>NC_143505.1:40591742-40894772 GCF_051622355.1 Phaseolus vulgaris
TCTCTCAGCGTACTCAAGTGTTCTCAAAAGCGTAAAGAAGTGTTCTAAACGCGCGTACCTCAGAAGTTCGTTAGAGTTCCTTATATACCTGAGCACTTTCTCTCTCCTGACGGTTACACCTCTGGACACGTGGCTCACATCCAGCTGTACACGTGTCACCATCTGGAGCCACCTTCTACTTGAGCGTCACCTCTACTCTTCAAGCTATTCGACTAAGTTACCCATGCGAGGAGTAACTACAGCTTCCTTGGAGCGCGACCCCTTAAGCGGCGAGTACGGGGTGTCACCATGTACACCTTCTCTGTGGTCTCGCCCGCTGCTTTCACGATCTGCTTTACTTGCACATCGTGCATGTTCTGGTAAACTGTTCCCTTGCCTCGACCTCTGGCTAGGGAATGATCAGCTGATAACTTCGTCCTTCGTACTAGTACCCCTTGAAAGCCTTAAGCGAGCCTTCCTGATCCTTCGGCGATGTGCCCCTTTCGGCGGTCTCTGACCACTTGGTCGCCTAAACTCACATACGGCGACTATGACACAAGCCTGGTGACCGTCGGTTATACATGCTACACAGACTTCCCGATGTACTTCCCTTCTGTCAGCCAGGTGTTCTGCTCAACAAGCCTATATTATCGCTTGCTGCCACGTCATCACTTCCGACTACCTGATCGGTACAATAAGAATGTCATTAAAGTAAACCACAACAAACTTGCCAAGGAATGCTCTTAATACATGATGCATGAGTCGCATGAAGGTACTAGGAGCATTAGTCAAGCCAAAAGGCATGACCAACCACTCATATAAACCAAATTTGGTCTTAAAAGCGGTTTTCCATTCATCACCATGTTTAATTTGAATTTGTCTGTAACCACTCTTAAGATCTGTACTGCCCTGGTAGTCGGAAGTGATGACGTGGCATCAAGCTATTATGTAGGCGTGTTGAGCAGGGCCCATGGCTGGCAGAAGGGAAGGAAGTCGGGGGGCTCGTGTAGTCGCCGGTTGTTAAGTTGGAGTGCTCCGATCTCCAGCATACCAAAACCGGCGGTCACCGGGTTGAAGATGAAGTCGCCAGATGTGAACCCAGGCGACCAAGTGATTAGAGGTCGCCAAAACAAGGACATCGCCGAAGATGAAGTCAGATAGTCATTTCCCAGCTGGCCAGAGGATGAGGTCGGGAGACAGCTTACCTGAACATATACAGTGAAGCAAGTAAAGTAGATCATGAAGGCAGCCGGCGAGACCACAGGGAAGGTGTGTACGAAGGCACCTGAACTCGCCACTCAGAAGAGATCACGCTCCAAGGCAGCTATGCACTGAGTTGTGTCATGCATAAGTAACTTAGCCAAAACCCTGAAGAGTAAGAAGTGGCGCCCAAGTCAAGGATGCTCCAGATGGTGACACGTGTACAGCTGGATGCGTGCCACGTGTCCAAATGTGTAACTGTCAGGAGAGAGAAAGTGCACAGGTATATAAGAGATTCTAACGAACTTCTGAGGTACGCACCTTTAGATTGTTTCTTTACGCTTGCGAGTCTTGAGGATGCTGAGAGAGAATTTTGCACGGTTCCTTAGAGTTCTTGAGTTTTCTCTTAGTATTTGGTGGTTCAGTCGCTGACTTGGGCGTCGGAGCGTGATCGGCCGCAACGGCGCCGTTCTGTCTTTTGCAGGTTCTTGAGGTGAATCGCGGTGAAGGACGGAGGCTAATACGGCGCAGAAGTCGATCCAGGTTTGACGAGGCAAGGTTCTTGCGTCCCGGTCAACAGGCAGGATCAAGATCAATTTTGGAAAATATTTTGGACCCATGTAATTCATCCAACAAGTCTTCTAACCTAGGAATGGGATGCCTATATTTGATGGTAATATTATTTATAGCGCGACAATCCGTACACATCCTCCATGTCCCATCTTTTTTTGGGACAAGTATGACAGGCATAGCACATGGGCTCATGCTATCTTGTACCCACCCCTTAGCTAATAAATCCTCAACTTGTGTTTGAATTTCTTTGGTCTCTTGGGGATTGGTCCTATATGCAGGGCGATTTGGTAAAGAAACCCCGGGCATGAAGTCTATTTGGTGTTCAATCCCTCTTAGAGGTGGTAAACCTTTAGGAGGATCTTGAAACACATCTTCATATTCCTTTACCAAATGGTCCAAACATGTAGGACTATCCTTAGCCGACTCAGTCAATAGGTCTAGGAATAGCTAAAAAAATAGGCTTGTGAGTAACTATTACCTTTTTGACTTGTTGGGTAGATATGAGAAGGCTTCTCTTGGAACTTTGTTTATCATTTTCTTTCTCTCTCTTTTCTCTCATTTTGACTTGGTCCTCATGCACTTCCTTTGGAGAGAGAGACTTAAGAATGACTTTGTGCCCATGGAAGTTAAAAGAAATTTTTTTGGTAAAGCCATCATGAAAATTTGTTCTATCAAATTGCCATGGCCTACCTAAAAGTATATGAGTAGCTTCCATTGGAACAACATCACACAAGACCTCATCTTTATATTTGCCAATGGAAAATGTAACGAGGACTTGCTTGTTCACCACTAACTCACCCACCTCACTCAACCATTGTAACTTGTAGGGCTTGGCATGAGAGATGGTAGGCAATCCAAGTTTGTCTACCACTCTTGTGCTTGCCACATTAGCACAACTCCCCCCATCCACAATCAAAGAGCATACTCTATCATTAATAAGACACCTTGAATGAAAAATATTTTCTCTTTGAGTTTCATCAAAAGGTTTTAAAACTTGTCCAAGCATGCGTCTTATTACTAATAGGTCACCCTCATGTGGGCTTTCACTCTCACTCTCACTTGGGGATCTAGAAGGTGAGGAATGTCTAGAAGATTCGGACTCATGCTCACTACCATCTACCCCATCATGCATATACATAGTTCGTTTAGTAGGGCAATTAGAAGCAATATGTCCATAGCTTAAGCATTTAAAACACTTCTTACTAGACGATTTATGTGGTGATTTAGGCCTAGAATTGGAAGTGGAAGGCTTAGACTCTCTAGGTTTGAAAGTAGAGTCCTTAGAGGGGATAGTTGAAAAAGAGTTATTTTTATTTTTCCAAGAAGAGTGGTAGTAGTTATCCTTAGAAGAATTTTTGAAAGCATTTTTCCTTGCAAGTTGATTTTCAATTTTACTAGCAAGGTGCACCACATTTTCCAAAGAAGAATATGCTTGTAACTCTACCACGTCTTGAATGTCCCTTCGAAGGCCACTCACAAACCTAGCTATCTTAGCTTCCTCACTCTCATCAATATTAACTCGAATTAAAAGCGTGTCTAGTTGTTTAAAGTAATCATCCACACTTAGCGTGCCTTGATGAAACCGTTGGAGTTTCAACATTAGGTCTTTCCTAAAGTGTGGGGGTACGAATCTAGCGCGTAAACATGCTTTCAAATCGTTCCAAGAGACCACGGGCGGTCTCTTGCGTAGGTCAATGTCCATGAGATATTGATGCCACCATTGCATGGCATAGTCCAAAAATTCTAAAGAAGCTAATCTAACCCTATGCTCATCTCTAACCCCATTTACATCAAAAATTTGGTCAACCTTAGCCTCCCATCCTAAGTATACATTGGGATCACTTTCAGCACTAAAACTAGGAAGTTTTACATTAGGAGAACAAGGGCCAGCCACATGTTGGCGCCTCTCTTCATGGTGATGATGCCTTGGCCGTGCATTGTCTTCATAAAAACCATGAGAAGAATGAGAATGTCTTGAAGAATGCCGAAGAGGAGGATGAGGTCTTCTCTCCCTATTTTGATGGATTTCTTCACGGCTTAACTCCAAACTTTGGAGCCTTGCCTCCATTTGTCTAATCACATCAAGATAATGAGCATTGGATTGCTTGGCATTTTTTAAGTCTTCAAAAAGGGCTGCCTTTTGTGGGGAGCAAGGTTTGGAGGATTCTCCACTAGAAAAATGAGCCATGATCAAAAAATACAAAAAACAGAAACAAACAGTGAAAGAAACTTGTTAGACAAATAAAATGAGATATAGGCTGCTGGAAAAAATGCCCAAGAAAGTACTCAAGCCACTCCAAGAAAGTATTCTATCCTCAACCAAGCCTTTCTTGTGGAATGGAGGAGCTTCAAATGAAACAATGTCACAGCAAACCAACTTACTTAAGAACATGTCTTCCACAAAACTTTTAGAGAACAAAAAGACAAGCAAGAAAAGGTATAAACAAGAAAAGCTAAACCAAAAACAGAAAGCAATGTATGACAAACTGGAAAAGAATATGAATGAAAGACAAGCAAGAAAATAAGGAACTCAATGAATAAAGAAGGCACACCAAAAGAGTCCTAAAGAAAAGTGCTAGAGTAGATTGAAGAAAACAGAAAACAGCTACTGGAAATTTTTTTTTTAAATGCAAACTGTGCTATGTTTACAGATTTAACTGGAATGATTGAAAGCGAAATTGATCCTGCCTGTTGACCGGAGCGCTGGAGAATGCCTCGTCAAAGGATCAACGTGCGCGCCGCTTCTCACCTCCGTTCCTCCTCTGGATCTATCTCAAGAACCTGCAAAGAAACGATACGGCGCCGCTGCGGCCGATCGCACTCCGACGCTCAAGTCAGTGGCGGTATCACCAAATACTAAGAACTGGAACCGTGCAAATCTCTCTCACAAACAGCTCTGTCACTCGCAAGCGTAAAGTGTATGAACTGAACGTGCGTACCTTAGGAAATCTGTTAGGAACTCTTATATACCTGGTGATTTTCTCTCTCCTGGCAGTTACTGACTTGGACACGTGGCTAGTATCCAACCGTACACGTGCCATCATCTGGAGGCTCCCTGACTTGGCGCTACTTCTACTCTCATTTTGGCTAAGTTACCTATGCATGGTGCTGCCCAGTGCATAGCTAACTCAGGAGTGCGATCTCTACTGAAACTGGCGAGGTAGGGCCTTCATACACCTTCCCTGTGGTCTCGCCGGCCGCCTTCATAATCTGCTTCTCCTTTAACTTCGGCGATGTGCTTGTTCTGGCGATCTCCGACTGCCTGGTCGCCTGAGTCTGCATCTGGCGACTTCGTCCTCAACCTGGCGATCGCCTATTCTGGTAAGCTGGAGATCGGAACACGCCAACTTAACTATCGGCGACTACACGTGCCTCCCGACTTCCTTCCCAACTGTCAACCTGGCGCCTTGTCAACACGCCTACACTGTAACAGGATGTCACGTCATCGCATCCGACCACCAGGGCGGTACAGAAATGGAATGTGAAAAATTAACCATAGAAACTTCAATGTCTTAACTCAATAATGGCACTGGAATGAGGTAAAAACAGTAAGCCAATTGAGAGAAATAAAGTTTTCAAAATTGCTGCCCAATTACCGTATTCTTTTCGGCAGTATTGTACACTTTCCGTATTTTATTTATCATTTTTTGTGTACTTGGAAATTTTGAGTAATTCTTTTTTCTATGCTTTTGTAACACTTTGAAGAATGTAAATCCAAATTTTCACAAATTTCCAGTGAGCCAATTAATTGCAGTAAATTGAAAACAGTAGCACGTTTGTAAGAAAACAGAGTATCCTATTTAGGAATGAAAAAACAGTATGATGAACTAGCAAAGACATAATGGAATTTGTGTAAAGGAACTTGTATAGAATGAAGATACAAGCATGAACTCAAATCTAAAAATGAAAATGCACAAAGGATCAAGCAATAAACTCAAAACACAGAAAGTAAACCAAAGCAAGAAACAATCAAAGCAATAAAAGTACTACAAGAAGTAATGACAATTATGGAATAACATGACTAAGAAAAAACTTGACATGATTACAAAATTAAAAGACATATCACAAGACATAACAACAAGTGAAAGGAAGCTGAAGGTCAGCTCTAGGAAGGAGAGTGCCATTCCAAAAGAGCAGCCATACTCATATGAACAATGAGTGCCATAATCCTTTTCACAAACACTTGGTGTAACAAAAGAAAAACAGCAAGAAAACTCAAAATAAATCCTAAAACAGAATGGTAAACCACTTGAATTAAAGAGCTCTTGAAAGTAAAGTGCAATACAACTCAAAATTTAAGCAAAAACAAGCCTAGACTCTAGATACCACATGATGTGAATGCAATAACAAGAATACATGATTCTTTGACATTCTTAGGAGCAACTTGAGTTGGTCATGAAATGGCACTTTACTTAGAATTGGATCAATGTTCTAATTCAAGAACTCACCAAGACTTTGCACCAAACCAAAGCTCATATGGAAGTCCATATATTTTCAAATGAGAACAGAATTAAAACAACCGAACAGAAATGAAAAGGAATGATACTGCACCGAACAGAAATGGAAACTAAGCTAGAAAACACAACTTTAATCGGTGAAAATGAAAGGAAACACTAAGCATTAAGCATCTACCGAATGAAAATGACAAGGAATGAAGAAAGAACACTTATGGAGTGAAGCTTGCTAGATTTGAGACTTGGAAGATGCAGTCACGCCACTTGCAGCCTTGTTCCAAGATAAGTGGAGGAATGCCGCCACTTGAAGCTCACCATTGGCACACAAGATAAGGCAAAGGAAGAAGAAGACACAAGACTCACAATTTCTCTCTAAATTTGAGTATAGTCTCTCTACTTCCAAATTTCCAATCTGAATTGTACAAAGGCAGCACCTTTATTTATAGCCTATAAGGTGCTGAAATGCAAAGCCAAATGTGCCTCAAATGAGACTCAAATTCGGCGCCAACTAGTGCATGAAGGAAGTGTGACTTTCCTTCCTAGTTTGGCACCTCCTAACTCCTATCTACACTCCCCCTAGCATCCCTTACTACTTACACACCTATTTATTACATCCGCACCCCTGCTCTACAAAAGAAATAAGAAGAGCCATCTTTTGATACTCTTGTCCCAAAGCTCTTGCCATGCTCCTAGTGATTCGTTGGGCTTGGGCCCCTTGTTGGGCTTGGGCTTCATGGGCTTGAGCATCCTCTACTTGGTTTCCATCAAAACATATGCTTGATTTCTGAAGGAGATGATGAATCTTGTAGCTCAAGTGATGTAAGTTCATGTGCTTCTCTAAATGTTGAAAATTATAGTGAATTGCTTGAAGCTTTTCAAGAAACACATGATGAAACTAATCGATTGGTTCTTTCAAACAACCGATTGAAAGATCTTAACAGCTGGCTTGAAAAGAGAGTTAAGGCACTTGAAGAAGAGTTGGAAAAATCAAAAAGGGACTTTGAAAATCTTGAAAAACATTGCAAAAACACTGCCTGCAAGTGTGACACTCTCATTTGTGAAAATTGTGAAAATCTTGAAAGGAAAGTGCATTATCTTGTAAGTACTGTGGATGAGCTTTCAAAAGGAAAATCCAACTTTGAGAATGTCTTGGCATCTCAAAACTGTGTTTTTGGAAGAGCTGGTTTAGGTTTTAATCCACAAAACAAGCAAGATAAGTTTTCAAAGAATTTTTCAAAAACGCCAGTAAAACAACCGATTGTTAAGTCGAAACAACCGGTTGTTACATGCTTTTATTGCATGAAGAAAGGCCATTCTGTTAGATTCTGCAAAATAAGGAAATTTTCTGTTCCCAGAGGCTTTATGAAATGGATTCCTAAAGGTTGTGAGGTTTCAAATGATAAAAGTACACCAAATGGACCCACATTTGTAAGGGGACCAAACCTTGTTGCTTGAATTCATGTTTATGTAGGGAATCTAGAGGAATATGAGGAACTGAGTCATCTAATCAAGTTCTTGGAAGGAAAAGATTAACATTGAAGCTGAATCAATGTTATGTATCAGTCCAAGGTTCTCAATAGTCAAAAGAGGCTTCTTGATCAAAGACATATGACTCATTGAAGGAACATCATAAAGGATAAGACCTTCCTTATCTCTATCTTTAATTCCTTTTTAAATTCATATTCATGCTTAAATATCTCTTTTAAAATGTTCAAATACATCTGTTTTGAATCCTTTATGCTCATGATTAAAAATTCAAAATTTGTTTTACTGATGCAGAAAAACAACCGATTGTTTCCTCGAAACAACCGATTGTTTTGTATCTGACAGCACTGTGAAAGAATGGGTTTAATTTCTTTTTAATTTCTATATGTTGCAAATATCAATTACGAAAGGATTTGGGTCAATAAAGCTGTGTTGAAAGCCTGTTTATGTTATGGAGGAAGTTACAACATGTCATAAAGGAATATATTCCAAAAATCTTGAAAATTTAAGAGCTTTTATGACTAGTCAAAGATCACATGGGATGACCATGTGATTTTATGCTTTTTCTGACGTTTTCTGTGCAAGTCTTGGTCAAGTCTTTTCTCTCTGAAAAACTGAAACCCACTCACATCATTGAATGTAGTTTGGTTCTGTGTTTCTTTAAATTATGTTGCAGCTGCTCACTCTCACAACAACAATCAATTGAGCCATCTCTTGCAACAACTCTTGCTCTCCTTGTGTGAGTCTTATTTGCATCTTTTTCTACTGTCATGGAATCAACTCCTCCCACTTCAAAGAGGATCAAAACCAGAGCAGTGAGGTCTGGAGGGAGATTAGAGGGCTGGTTTTCTGGATACAATGAGCTCATTGAAAGGTATAGGTTTGAAACTAGCACAAAGGTGATAAACAACCCCAAAGTTGTTTCCTTTGATTGGCTGAAAAGCCAAAAGCTAGACAATGTGAGGAAGCTGCTCAAGGACCAATCTCAAAGAAGGTTCTTGGAGATGAAGGGGAACATATACCCTAATTTGATTCGGGTGTTCTACATCAATCTCAAGTTTGAGGGAAACAACCTTGTTTCTCATGTGAAGGGAGTTGACATGGAGATCACTTATGATGTGTGGACTGCTGTTGCTGGTCTGAAATATGCTAGCCTAAGAATCAACAAGGGAAATCTGGGAGTAGTGGAGAATTTCAACAAAGTCCAATACTATAAGAGTTGCTTGAAGAATCACAATGCCCAAGTGAGAACTTGTTCGGTTAGAGGCTTAAAGCTAGATGAAAGGGTGCTTGCTCTTATTGTAACTTGGATTCTTACTCCAAGGGGGAGCAACCATTCTGTCCTTACAAAAAAAGACCTAGTATACATCTACTGCATCATGAAGAAGATCAAAATCAACTAGATCCACATCATTAAAGAACACATGCAAAAAGCCATGAGGTTAAGTGATTATCACTATCCCTATGTTGTTTTAATTTCTAAATTCTTGCTTTATTTTGAAGTGAATCTTGAAGATGAGACATCTGAGTTGGTTAAGTCAACACAAGAGATGAACAATGGCTCTCTTAGCAAGATGGGATTCACCAAAATAAATGGGAAATGGGTGAGCAAAGATGGTGATCATGGTGCTTCATCAAGTGCTGCAGCTGCTGATTTTGATGAAGAAGATCAAGCTGCTGACATGGATTTTCACCATGAAGAACAACATGAAACCAATCTAGGTGCTGGAACCAGTGCAGGAAATCAAAGAGATGAAATGTCATCCATGTCTTCTTTTGAAAGATACATGGTAAATAGGCTTGATGGATAGAATCAAAGAAATCTTCATGATTTGTGTGTAAGCAACTTCCAGAGTATAGACAACAGGTTCAACAACATGGATACACGGTTCATGACCTTGGATGAACAGATAAAAGCTGTTCAGAATCAGATTTTTGAACTCCAGTATGGCAAATATGATTAAAGGAAAAAAAACCGGTTGAATTGACGAAACAACTGATTGTTTTTGGTCTTGTATCAGTTTTATTGCTTCTGTTCTTTATTTATGTATGATTTGGAACAATTATCTTTTTATCTCTTCTTTTTGTCTATTTGTGAAGACAAATAGGGGGAGATTTTTGCTGGGTTGTCTTTCATTATCTTTTATTTCTACAAAACTCTATGTTGTGTATGAATGTTTAAGTAAGCCTTATTTCTGCTGGTTTTAAAACTGCTGATATATTGTTTCTGTTTTTGCTCTAACCCTATAACAGAGATATTGTGCTTTGCTTAAACTTTGTCTTGCATGAACTACTTTAGATTCAATCAAGTGTGTTCAAGCTTTGAAGAATCCAAACCCTTTGAAGATTGATGGAAGGCTGGATGTGCTTGATGTTGCTAATGTGTTTTAGAATAGGATATGGGGTAGATTATCTATGTTAAATCCACTCTTGATTGAATCCAAAGCTTAAGCATTCTCAAACCTTTTAATTGAAAGTGTTTTTCAAACTAAGTGAAAAACAACCTGTTGTTTTGTCGAAACAACCGATTGTTTTATACTTAGGTGTTTTTAGAAAGGTTGAAAACTGTTTTTGATGGTTGACTTGCGGCCAAACCAAAACAACCGATTGATTCGAGCATTCAACCGATTGTTTGTTTTGGGACCATAACAGAAAACTATTTTGTGCTTTGATTGAGCTTTAAATGATTTTATAACTGAATACACTCCAGTTTTAAATGCTTTGACCAGTCCTTGAATGTAATAAATAGTTTGTTCAGATTTTGTAACAAACAAGAACTTAGTTTTAATCAAAGAAAAATAGATTTGAGTTTTTCACTGATTTTGCTTTTGAAGAGTTAGAGATTGCTTTGAGATTCCTTTGATCAAGAGAGTGTGATATAGGATTTTCATCTTGTATTGATTTTAGATCTTTTCTGTAACAAGTGTAATCCTTTTGTACTTTGAAGAAACTCTGTGTGTAAAGCTGAGAAGTGTCGTGTGTTCTTGAGGTTGTCAAGATCAACATTCTTAGTGGTGTTTGTGTTGAGCCAAAGGAAGTGTGTGTCTTGAGGGGATCAAGGTCACTTCTTTGGTGGTGTTGTAAGTAATCTAGGGTTGATTGCTTAGTGGATTCCCCAATGGTTTCTGGGAAGACTGGATGTAGCTCTTTGTTTAAGAGTGAACCAGTATAATTCTGTGTGTACAATCTCTCTATCCCTTAAACTCTTTAAATCCAGTTTATATTTATGAACTGGTATAAACAACCGATTGTTTCTACGAAACAACCGATTGTTTTTTTGGTGTTGTGCTAAATTGCTTTGTGTTTTTGGAAAACTGGTTTCTTAATCAAGTTTTCTCGAAGTGATTTCATTCTAGACTTAAAAGTTTGCGAAAACCCTCTTTAAACCATTCACCCCCTCTAGTTTAAAGCCATACATTCTTACACAAGTCGGCAACCCTGAACTGTCGAGGCTTGGTCTTGGTCTTTTGCCTCAGCATCACCCTTCTCTTCAAAGCTTCAGAATTAATGCGGGCTTGTTCACGCACTTCATCTAGCAGATCCAGGTTCTTCTTGCTTCCTTCATTTGACTCTTCAATAACAAAGTTATGGAACTAAGGAGATCTCTCTTGGATCTCTACTGGTATCATGGCATCTGACCCATATACCAATTTGAAATGCGTCTCCTTGGTTGTTGATTGGGGAGTGGTGTGATAAGCCCACAGAATTCGAGAGACTTCTTTTAACTAAGTTCCTTTGGCCTTCTCTAATCTCCTATTCAACCCTCTCAACAAGACTCTATTGGTTGACTCAACCTGGCCATTTGTCTGAGGATGTTCTACCGAGGCAAATATCTGCTTTATCTCGAGCTCCGAGCACAACTTACACAATTGTTCACTTGCAAATTGGGTTCCATTGTCGGACACCAGATGTCTAGGGATCCCAAAACGACATACAATGTTTTTCCACACAAAATGTTGCACCTTGTGAGTAGTTATTTGTGCGACTGGCTTGGCTTTGATCGACTTAGTGAAGTATTCGATGGCCACTATGAGATACTTCATCTGACGTATCACCAAAGGGAAAAGACCTAAGATGTCTATTCCCTAGGTATGGAAAGGCCATAGGCTATAAATTGATTGCAACTCTTGAGCTGGCGCATGGTGCCAATCAGCATGCTTCTGACGTTGCTCGCAATGTTGAGCATACTTCACACAATCCTCCTCCATAGTCGGCCAATAATACCCAGGTCAGGCGACCTTCAACGATACGGGTGCACTGATCCCTACTTATGCAAGTGAGGATTGGGTGGGTATAACCATGACAAAACAACTTGCCATCTATCAAGGTATACTTCCCCTCATTACTCGAAAATGCCTTAGCCTCCGTAGGTTTTGCAGGAAGCAACCAATCAGTTAGGTAACGCTGGTAAGGGGTTATCCACATCTCTGTGGTGTCGACCTGTAAGACCTCAAGAAGCTCATCTCCCAACAACCCATAGGTGGTTACCCTGGGAACTTTCAAAGTCTCTTGAGTCAACGACCAATGTCTTCTTTCTTTTCTTGGGCTTACCCCCAAGATTTCCACATGACTGACCTGAGCTGGTCCCCCTTCAGCGGTCATCGGTGACTTCAAGGTCTCCTGAATGACTGACCTCTGTCGACCTTCCTTCCCCGAGCTTGCTAGTTTGGATAACAGGTTTGCTCGATAGTTCTGCTCTCTAGGGACATGAATGAGCTCAAACATAGAGAAAGTTGCTTTCAAAAGCATAACATACCTGAGTTATGAGGCTAACTGCAGATATTTGGCTGGTACTCACCCTGACTTGCCCAGTAAGAAGCAATGAGTCACTCTTCACCAAAAAACTCTGAGCAGCCAACTCCTTGGCTAGCAACATCCCTTATATCAAGGACTTGTACTCAGCTTGGTTGTTGTTGGCTTTAAAAGTGAACCTCAAGACTTGCTCAATTAACAAACCACTTGGCCTTTCTTAAATGACCCCAACTCCACTCCCTTGTTGATTGGAGGATCCATCCACCGAAAGGAGCCACTAGAAGTCATTAGTGTTGAACATGGGAGCTTGAAGATATGCTGCTCTTTGGTTTGGGTTTAGATTAGGTTTTTAGAATCTTTGTTAAGATTAGTTCTTAATCCTACACAAAGCTTGATCAAACAGTTTTAAAAGAAAGTGTTTTTCCAAGCAAAGGGAAAACAACTGGTTGATTGAAATCGGTTGTTTGTCACTTAGCTGGCTTGAGTTTTTAAAACTGCTTTTTGAATTAGTTATGCAACTTCCTGACTCATTCAACCGGTTAAATCGTGGTTTCAACCGGTTAAATGTATGTTTTCATAACAGCTTTTTGAAAACTTGTTTTAACTGATTCAGCTGATTAAAAGTGCCTTAAACGGCTACATTTCAAGCGCTATAAATATAGCCCTTCTTTCAAAGCAAAATTACACAACAAATACAACAAGTATTGATACAGATTTGAGATCAAAGAAAGAGATTTGTTTTTTGAAAGGAGTTTTTCAAAGTGCAAGATTGTTGTTCAAGCTTTGTTGTGGTAACAAGATTTGATCATAGGGTTTCTTGTATTGTGCGAATTCAGGTGTTTTCTTTCCTTGTGTAGATTCTTGTAATAATACTTCTTTTACCTGTTGTGTGTGTTTGAAATCCTGTAAAGACAAAGTGTGTTATGTCTTGAGGTGTTTGGTTTTGCAAAAAGGGTGAGTAGATCTTGTGGGTTTCAAGGTCACCTCTTTGTGGTGTGTTGTTCTAATCTAGTTTTGATTACTAGTGGAACTCAGATGTTGTTCTCAGAACTGGATGTAGCTCAAGTGTGAGTGAACCAGTGTAACTCCTGCTGTGTGAATCTCTCTATCTCTTTCTCTTTATAACTGTTTGATAACTCTGTTTTTGCTGCTGGTATAAACAATTTTTGTATCATTGTTTGATTGCTTTCCTTAATTGCTTATATGGATTGTTTGATAAAGATTCATTCTAAATCAAGTCTTTGCGAAAATCTTTCATAAAACAATTCACCCCCTCTCTTGTTTAAGCCATCAATTCTTACAATTAGGATCAGACTGGGGACCTTCAGATGAAAGCTCTACCATGAAGGCATCATACACCTGCCCCTTAATTGGTCCTTGAGGCTCATACTGTATATCAAACTCTGACTATTCAACTTCCTAGCGGACCATCCGACCTGCTATGTCGGGTTTTTGGAGGACCTTGCGAATGGGCAAATCAGTCATCACATTCACAGTGAAGCTCTGAAAGTAGTTGCGGAGTGGCTAAGTTGTGAATACCACGGCTAAGGCAACCTTCTCAATGGCCCGATACCGTGTCGAGGACCTAGAAAAGAGTGCAGCCACTGATCAAGCCCAACCTTCCAGGAGGATGACTCTGAGCATGACTCAAGACATAGAGCTAGGTCAGAGTTTACCTCTAGCCAATGCTTCAGCGCCTAGCCTTCTCAAGAGGATCACAAGGAGTAGAGCACAAGCCTTGGGAGTTGAGCATTAGCTAGTGTCTTTATTTTTAATATCAATATAATAGGTTTCCTTTAGCATAATAGGGGGTGTGCTTATCACTTTAGCTTGAGCATAGCCTTTTAGGGTAGGAATTTGACCTATCTTCTAGAAGAATAGGACTTAGGGGGCGACATTGACTTAGTCAATGCTTAAGACCACCGCTTTTTAGTGCTTTCCCATCTTACCCTTGCTTCTTGTTTACCAAGGCACCATCTCCTATAAATAGGGTGCCTAACTCCTTGTATTTTCATGTTGATTTTGAATATAGAAGGAAAACTCTGCACAAAATTGTGTGAGGCTTGGTTCTCTAGCCTTAGGTCTTATCTTGAGTGATTTCAGAGCTCTCAAGTTTATGTGATTCCGATAACATGATATGGATATGATATGAACATGTTATGGATTCAACAAGAGTTGAAATATGATTAGGCACTTTTTAAGAATTGGATCAATGTTCTCAACATTCAAGAACTCACCAAAACACAAAAAACCAAGCCAAACTCACATAGAAACCCATTTTGAACAACAAACCCATGGATAGTGATCCTGTAGCCAACTCTAGCGTGGAGGAATTGCTTTGTCACTTCCTCACCCCGCCTATGCAACTGTGCTATCTGCAAGAATGCTCTTAGAACCTTCTCCGGGAACTTCAAACGCAACCTGTAAAACACACAGACGGCGCCTCTACCGGCCGTTTGCACTCCGACGCTCAAGTTAGGTCACAGAACCACCAACCAAAAATGTCTCACTCAATCTCTCTCTGTGTCTGTGCCTAACAGAATTCTGTTACGCTATCCTCTGCGTGTGTCAGAATTCTGTTACGCTATTGTGCGAAAACGTACCACAATCAGTAAAATCGTGGGTGTGTGTTTTCTGTGTGTACCTTTCACGACGCGGAGTGCACCTTTATCTTGGCCGCGCCCCTCTCAGATGGTGACATGTGGAGGCATGCAACTCACATCTAACCGTACACGTGCCACTACCTGAAGGGCTCTAGCGCATCTCTTTGTGCGCCTAAGTTATTCCCTTGCGGAGTCACTTAGCGCGTTTCTTCCATCTGGGTGAATCGCACACTCCCAGGAGAACGCCAGGTGTGGCTGGACTAGGCACACTCACCAAGCATTGCTCTCTGCCTAAACGATTTCCCCTTCGCGAAATTATGCACGTAATGGGTTAAGAGAGTCACCAATCACTGACCGGTTTACTAACTCCCTCAGGCCACTCTCGTGCACGATTCTACCGGCGAGTAGCTCCTCTTTCTCTGAGATATGATCATGCGAGGTCCATGCGTAACGCTCTCGCTGGGAATCTCAGTCCCAAATTAACTGCGTGTAACACGGAACCCCGATGACCATGCACCCGATGACTGATCGGTGCTCTAGTGCTTCTCGTGTTCTCCCCCCAGGTGTTTATTTTGGAACTGATCTGTCGGTGGCCACTCGGTTACTGACCACCGATCACCGTTCGGGGTGATCTCCTCCCTGATCTCTCTGCCACCTGATCCACGTGTCACCCTACGAGTGGTCCACGTGATTATCTGCTGCTGACGTCATTGACTACCGATGACCGACCGGATCACAAACCCCCCAGTCTCGAGCTGTGAACTCGTTCTCAGCGAAGAGACTAAGTGGTCGCGCCCTCGGTCCACGTGGCAAGTGGGGCCACATCACGTGCCACCTCACGTGTTGCCCTTTGACGTTATGACTTCCTCCCTTAATCTCGCGACACGTGGACGCATCAACTAGGCGCGCGCCTTCACTGTTTCATCATCTTCTTCAACACTCCAACTCTCAGACTTACTTCGAATCTCCTCTCTGCGCACCCAACTTTCTTCAAGCTTTCTACCTCAAGACCTTCCGCGATCATCTAAAGGTATGACTTTTCTTCTTCCTTGATCCATTTAGGTTCTTTTCACCGATTGCATTCACCCTTTTCACTACCATGCATTCATCTTCTCTGTTTTTCTTCTTCTTAACCCGTGCTAGGGTTTTTTGCGTTTCTCACTTCACTTTCTACTTCTCTCTCTTCCTCTTCTTCGCCTGGACCTTTCTTCCTTCTTCCCTTCCTCTGTTTTTCACCGAACCATTCATCATTCCCTTTTCTTCCGTTCATCTGACCTTTTGCTTTCCTCCATTGGAGTTACCTTCAATGGCTCGCTTGAAGCAAACTGCTCGCATCGTCGCCTCATCCTCTGGTGCATAGCCTTCAGCAAGTGCACCAGCGTCACCTCCACCTGATGCACCTTCCTATCAGGACAACGCCAGGGTCTATGACTGGGCTCCCCTGGCATTGCTGGCCGAAACTTCCACTCAACTACCGAAAGGCCACCTCAAAACCCTTCTGAGCAACGACCCTGACGAGCCCTCCTGCGCCATTGACAGGGAGAATGATTTCAACGTTCGCGTACGCATTCCTCCTCGAGGGATGCCAATCTGCGCGGACGATAGGGCTACCAATGGGGTGCCCTTCACCTTCATATACTCTGCCATCTTCAAAAGGTTGAAGCTGCGCTTGCCCTTCACCTTCTTTGAGAAGGAGCTGATGATGGAGTTGAACGTCGCCCCTTGCCAACTCCATCCGAATGCCTGGGCTTTCATACGGACATTCGGGATCCTCTGCAACTACTTTGGGCATAATGCCTCTGTAGACGTCTTCCTACATTTCTTCGAGGCGAAGAACCCTGGGGATAGGTCTTGGGTCAGCCTGAATGGAGTTGCTGGACGAGTGATCTTGGGCCTGTACCAGCAATCGTTTAAAGATTGGAAGGGCAGGTTCTACATGATATCTGCTACCCAGCAAAGCCCAACGCTGCTCGAGGGGTTTCCCTTTTATTGGGTTCCTGGAGTCGAGTTTAAGAAGCCCCGAGGCCTTAAAGCCATGGCTCCCTACGAGCGCGAGCTGTGTAGGTTGCTCCTAGGGGCAAAATATAACTCGGCCCTTCTCATCAAACACGAGTTTGATGTGGTGTCTCTGAAAAAGTACATAGGTAGGTTCTTCTTCTTGCACCTCTTAGAATACTTGCACACTCTCATGCATACTTGCATAACATTTTATCCACTTGCACAATTATGCCATCTAACTCTTCTTTTTACCCTTGATGTAGACATGACTTCAGGGAAAGATAGGAGGAGGGCACTACTGGAGCTTGCCCGGGTCAGAGGTGCCAAGGGGACTGGTTCTTCCTCCTCTACCACCGAGCCCATCGCGGCTCCACCTCTCTCGATCGCGCCAGCTGAAGGCCCCGAGCCAGAGAAGAAAAGAAGAAGGCTAGTAAAGGCCTTTCCCGCAACTGTTGCGACCGCTGCTGCTCCTACCCCCTCAACCGAGGAGGAGAGTTCTGGCTCTCCTCTTATACACCGCAAGAGGAAACACCAAGAGGTTGGGGGGGCTTCATCCCTTAGGCCTGGGGAAATCGAAGTGGTGCAGATCGAGGAGGGTTCACCCCCACCTCCTCCTACTCAACCTGCCCCAGCACCAACTTCCTCCCCCTCCCCTCAGCGTCTACCATCTCCAACGCCTCAACTTCTGTCTCCAGCATCACTTCCACCCCCACCCCCAGCGGGCCAAGCTATTGGTCAATCCACTCCACCTGCTGGGAGTGATTCTGCCCACTCGGGGGGTTTCTCAAGACTTCCTGCATCACTACCACCGCCAACCTCTGCTGCTACTGCTGAAGGTGGTGAGGCCAGCTCGCAGCCAAGCAGCTCTGGCGCTAGCAATGAAAATTTCAGTCGAGTCATTGCCTTGGTTCGACATTTCATACGCAGCCGGGAGCTTCTCGAATGGAGTGGGCAAGAGGTGGACACGCACTTGGCCAAGCAGATAGTGCTTTCCCTAGAGTTTTCCACCCAGCACCGCAAGCAACTGGTCCTGGAGAAGAGGGTCAAGGAGCTTGAGCACGACAAGGAGTCACTGCAGAGTGACTTTGAGGCTGCCCAAGGGTCCGTAGCCCTGATGAGGGATATGGTGGAAAAATCCAGGAAAGAGTACCTATCGCAGGTCCAGGAGACCATCAAGACTAAGATCTTGATGGGGCAAGCTGTCAACACTCTAGACAGCGAAGTGGTGGAGCTGAGGAGCAAGGTAATCAACCTGGAGGCTGAGACTTCCTCCCTACGCCAACTGAACTCACAACTAGCGGGGGATCTCAAGTCTACCAAGGAGGAGGCCACTGATGGGGGGAAGAAACTTGAGAAGGCAGTGAGCGAGCTTTCTGCAGTGAAGGTCGAGCTTGCCGAAGCAAAGGGCAAACTTGGAGAAGCTGCCTCTTCCATTGCTTCCCTCACCACTGAGAAGAACGCCTTGGAGACTTCCAAGCAAGAGCTCGAAACTGAGAACGCCGAACTTATGAATGTGGGTGCTGACGCCCTTGCTGAGGGGTTCGAGCTGGCATTCGAGCAGATTCGTTGCGTTCTTCCAGATTTGGACCTTACGCAGTTCAGAATCTACCACGAAGTGGTAGATGGCAAGCTCATTCCTCCTTCTTGAGTTTTCTTCTTGTAAATTCATATTTCTGCACAATTCTTGTATTTGAAACTTGTATAGATCTTGGTGTGAATATATACTTGCTTCAGCTATATGTTTCTTCTCTCGTATCTTCTTAAGCTTCATCTTTCTTTTTGCACACAACTAACTGTTAACTAGCTTAGGTTTAGCGCGATCTGTACTCTTTGATCTTGGCCTCTACCTTGATCACGACTAACAACTCCCTTAGCTTTGTCTTTGACAGTTCTTATGCACAGCTTCGTACTAGATGACTGACTAGGCATAGTCTGTCTGCTTCGGCTTGTTGTGTAAGAACTTGTTTGGAAAAGCTTCCTCCAACAAGGCACTACCCACTAGCATATCCACCAACAACTCATCAGTCATCGTTCTTCGGTCTTCACCTTGCTTCTCTGTCACTCTAGCGCTAAGTGCATAGAGAACTTTGACATCGACCGTTAGAGGTGATGCCTTGTTTTGGGGGAAGAAGAGTGTTTCTCGATAGCCCCTCTTTTCTTCCCCAAGGTCATCAACCTTGGGCGGATCGGGTCGTTCTTTCCCTGCCTCACTCCTGGGGTGAGAAGGGTTTAAACTAAGAGCTTTACTGGGCCAATATTGGTATATGCCAAGTGGGTAAGGACGTTTGTCGAAATCCTTCCTTTCCCTCTCTTGGTCTTACTAGCACCCCTGGCTTTTCAAACCCTAATCGCCTGCACTCACGCCTGGGGTGAGGAGGACTTAGATTAGCGCCCATACTCGCGCCTAGGGCGAATAAGGCCTAACCGATCACCCGCGCTCGCACCTGGGGCGAGGAGGATTTTAACTTGAAAACTCTCGCACACTTGATATGCTGATAATCTTTTCATTGGGTGGCCTCGTTAAAAACCCTCCTTAGGGAAAAGAGTGCCCCCTTATCTGTTCAACTGTTTTCAGTATATACACTGTGTCTTTAGCGCGAGAACGCAACTACTTTACAACTTAACAGAAATAAAATTTCAAGTGGGTGGCGTTCCACGTTCTGGGGATTGCTCCTCCCTCCAGAGTTTCCAGCCGATAAGCTCCATTCTCCAATGCCTCAACCACTCTGTATGGACCTGTCCACTTTGGAGACAACTTGTTTTCCATCTCCTTCTGATGCGTCTTTCTCATCACCATATCACCTTCCTGGAAACGCCAAAGCCTCACCTTGGAGTTGTGCCTCCGTTCTACTCTTCTCTTGACGGCTTCAGCACTAACTCTAGCTTCTTCTCGCACTTCGTCCAGTAGGTCGAGATTCACCTTTCGCTCTTCATTGGATTCTTCGGCAATGAAATTCAAAAACCTGGGGGAGCTCTCCTGTATCTCCACGGGAATCATGGCATCTGTCCCGTAGACAAGGCTAAAGGGTGTCTCATGGGTGCTGGACTGTGGAGTGGTATGGTAGGACCATATGATTCTGGGGACCTCCTCTGCCCATTTTCCTTTAGCTTTCTCTAGTCTTCGCTTCAGCCCCCTGAGCAGTACTCGGTTGGCTGACTCCACCTGCCCATTGGTTTGTGGGTGTTCCACCGAGGCGAAAACCTGCTGTATCTTTAACTCCTCGCACATCTTCCTTAGCTGATGACTTGTGAACTGGGTGCCATTGTCGGAGACCAGCCTCTTGGGTACTCCGAAACGACAGACAATGTTCTTCCAGACAAAGTGCTCGACTTTCTGTGCGGTGATGTGCGCGACTGGTTCTGCCTCCACCCACTTGGTGAAATACTCGATGGCCACGATGAGGAACTTCATCTGCCTTATCGCCAGGGGAAAAGGTCCTAGGATGTCGATTCCCGATGTGTGAAATGGCCACGGGCTATGGATGGACTTCAACTCCTCGGGAGGTGCCTTATGCCAGTTTGCGTGAAGTTGACACTGTTTGCAACGTTGAGCATACCTCACGCAGTCTTCCTTCAGCGTTGGCCAGTAGTACCCTGCGCGGAGGATCCTACTTGCCAAAGCGTGACCACCTACATGACTTCCGCACACCCCCTCGGATAGCTCTAACATAAGCCTAGTGCATTGCTCGCCATACACGCAGATCTGCACAGGATGAGAAAACCCAAATCTAAACAGGTTCCCGTCAATCAAAGTAAACTTACTCGAGCTCCTCTTTATTCTTTTTGCCTCTGTTGGGTCAAGTGGGAGTACACCATCTTCTAAGTACAACTGGTACGGTGTTATCCACGTGTCGGGCTCCCTAACAGCGCAGACTTCCATCGCCTCATCGGTCTTTGCCTGTCGCGCTCTAACCCTCGGCGCTTTCAACGTCTCTTGAGTCAGCGAACGATGACCGATCGCCAGACACTCCATCGATTTGTACACTTGAAGTACCTGGTTGTCTGACATGAACGCTCGCGGTACCTTCAAGGTCTCCTGAATGACGGTCCTCTGTTTTCCCCCCTTGCCTGAGCTGGCCAGCTTGGCAAGCAGGTCTGCTCTAGCATTTTGCTCTCTCAGCACATGAACTAGTTCAAACTCGGTTAAGGACGTCTTCAGGAGCTGTACGCATCCCAGGTAAGCCGCCATCTTCAGGGCTGTCGAAATAATGTCTGAGTCTTCTCGCTGAAAATACCACCGCCAGGGCAACCTTCTCGAGGGCTTGGTACCTTGTTTCAGGGCCTTGCAGTACCTTACTCACAAAGTACACAGGCTTCTGAACCTGATCTTGCTCTTGCACCAGGACTGAACTGACTGCCCTCTCCGTCACAGCAAAGTATAGACGAAGAGGGGTGCCCACTTGTGGTTTACGCAAGACTGGTGGGCTTGCCAGGTACTCCTTTAACTTGATGAAGGCCTCCTCGCACTCCTGTGTCCAAAGGAATCTGCTGTTGCGCTTAAGACACTGGAAGTACGGATGACCTTTCTCCCCTCCAGCGGACATAAACCGGGATAATGCTGCCAACCGACCGGTGAGTTGCTGCACGTCCTTCACCGTCGTTGGACTCCTCATCGCCACGATTGCTGCGCACTTCTCTGGATTAGGTTCGATTCCACGCTCTGTCAGGAGGAAACCCAAGAACTTCCCAGCCTCCACGCCAAAAATACATTTCTCAGGGTTGAGCTTCAACCTGTACTTGGCGACGGTGGTGAATAATTCCTCCAGATCGGCCACATGATGCTCCTTTTCTCGGGATGTGACCACCATGTCATCTACATATGCATGCACGTTCCTCCCAAGCATGGGCGAGAGCACCCTATCCATAAGTCGCTGGTAGGTAGCCCCCGCATTCTTCAGCCCGAACGGCATTACCTTGTAGCAGTAGCAAGACCGTTCAGTCATGAATGCGGTCTTGCATTTATCCCTGGGGTGCATTCTGATCTGGTTGTATCCTGAGAATGCATCCAAGAAGCTGAGTAGCTTCCCCCCTGATGCGCTATCCGCTAGAGCGTCTATACTGGGTAGAGGGTAGGAATCTTTGGGGCATGCCTTGTTGAGGTCAGTGAAGTCCACGCACATCCTCCACTTGCCGTTTGGCTTCTAAACCAGAACCATGTTCGCTAGCCACTCAGGGTACTGGATCTCCCTGATGTGCCCTGCGGCAAGGAGCTTTTGCGCTTCGTCGTGGATCACTTTCCTCTTTTCTTCGTTGAATTTCCTTCGCCTCTGACGCACAGGTCGAACTTTAGGATCCATCGACAAGCGATGGCAAAGGAAGTCAGGGTCGATTCCTGGCATGTCAGATGCTGACCACGCGAACGCGCCCATGTGCTTCTCGATCACCCCGGCGATCAGCTTTCGTTCTTCTTCGCCGAGCGATCCTCCCAACTTGAACCTTTTCCCCCTTATATCTACTTCTACCCACCCCTCAGCTCGGTGGGGTCTTCTCTCGCTGGCGATGACCTTCCTCGCGATCCCTGACTCGCGAGGAGTGATCATGCCCTCCTCCTCCGCTTCCACCTGAGCTACCTGGGAGCCCCCCAGCGTAGCAGCCTCCATCTCGTGATCGCCATGCGTTCCCCTAACCACCGATCGCTCTTCTAGCACACCTGGTGGTGGTGTTGAGGTGACATGGTATATGCTCCTCTTCTGCCTGAGGCTGTTCTCGTAACAGCGTCTAGCCTCAGCCTGGTCTGACTTGATGGTTATTACGGTCCCCTCCATCGACGGCAGCTTCAGCTTCATGTGCCTCGTCGATGGCACTGCACCCAACCTATTGAGTGTTGGCCTTCCCAGCAAGATGTTGTACGCAGAAGGGGCGTTCACCACCAAGTACTTTATCTTTTCGGTGCGGGCTGTTGTTCCATCTGTGAACGTCGTCCTCAGCTCAATTTACCCCCGCACCTCTACCTGATCCCCTGCAAAGCCGTAAAGACACCCGGTATACGGCCTTAGTTGATCGGGGGACAGCTGCAACTTGTTGAATGTCGGCCAGAACATGACGTCTGCCGAGCTCCCTTGGTCTATGAGCACTCTGTGCACTCGCCTTCCTGCTGTGATGAGGGAGATGACCACAGGATCGTTGTCGTGCAGTACAACGTCCCATAGATCAACTTTCCTGAAAGTGATGTCTACCTCGGGGAAATGGCCCTCGTCTACCGAGTCCACGGCCATAACCGATCGAGCATACCTTTTTCTTTGTGATGTGGTGCACCCCCCACCGGAGAAGCCTCCCGCAATCGTTTGCACCTCCCCGTGCACAGGGACTTCGTGTTGCCGTTCTCCTGCCTGGGCCCCCGATGCGCGATCACCCTGTGCCTCCCGCAGGTAATCTGCCAGGAACCCAGACTTTACCAACTCCGCCAACTGGTGTCCCAACGCCAAGCAGGAGTGGAGTGTGTGGCCAAAGGCTTGGTGAAACTCACACCACTCGTTCTTCTTCCTCCCAAGTACCTTATCTGTCTTCTCTGGTACTCGGAGTCTTGCAGCTATGGCAGGAAGGGCGATCAGATCCGCCAACTCTACCATGAAATCGTATCTTAGGGGTTCATTATTCTCCCTTGCACGCCCCCTGCCCTGGTCCTTCCTGGGTGCATAAGGACGAGGTTTCCCCTGCACCTTCTTTCCCTCCTTTGCCTCATGCACCCTCGCTTGTTGTTGTTGCTTCCCCTGTCCTCCACGCGGCTTCGTTGGTGCAGCACTTCCTCTTTTCTCAGAAACCTCTGTCTCTGCCACTATGTGCGCCACCGCGCGTCGCCGGATCTCCGCAAAGGTGCTGGGATGGCTCCTGATGAGCGACTCACTGAAGGGACCAGGCAGCACTCCCTTCTTAAACGCACGCACCAGCATGTCCTCATCCTTGTTGGGCAATCTAACCACTTGTGCTCCAAAGCGGTTGAGGTAGTCTTTCAGCGACTCACCTTGATATTGGCGTACAACGAACAGATCGTACGACACCACTGAAGGTGCTCTGTTAATGATGTACTGCTCAGTGAAAAGCTTCGAAAACTGATGGAAGGACGTGATATGACCCTTTGGCAGACTCACGAACCATTCCATGGCGATTCCACTCAGTGTGCTCATGAACATCTTGCAATACACGGCATCTGAGCCCCCAGATAGCATCATCTGAGTGTGGAACGCCGTCAGATGCGCTTCTGGATCTTCTACCCCCGTGAACGACGCCTTCACTCCCACCAGGTTGGGAGGCACCACGATTGTCATGATTTCAGGGGAGAATGGCATAGGGAACGCTCTCGGAGGCGATGGTGGCATTGACATCCGTTCCTTCTGCGCCTGTAACGTCCTTCTCAGCTCCTCATTAACGCGATTCAGCTCATCATTCCTGCTCTGCGATGCAGCCAACTCCACCTGCATCTTCTCTTGTTCAGCTCTCGACGCTGCGACATTGTCCTGCAGCGCACGCATCATCTCCAGGACCTGCGCCATTGTCACAGCTCCTTCCTCAGCAGATGGCGCAGGTGATGTTTGTCTTGTTCTCCTCATTTTCTCAGCAAAAACTTTGAGAAACTTCAGAAACTTTGGTGTGGATGGGACCACGATTCACAAGGCCCCACGGCGGGCGCCAAATGATCCTGTAGCCAACTCTAGCTTGGAGGAATTGCTTTGTCACTTCCTTACCCCGCCTATGCAACTGTGCTATCTGCAAGAATGCTCTTAGAACCTTCTCCGGGAACTTCAAACGCAACCTGCAAAACACACAGACGGCGCCTCTAGCGGCCGTTTGCACTCCAACGCTCAAGTTAGGTCACAGAACCACCAACCAAAAATGTCTCACTCAATCTCTCTCTGTGTCTGTGCCTAACAGAATTCTGTTACGCTATCCTCTGCGTGTGTCAGAATTTTGTTATGCTATTGTGCGAAAACGTACCACAGTCAGTAAAATCGTGGGTGTGTGTGTTTTCTGTGTGTACCTTTCACGACGCGGAGTGCACCTTTATCTTGGTCGCGCCCCTCTCAGATGGTGACACGTGGAGGCATGCAACTCACATCTAACCGTACACGTGCCACTACTTGAAGGGCTCTACCGCATCTCTTTGTGCGCCTAAGTTATTCCCTTGCGGAGTAACTTAGCGCGTTTCTTCCATCTGGGTGAATCGCACACTCCCAGGAGAACGCCAGGTGTGGCTGGACTAGGCACACTCACCAAGCATTGATCTCTGCCTAAACGATTTCCCCTTCGCGAAATCATGCACGTAATGGGTTAAGAGAGTCACCAATCACTGACCGGTTTACTAACTCCCTTAGGCCACTCTCGTGCACGATTCTACCGGCGAGCAGCTCCTCTTTCTCTGACATATGATCATGCGAGGTCCATGCGTAACGCTGTCGCTGGGAATCTCAGTCCCAGTTTAACTGCGTGTAACACGGAACCCCGATGACCATGCACCCGATGACAGATCGGTGCTCTAGTGCTTCTCGTGTTCTCCCCCCAGGTGTTTATCTTGGAACTGATCTGTCGGTGGCCACTCGGTTACTGACCACCGATCACCGTTCAGGGTGATCTCCTCCCTGATCTCTCTACCACCTGATCCACGTGTCACCCTACGAGTGGTCCACGTGATTATCTGCTGCTGACGTCATCGACTACCGATGACCGACCGGATCAGATAGAAACTCAAGAACACAACATATAGCATTTATACCCATGGAGGACGTGACCAAAACAGCAAGAACAACCAATTTTCACCGATTAAAATTGAATATAAGTGCAGCAAATGAAAGAGGACATCATAAGGAAGAAATTGCACCGATTGAAAGTGAAAACAAACAAATAGAACAAAAATGGGTAATTTGGAATGAAGGGAAAATGGACTTATGTGGATGAAGCTCTTGGAATGTGCACGCCACTTGAAGGATGGTTGGCTTCAAGATGAGTGTTGTTGCCGCCACTTGAGAGCCCAAGAATTCACTCAAGATAAGACTATAAGAGAAGAAGACACAAGTCTCTCTCACTCACTCACCAAATTGGTAGAGGTTCTTTACTCTAAAAAATCAATCTTATTATTTCAAAGACCTAAGCACCCCTTTTATAATAGAGAGGGTTGGTCACAAATGTACAAGAGAAGCTTGAAAGGTTGCATTCTAACTCCTTCTATTCTAGCCCCTAAAGGAGTGTGAAGAGACACCTTTCTAGATTTTTCCTAAAACTAACGCCTAAAGTGCTATACAATGGAGGTGTCTCTAAGGTTTCCCTTTTTAGCACATCCTAAAGATATTCTATATTATTTACAAATTTATACAAAAGAAACTATAAAGAGAGATATTAATTGGAGCCCATTCTTGAATGCTTGTAGTCTTCTTGTTGGCTTTAGGCTTGGTCCTCTCTTTATTTAATTCTTCTTTAATTTTTTTGAAGACTAGAAGAAAGAACTTTAAATTCTTGGGTGGATGGCCTCTTCCTCCATTAGTGAAATCCTCTCTTACTTGATCTCCTTCATGCTCCCCGAGTTGGAGAGAATTCGTCCATGAATTCTGAATCTCTGCATATAACAAAGTCAGTTTACTATCAAAATTAACAAGTGAATAAGAAAAAGGAAAACATGACTTAGAATTTGTAAGCAGTGGGAGTTCAAAAATGGAGGTCCTATAGACAGACCAAGTTGGAAAAAATTGTTTGGGAATGATGATATTTTTTGGAAAAAGTCCTCTTAAATGGTGAAAACCATTAGGAGGTATGAAAAAAATCATCCCTAACATTCTTTAACCAATATGGTGGTGAAGTAAGAACCTTTGGTAATGAAAAAGAAAAGGAAGGAAAACACATTGAAGGTGAAAGGAAGGAAGACCCATGTCATCTTGGCCTTTTTTGTCTTTATCATTTTCTCTTTTGGTAGGTGGTGGAGTTAGGTCTTGTTTTACCTTGTTTATCATGAAGGTTTGTTTTAGTGGACAATGAAGAGCTATGTGCCCAAAACCTAAACATTTAAAATATTCATTGTTGAAGTTTTGGTAGGTGACTTAGGAGTAGAAGGATTTGGAGTAGAAACTTTTTTTGGAGAAGTGGTTTGTTTGGAAAAATTGGAAGGAGAAATTCAAGTAGAAATTTTGTTTGCATCCTTCCTAGAAGAGTTGTAGAAACCATCATCATGAGTATTTTTGAAAGTTGTTTTCAAAAGATATAATTCCACCTTGATGGCTATGCGGAGCACTTTCTTTAAAAAAGAGTACTCATTTAATTCTACAAATTCTCTAATATCTCTTCTCAAACCACGTACAAACCATTTTATCTTTGACTCTTTATTAGCATGCATATTAATTTTAGTCAAAGTTGTTTCAAAATCTTTAAAGTATTCATCTACCATCCTATGTCCTTGAGGAAGCCTTTGGAACTTCAACAAGTGTTCTGTACCGTCCCGTCCCCAGGCGTCGACCAGAGTCAAAGTCAAAGTCAACGTCAGGGCCAAGGTCAACATATGGTGGGACCACACGAAGGGCTCAAAGAAGGTAGTCAACAGAGTGACTACATAAGGCGTCGCCAAGATAAGGGCGTCGCCTAAACAAGGCGTCGCCAAGGTAAGGCGTCGCCAAGCAAGTCATTAGCAATGTTACTCCCCGATACCCATCGGTAGGAAAGACCATGGAGGGAGTGACACCACGGGAGGCTTCGGGCCCGCCTAGCTCAGAACAGTAATAAAGAGAAGAGAAAGGTGGCTTCAAGGCCATAGTACTAGCGCCAGTAGGGAGTAGCCTGACTCGTGAAGTACCCAGGCCACCTCAGGGAGACCCTTGGGATAGATACGACTCAAGATAAGACTTAAGAATTGGATCAATGTTCTTAACATTAAGAACTCACCAAAACACAAAAAACCAAGCCAAACTCACATAGAAACCCATTTTGAACAACAAACCCATGGATAGAAACTCAAGAACACAACATATAGCATTTATACCCATGGAGGACGTGACCAAAACAGCAAGAACAACCAATTTTCACCGATTAAAATTGAATGTAAGTGCAGCAAATGAAAGAGGACATCATAAGGAAGAAATTGCACCGATTGAAAGTGAAAACAAACAAATAGAACAAAAATGGGTAATTTGGAATGAAGGGAAAATGGACTTATGTGGATGAAGCTCTTGGAATGTGCACGCCACTTGAAGGATGGTTGGCTTCAAGATGAGTGTTGTTGCCGCCACTTGAGAGCCCAAGAATTCACTCAAGATAAGACTATAAGAGAAGAAGACACAAGTCTCTCTCACTCACTCACCAAATTGGTAGAGGTTCTTTACTCTAAAAAATCAATCTTATTATTTCAAAGACCTAAGCACCCCTTTTATAATAGAGAGGGTTGGTCACAAATGTACAAGAGAAGCTTGAAAGGTTGCCTTCTAACTCCTTCTATTCTAGCCCCTAAAGGAGTGTGAAGAGACACCTTTCTAGATTTTTCCTAAAACTAACGCCTAAAGTGCTATACAATGGAGGTGTCTCTAAGGTTTCCCTTTTTAGCACATCCTAAATCTATTCTATATTATTTACAAATTTATACAAAAGAAACTATAAAGAGAGATATTAATTGGAGCCCATTCTTGAATGCTTGTAGTCTTCTTGTTGGATTTAGGCTTGGTCCTCTCCTTATTTAATTCTTCATTAATTTTTTAGAAGACTAGAAGGAAGAACTTTAAATGCTTGGGTGGATGGCCACTTCCTCCATTAGTGAAATCCTCTTTTACTTGATCTCCATCACAAGTGGCGATCGTCCTACACTCATCTTGGAGAAACCATACTCCAAGTTGCGTGTCCATTCTCAATTCCCACCATAAGCATTCTTTATTTCATCCTTTCTACCATTCCATAACGCCACTTTCATTTGTGCTTCCTATACTTGTTTTTTTGCTTTTTCTCCAATTCGGTTTCCATCATGTTATTGTGTTTACTTTCATGTCTTTTCATTTCCACACTTTGCATCATTGTTACCTTATGATGTGATTTTCCTTTTTGCCTTTGGAAGTGAACCTTCACACTTACTTAACCTCTTGGTTAAGTTCGTGTCCAGTGTTAGAATTGTAGGCCTTAAACAATAGGGGGAGGTGAATTGTTTTCAAAAAAAATTCGCAACCTTTGAAGGTATAGAGAAACCCAATGAAGACTCAAAGTGAAAAGAATGAAGTTAGCCAAGAAACAAATATGTTTTATTAAGTTTCTAGAAATTCAATCGGTTGTTTGTGATTCAACCGGTTGTTTTTACCAGCATTCAATGAGAACAAGTCAAAACATATTTAAATGAGAGTAAGGATATAAAGAATCACACAACAGATTATACTGGTTCACTCTTATACCAAGAGCTACATCCAATCACCAGAAACCACTGGGTATTGCACTAAGCAATCAACAACTTTGACTACAAACCACATACCAAAGAGGTGATCTTGAACTCTTCAAGAACACACACCTCCTTTGGCAAACCACACTCTACAGATCACAGAACACCCTATGTATCTACACTAAACAAGTTAACAGAATTATAGTATTCAATCGAGACAAAGGATTGATCATATTTGATACAGATTGAATTTCAAAATTACACAACAATCCTATTCCACTCTTAGACAAGTCAAACCAAAGCTTGAAATAAATCTTGGAGAAAACATATTTAATTTTTCACTGCGAGGTACAATTGACATTTATAATTCCCAATTCATTTAGCAGAAAATTAAACCTATCCTTAGCCAATGGTTTTGTGAACAAATCTGCAAGTTGTAAATATGTACCAATGAACTTAATCTCACATGTTCCATTAGATATGTGTTCCCTTAGAAAGTGATGCCTAATTTCAATGTGTTTGGTTCTTGAATGCATGACATGATTTTTGGTTAAGTTGATTGCAGTTGTGTTATCACACAACAGAGGTATATGGTTAAGTAAGATACCAAAGTCATTCAATTGTTGTCTTAGCCATATGGTTTGAGCACATCAACTCCCTACTGCAATGTACTCTGCTTCAGCAGTGGAGAGAGCAACACATGCCTGTTTTTTGCATTGCCATGAGATCAAGCTTGATCCAAGCAAGTGACAGGTACCACTGGTGCTCTTCCTATCAATTTTGCAACCTGCAAAGTCTGAATCATAATAGCCAGTCAAACTTAATGAAATGTTACCTGGATACCACAAGCCAACTTCTTTAGTTCCTTGCAAATATTTCAAAATCCTTTTGGCAGCATTGTAGTGTGATTCTTTTAGGAGCAGATTGAAACCGAGCACACATGCATACTGCAAACATTATGTCAGGCCTGCTGGCAGTGAGATACAATAGAGATCCTATGAGTCCTCTGTATTTGGTTTCATCAACAGGAATTCCAGCTTCATCATGATCTAAGTGATAGCTAGTTGAGAAGGGTGTGCTGATTGGTTTGCACTTGTCCATTTCAAATTTTCTCAGCAGATCCTTGCAATACTTGGCTTGATTCAAGAAAATGCCATCCTTGAGTTGTTTGACCTGCAAGCCTAGAAAATAGTTCAACTCACCCATCATTGACATTTCAAACTCACTCTTCATGATTTCCACAAAAGTTTCACATTATTCTCTGTACCGCCCTGATGGTCGGATGCGATGACGTGGCATCCTGTTACAGTGTAGGCGTGTTGACAAGGCGCCAGGTTGGCAGTTGGGAAGGAAGTCGGGAGGCACGTGTAGTCGCCGATAGTTAAGTTGGCGTGTTCCGATCTCCAGCTTACCAGAATAGGCGATCGCCAGGATGAAAGGTGAAGTCGCCAGATGCAGACTCAGACGACCAGGCAGTCGGAGATCGCCAGATCAAGCACATCGCCGAAGTTAAAGGAGAAGCAGATTATGAAGGCGGCCGGCGAGACCACAGGGAAGGTGTATGAAGGCCCTACCTTGCCAGTTTCAGTAGAGATCGCACTCCTGAGTTAGCTATGCACTGGGCAGCACCATGCATAGGTAACTTAGCCAAAATGAGAGTAGAAGTAGCGCCAAGTCAGGGAGTCTCCAGATGATGGCACGTGTACAGTTGGATACGAGCCACGTGTCCAAGTCTGTAACTGCCAGGAGAGAGAAAACCACCAGGTATATAAGAGTTCCTAACAGATTTTCTAAGGTACGCACGTTCAGTTCATACACTTTACGCTTGCGAGTGACAGAGCTGTTTGTGAGAGAGATTTGCACGGTTCCAGTTCTTAGTATTTGGTGATACCGCCACTGACTTGAGCGTCGGAGTGCGATCGGCCGCAGCGACGCCGTATCGTTTCTTTGCAGGTTCTTGAGATAGATCCAGAGGAGGAACGGAGGTGAGAAGCGGCGCGCACGTTGATCCTTTGACGAGGCATTCTCCAGCGCTCCGGTCAACAGGCAGGATCATTCTCCATTGTTTGATCCAAAAATGATGTCATCCACATATACTTGTACTAGAATTGTGTTATGCCCTTTCTTCTTGATGAACAAGGTCTTATCTGATGTGCCTCTGTCATAGCCTTGTGACGTGAGGAAATCACTTAGCCTCTCATACCATTGCCTAGGAGCTTGCTTAAGCCCATAGAGAGCCTTTTTGAGTTTGAACACGTGTCCTGGATGCTGATGGTCTTCAAAACCTGGTGGTTGTGAAACAAATACCTCTTCATTTATATAACCATTCAAGAAGGCACTCTTCACATCCATTTGGAATAGCTTTAACCCTTTGATGCAGGAGAAGGCAAGCAGCAATCTAACAACTTCTAGCCGAGCCACTGGTGCATATGTCTCATCATAGTCTATTCCTTCTTCTTGATTATACCCTTTAGCCACTAGCCTAGCCTTATTTCTGGTAATCACCCCATGCTCATCCATCTTATTTCTGAATACCCATTTTGTTCCAATTATATTCATCTCAGGTATTCTAGGAACAAGAGTCCAGACCTCATTAGGAGCAAATTGATTCAGCTCCTCTTGCATGGCAAGAATCTAGTTACTGTCCTTGAGGGCTTCATTCAGATTTTTGGGTTCCTCTTGAGATACAAAGGCCATTGTTTCACAGAAGTTATTCAAGGATTTTCTAGTTGATACTCCCTTCTCAATGTTCCCAATGACATTATCAAGGGTTAGGTCTCTTGGGGTTTTCCATTCTTTTGGCAAACCTGTAGACACAGTAGGTTCTTACATAGCAAGTGAGTCAGTAGTATCAATATGAATCGATTCATTTTGATTTAAAATAGATTTAAAGTCATCACAGTGAAGATCATCAACAACAGTTTTATATATGCTATGATCTGCTTCATCAAATACAACATGCATTGATTCTTCTACAATGAGCAATCTTTTATTGAAGACTTTATATGCATGACCATTCAAATCATAACCAATGTGCACACCTTCATCAAATTTAGCATCAAACTTACCTAAATTCTTTTTGCCATTATTCAATACAAAGCATTTACACCCAAACACTCTAAGGTGGCTCACACTAGGTTTCTTGCCCTTATACAATTCATATGGAGTTTTCTTAAGAATGGGTCTAATTAAGGTTCTGTTTAACACATAAGATGCAGTATAGACAACATCTGCCCAAAAATACTTAGGAAGCTTAGATTCATTTAACATGGTTCTAGCTAGTTCTTCTAGTGATCTGTTTTTCCTTTCAACTACACCGTTTTGTTGGGGAGTCCTAGGGGCTGGAAAGGTATGTGATATCCCATGCTTCTCACAGAACCTTTCAAATCTAGCATTCTGAAACTTTCCGCCATGATCACTTCGAATTGATTTTATGCAACAACCATTTTCATTTTGCAGAACCTTTGCTAATTTCTTAAAAGCATTGTAAGCATCATTTTTATGTGCAAGAAACAAAGTCCATGTAAATCTAGAGTAGTCATCCACAACAACTAAATCATACAAATTTCCAGCCAAGCTAGCAACTCTAGAGGGTCCAAATAAGTCCATATACAATACATCCAATGGATTTTTTGTAGAAACAATGTCTTTTGAATTGAAAGAGGATCTGATTTGTTTACCTTTCACACAAGCATCACAGAGCCTGTTATCTTGAGATTTAATGTTAGGTAAACCAGAAACAAGATCTTTAGATTTCAGTTTATTTAAGTGATTAGTGTGTATCACCAAAGGTTACATGTCCCTATGTTTTGAGCTTCAAGCTAGTGAATTTTGTAAGATCTCCAGTCATATGTTTGGAACAGCCACTGTCCAAGTACCATTGATTTTTCTTGCTGCCTTTCTGCAAAACAGAACAAAGATGATACAAATGGTACCCTTTTTAGTATAGGGTCCAACACAAATTAAAACCTTCCCTTTGGTAGCCATTTTGCTAAATTTTTAGGAACAAGATGCTTTCTAACAATGCATGACCTAGAGGTATGACCAGATTTCATGCAGTAAAAACAGGTTACATGAGATGCCTTTTTGCCACTGTTAAAAGCTGAAAAACCTGATTTTGCTGGAACAAAAAAACTTGAAAGCTTTTTGACATTGGTTACATTTCCAGGGTTATAACCAATACCATTCTTATTGAAAACAACATTTTGTGAGCCAAGGAGAGACTCAAGGTTCTCTCTTCCCTTGGTGAAATTGGAAAGGGATTTTAGCAAATACTCCACTTGTTTTTCCAATTTTTTGCAGTTTTCACAGGTTTTAATAGAGGCATGCAATCATGTTAGTTCAAGGCTTACCAAATTTGTTTTGGCCTTATGCAGTTCTTCCTCAACTGTTTTTACTTTAGGTGCAAGCACATTATTTAACTTTTGCAACTTACTGCATATTACAGCTAGCCTATTTGCTTTATCATGTGTTTCCTTGAAAGCAGCAAGCAATTGATCATAGTTATCAGATTCCATAGAGAATTCACTTACTGAATCAGAGATTGACCCTTCATCTTTCACCATGAAGCACATATTGTTTTCCTCACTTTCAGTTGAAGAGCTGCTGGTTCAAGATACTTCATTCTCTTCCCACGAAATGTAAGCTCTTCTCCCCTTGCTCCTTTCAACCTTCTTGCTGGCAGATTTGTCCTTTGATTGATTGTTTGGACAATCCATTTTGATGTCCCCTGTTTTGCCACAGCCAAAGCAAGTATAGTTAGAGGAATTTGAGTCATTAGGTTTAGGATACCTTCTTTTCTGCTGGTTCCTATCTCTGCTTTTCTTCTTCAGGAATTTCCTGAATCTCTTTGTAAGTAGGCTGATTGTATCATCATGTTCAGCATCTTCTTTTTCCTCACTGATCTCATTTTGTTCACTTGCTTTCAGTGCAAGTCCTTTGGGTTTTCTTTCCACTGTTTCCTGCTCTTTGAGTCTCTTGAGCTCCAGCTCATGCTCCATTAATTTCCAAAAGAGTGCAGCAGTTGACAGCTTTAACAGATCACGACTTTTTGATATGGCAGTCACCTTGGGTTGCCAGCTTTTATCGAGGCACTTCATCACTTTTATGTTGAGTTCCTCTATGTCAAATTCCTTTCCCAAACCAGTAAAGTGATTCACAATATGAGTGAACCTTTTCTGCACATCAGCAATGCTCTCCTCGGGTTGCATTCTAAACAATTCATATTCTTGGATGAGAGAATGTTTTCTTGACCTTTTCACATCTTCAGTACCCTCGTGAGTGACTTCCAAGACCTCCCACATCTCCTTAGCTGAACTACATTGGGATATCTTGAAGAACTCATCCATTGTTAATGAGGAGGTTATGATGTTCATGGCCACAAGATCATATTGAGCCTTCTTCCTTTCGGTCTCATTCCATTCAGATCTTGGCTTTACCACTTCTTCATCCTTGACAACCTGCATTGGCACATAGGGTCCATGGACCACAGCCTCCCAAATAAACGAGTCAATAGATTCCATGAAAATTTTCATTCTAATTTTCCAAAAGACATAATTCATTCCATTGAACATAGGTGGTCTACTAACAGAAGATCCCTCAGCAAAGAGCGCTTTAAACTCATACATTATTGCAAACAAACTTGATTAAAATACAAGTCCTCGCTCTTGATACCAATTGTTGGGTTCAATAGTGTCAAAGTTCAAGAAGGGGGTGAATTGACCTTTTAAAAGTTTCGCACAGAATCAGTTTTTATCACAGTACACAGAAAATAAATCAATTTATTTGGCAATGAACAAATTTATTTTGACACTGTTTATGTTTGAAAACGTTTAGATCAGCCAAGTTAATCTTGAGATTATACAGATTAATTTGCAAGCCACACACACACACTGATTTTAAAGGGAAAACTGTGAACAGCAAAAACAGTGACCTTCAATTTTTAAGCAAGTGATTAAGGTTCAATTATTAGCTTGACAATCAATTGGGTAACCTATCACAATCAACCTGTTCCAGTTGTATTTAACAGATCATATATCTTCTTCATAGAACCAAACTGATTTTCTAGAAAATAAGAACTGTATGAACAAGCCCAGAAAGAACAAATTTATTTTTAATTGAACAGATTCAATTTCTGGCAGATTAACAGATAAGCAAGAATTCGAGTGCAGGGATGAAGAGAAATGAACAGACAACAGTTATACTGGTTCACTCAAATGAGCTACATCCAGTCTCACCTAATCTAAGGTGAAATCCACTAAACAAAATGTACCAAACACACTTACACAACCACTGTTCTTGAACCGTACAAGAAACTTGTCACACTTGCTGAAAAACACTATTTCAGCACACACACTCTTCAAGAAACCCTATCAAGAAGAGTTTACAATCACACTTTTACAAGAAAAGAAATATGAAACAAATACACCTGATAGAGGATGCAGAAATCTGCCTTAGACCAGTAGAACAGATTGCTCACACAGTAGCAGCACCTCTCACCAAGCCTTAGAACCAAACAAGAACAAGCACACTTTTGATTTTTGAAATCTTTCAAGAACACATGCTAATTCTCTGTAAATCCTTAATTCTCTGATGTAAAACTTGTTTTCTCAAATGTATGATTCACACTTAAACACAGGAACAATTTTTCTTTTTATAGAAAAACAACTTATAACAGATTTTCAAAAAATAGTTAAAGCTGTTGTAAAAAGAACATATTGAAAATAAAATGAACAGATTTATTTTCAAAAGCAGTTAGAGAATCTGTTATGTGAAGGAGACTCAGTCAACCACTCTGGTGTAAGGACAAAACGAAAAAAAAACCTTTTAAGATAAACATGGCACCAGACAAAAAGGAATCTATTCATTTACAGATGAACAGATTTATTTTTCAAAACGTTAAGAGAAAAGATTTAACTATTGAAACACAGTCGTTTTGAAAGAGTGAAGACTTAGTCAAAATACTTGATGCACAAAACCTAATTTTCGAAAGACTTAGTCAATGCATCAGTTTAAAAAACAATCCATTCATTTAGAAAAGAACAAATTTATTTTTATGCAGTAAGGGTTTGCAAAACATGTGAAAACTAGTTTCAGAAAATTTGTGCTTGCTCTTATCACATAGTCAGGGGTTAAGAGGTGAGTTACCTAGCAAAAAGCCTACTCTTAAACAACCTCTAAACTTGTACCGTCCCGTCCCCGGGCGTTGACCAAAGTCAAAGTCAAAGTCAAATGTGTGGTGGGACCCATCTAAGGAGCCCATGGAGGAAAGTTAACAGGTTGACCGATTAAGGCGTCGCCAGGGTGAGGCGTCGCCAGGATGGGGCATCGCCAGGTTAAGGTGTCGCCAGGAGGAGGCGTCGGCAGGTTAAGGCGTCGACGGTGTCACCCTCCGATACCCACGGGTAGGAAAGACCGTGGAGGGGGCGACACCACGAGAGGCCTCAGTACCTCGGAGCAGTAAGAGATAGGTGGCTTCAAGGCCATAGTTCTAGTACCAGTAGGGGTAACCTGACTCGTGAAGTACCCACGCCACCTCTGGGAGACCCCTAGGACAGATACGACCCATGAGAGGGCCACGCCCAGGGGCGAACCATGTGCGTGGTACGAGAGGAAGGTAGATACACTCCCAGGGCGAGTGGCTAGAGGTTGGGGGGCATGAGTTGGCCCCCAGAAAGTCACCCCTTGCGCCAGATGCACTTCGAGAAAGGAGGACTTACACGATGGATTATCCCTAAGTTGGGTTACGGCGCTGTAAGGCCCTCCACGTAGAATAGCGATCAAGTCAGAAGAACACGTGGCAGTAAGTACCGAATCATCAGGGTGTACGCGTTGCCCTGAAAGTTTGCTAATGTACGTTTTTATTCAGTTTACGTTTCGAACGCTTTAAAGCACTTTAAACGCTTTAAATGCTTTGAACGTTTTAAATGCGTTGAACGTTTTTAAACCCCTTACATGCGCTTTAAGACGCTTTAAATGCACTTTAAGACGCTTTGAATGCTTTAGACGTTTAAAAGAAGCTTTAGACGTTTGAGACAAGGATCCAGACTCAGTTTACACACACACTCTAGTTGTTTGCTCGCGAACTCACTGTACGCATAGGCAATTACAGAGAAATCAGTTACTCAGTTATTCAACCACCTTTAGAGCATCCATTCACGATTCTCCGATACGGAGGTGTGTTCTTTGATGTTTCTCCCTAGTGATGACTTTGTACGACAAGTGCACCGCGTTTGTTAGAAGTAATAATTGTCCCTAAGGACAAATATCGATCTCGCAAGAAACAGTGAATTATCGAGTACAATAATCGCTAAATATAAAAACAGAACAATTAAAAGAGTTTTGAATTAATTGTGTTGGCACTGATCAATAAGAAAGCATACAAAAAATTAGTTGTTTCAATTAAAAAATAAGGAATAGTATCATCTCTCTCACTCTCAAGTATTTTGATTAGCATGTCAATAATAAGTTCTTTGATTGAAATTGATGCCCGTATAAAAATCATTTATATAGATTCCTCGCATATAAAATCCTTAAGAATGTCCCCTAACTATCGATCCCTCGCATAATTATAAGAACAACTTAGAACGAAGCTCAGACGTTTAATAGCCATTAACATTTCAAGTCTATTCCTAGCACTCAAATATGTTAAGTATTGTTGTTTAGGTCCGAACCCTAAAAATACCTCCCGGTCAGATTTAAGATTCTCAATTTGTCATGAAAAATTAAAAGTAAAACAACAATACCAATAATCAATCAAGAACCGAATATTAATATATAAGATATCACCTCAATACATAAGAGTTTGAGCAGATTACTCCCAATCCCAAAGGGTAGAATTAGCCACGCATACTTCTAGCACCTTCCATTCTCCCAATTGGGTTACAATTCACTCTATGGTGTTTTCCTCTCAATCTGGCACACTAGTGTTGAGCCTCTAGCCCTCTATTTATCCTAGTTTTCTAGGGTTAGGTTGCTTCCTGTGTCGCACTAATGGGCTAAATGATAAAACATAAAAGAGGCCCAATCTTTCTTTGCATCTTTTTCCATTCTGGGACCTTACGGCTTTATCTTTTTAGCTCAAATTATTCTCCTTTATTCCAAATCTTCAATCTTCCCTAGAAATCTTCAATTAACACCAAATTTGGAAATAAAATGCTCTTATTCAAATAAAGCTCATAAAAATGTAAAAAGGTATAAATTCATAAATTAGGGATTATTTTATATGTAAATTAGCAATAAATCCTCATAAGTGCCTATATTTTAATATGAAATATTACTGAAATTAGACACTTATCACTCTCCCCAACCTAGAATCTTGCTTGTCCTCAAGCAAAATAAATGAATATATTTGAATTTAAATATCAAACAGCTTAATTCACTAAACAACAGATCAAATTAGAAACTTATTATGCTTCCAAATTCAAATATAGAAAAATATAGACACAATCAACTTCCAGGATCAAATCAAAACAAACAAATGACAATTCATCCAGAAATATCTTCTCATATGCTCACAGGTAAGTGTTTCTCTCTATTTTCACTGAATCATAACAAATCACGGTTGCTTTTCATTTCATCTTCAAATCACAAAAATATTAGAAACATGAATCTTGAGGTTTTTTCCAGGGTAGTAATGAGGCTGGGCTTCCAAAAAATATTGGTTTTTCTTAGATAACAAAATGCACATCTTAAAGAATAAGAACATACCTACAATTCAGTTATAGAGAACATATATGTTATCTAATCACCACTTTCTTTGCATGTCATTTTTCCTCATTTTCTTTCTAACTTTTCATGATTTTCATGATGATTTTTTTTTTCTATTTCTTTTTCTTCTTCTATTTCTTTTTTTTTTTCAATAATAGGAAAAGATTATTCCTATTTTCAACTTTTTGAGCTTTCACAATCATAACCAACCATTCTCTTTTCTATATGTATTGCATCTATGTTCTGCTTCCTTAAACATGCTAAAGGGTAGGGAAATATATCATTAAAGGTTAAGGTGCAATATTAACAAAAATTTCTTGGCCCAAAGGGGATATAAAAAAACATGAAATTCGAATATAAAGGTTGGCTTTTTGGCTTTGGCTCGTAATTAACACAAACAAATGCCTCAATCATCTTCATGCTCTTTTCTGATGCAACAAAAATAAAAATTAAGCAACCACAACTGCCAATTCATCAGTAAAACTCTCAAAACTGTTTAAGGTTCACACACTCACTTGGTTTAAATGGTCTCATTCCTTTTTGTCTTGTCATTATCTGTCCTAATCAATCATCCTATTAAATTTTCATGTATCATAATTTTAACTACATTTGAATAGGGATTCAATCATATTTTCTTTTCTAACATGTGTCTAATTCATCTCACTATTTAATATTTAAACACAAATTCTTTTTTCCACAATTCAAAATTAATATTCTAGTTCTTTTTTATTTGAAAAATAAATAAACTAGAAAACAAACAAATTAAAACTGAAATTTATTCAATAAAGATAATTCAAGATTTAAAATAAGCAATAAAAACAAACTAAACAAATAAGCAAATAAACAGAAAACAAAATAACCGGAAAATAAAATAAATAAAATAAGACAAAATTCAAATAACTGAAAAGAAAAGAGAATTAGAAAGATAAAACCATATTTTTGCTCAATCCTCTCTTCTTAAGAGGTCATCCAGCATTTTGTTAAAATCTTTATCTACAGTCTTGGTTCATTTGCTGGTCTGCCCCCTGAATAATAGAACCTATCCTCATGTCAAAATTACATAACCTGCAAAATGATTAGGAGGTGATCCTGCCTGTTGACCAGAACGCTGGAAACTGCCTCGTCAAAGGATCGACGTGTGCACCGCTTCACACCTCCGTTCCTCTTCGAGATACACCTCAAGAACCTGCAAAGAAACAGAGCGGCGCCGCTGCGGCCGATCGCACTCCAACGCCCAAGTCAGTGACCGAATCACCAAATACTAAGAGAACGAGAACCGTGCAAATCCTCTCTCACAGTCAGCTCTATAACTCGCAAGCGTAAAGAGTATAATCTGAACGTGCGTACCTTAGAAAGTTCGTTGAGAACTCTTATATACCTGGTTACTTTCTCTCTCCTGGCAGTTACAGACTTGGACACGTGGCTCGTATCCAACTGTACACGTGCCATCATCTGGAGCCTCCTTGACTTGGGCGCTGCTTCTACTCTTGTTTTACTAAGTGACCCATGCGTGGTACTACCCAGTACATAGGCAACTTGGGAGTGCGATCTCTACTGGAACTGGCGAGTTAGGGTGCCCTCATACACCTTCCCTGTGGTCTCGCCGGCCGCCTTCATAATCTGCTTCTCCTTCATCTTCGGCGATGTGCTTTCTCTGGCGATCTCCAACCGCTTGGTCGCCTGAGTTTACATCTGGCGACTTCATCTTTAACCCGGTGATCGCCTATTCTGGTATGCTTGAGATCGGAACACGCCAACTTAATGACTGGCGACTTCACGAGCCCCCCGACTTCCTTCCCTTCTGCCAACCTAGCGCCTTGCCAACACGCCTATACTGTAGCGGGATGCCACGTCATCACTCCCGACTACCAGGGCGGTACACAAGCCCCCCAGTCTTAAGCGAAGACTTGTCTAGTGAAAAGACTGAAAGAGTCACGTCAACACCGATCTACATGGCACTGACGCAGAATTCCAAGCGGTTGTACTTTCTGCTGCTCTGACGCTCCACCAAACCTCTCGTTCATCACTCGACACGTGACTTCATCAACGGTTACCTTCAGTTATCGTTTGCGCTTCCCAAACCCATTTTCGAAAAAAATCTTAAACCCATTTTCACTCAATACTGTTCCACCACTTTCCCTCGCATTCACGAACGCTCTAACCTTCTTCTGCAAAAAACTCCCAGCGCTCTCCAACATTCTGAATCACCATCAACCTTGATCATTCTCCTGATCATCAAAAGGTACCTACTTTCCTTTTTCTGCTGGTCTTTCTTGCATTTTAACCGATTCGCATCATCCTGTAACTGCCTGGTGCATACGCTGTGGGTTGCTTTTTCCATTTCTCCTTCTACGTAACTTAGGGCTTCGTCAATCATCGCAACGAACCTACGTTCGTTCGTTTTTCACCTTCCTTCCATGATCGAGTCAGCCTTTGTAACCCCTGATCATTTTTCCTTTTCTTCTTCCTTTGCAGCTGCAACAATGACTCGCACAAAGATCACCCTGAATCCTCCTCCTTCATCAAGAAACCCCCCTTCTCAAGCACACGATCTACCACGAGTTCGTGGCGCTTCATCTTCCCAGGCTGAGAGGCCTGCGTCTTCCCGTCCTATCCTGGCCCAGGCGACTCCACCTATCGCCGGAGGAGCCCCCGTTCCCTTGCCAGACTTCAAAACCTTGTATCCCTGGGCCAACTCGACCCTTCTGAGGGAGACATCTTCTGTGAACACTGCGGGAGCAGTTTTGCGGCTGACTAAGGGGGATGAGCCCAACCAATCGTTTCATAAGGAGCACGATGAGAAAATGATAGTGCTACCTTGCTCCCCCGATCTGCCCGTTTGTGTTGATGACAAAGTGAGTGCTGACGGGCCCTTCTGCTTCGTCTACACAACACTATTCAAGAAGGTGAAACTGAAGTTTCCCTTCACCCGATTCGAGAGGGAACTCCTTACCGAGCTCAACATTGCCGCCGCCCAGCTCCACCCCAACAGCTGGGCGTTTGTTCGAGCTTTCCAAGTGATGTGCGACCACCTGGGGCTGCCCGCATCCGTGGACGTATTTTTATTTCTCTTCGAAGCCAAGCACCCAGGAGACCGCCTGTGGGTTAGCTTGAACGCGATTGCTGGGAGGTCCATCTTTGCTATCTTCCAGCAATCCTATAAAGATTGGAAAGGGAAATTCGTCCAAGTGCGCCCTAACGACAAGGACGCCTCCCTACTCGACGGCTTCCCTTTGTACTGGGTGGACAAGGGGAATAAAGAGTCCAAGAGCTGCTTCAGGAGACCCAGAAGTCCTGACAGCATGGGAGCGTTGGACCGAGATCTCTGCCTTTTCTGGAAAAGGGTCGCGGATGCCAACATCACCTTCCTTACCACCACCCTGATCTGCTTCGAATTCTACGAGGACCAACTCGAAATTCGAATAGGTTAGAACATTCACTATTGTTTTAATACTGTTGCTATTTGACTGTTTCTGGGCGTCTTGTGCGTTATGCGCAAGACTTTGGTTTTATTTTTCCTGCACCGATTATCTGCTATGCTGCATACTGCCTTGTGCACTTGTTTTCTCCTTGAGTTAACCCATGCATTTTCATTTCATGCAGATAACATGTTGGGCAAAGGTATGCTTGCTCGCCCGAACCCACAGGTTGGCGACGGGTTCTCAAACAGTGCCCAACTCGGTGGTGGAGACAGCCATCGTCCACGGGCGATCGCCACCTAAGCAACCAGCATCCTCCGACGTCCAACCCGCCGCCCAGCGGAAGAAACTCGTCCTTAAGAGGGCTAAGAGGAAGGCTCCCCAGATAGTCCAAAAGGATGAGGAAGAAGATGACGAGGTCACCGAGGATGGCCTCGTTACAAAGAGGAAGAGGGTGGCACCTTCTTCACCACTTGCACCACCCCCTCTTCCCTCGTCAACGCCACCATCCACACCTGCTCCTCCTCCATCATCGCCACCCCCACAAGCTCCTGTTTCACCAGTCCAAGCTATCCGCTAGCCACTGCGCTGCCTGCGGTTGAGGCCCAAGAGCCAAACTTCATGGAGGACCCCCCGAGCGCCTCCACGCCACATGTATCAGCGGGAGGGGGTCCCCCTTCAAATGCCTCAGCCGCAGAGGTTGCTCCAATCGGGGATGAGGTCGCTCATACCTCACCGATTCTGATCACCGAATCCCCGATTCCGTCACCACGCCAACAAGCGCCCACTGAAGAACCTGCTAAGGAAGGTGGCGACGAGAACCCACAACAGGCCCCCACAGCGCCTCTGGTGCCTCTACAAGCAGCAAACCTCCCCCTTGAGGTCACGAGTATGTGGGAGCCTCTATCTGCTAAGCTAAAGACGATAGCAGAAGATATCCCAGCCATCATCACCAGAGTTGTGGAAAGCTCTACCAGGAGGCTCCAAGACGACCTCTTCAACCTCAAGACCGAGAACAGCACCATGAGGGTTGAGGTGGAGAAGTTGTCTTTCAACTTGACGCTAGCGGAGATTGAACACTCCCGAGTGGAGGACGCAATGAGCACCGAGCTCAGGTTGGCGCGTAAAGAGGCCACTGATCTCCGCCACAAAGTGCAACAGCTTGCTCAAGAAAAGATCGAACTAGAGAGCAAGATTGTGCCTTACCGCGTCAAGGTGGCTGACCTAGAGGCTCTCATGAAGGCCGACGCCGTCAAGGTGCAAAAACTAGAGAAAAGGTCAGCCGACCGTGAGACCCTCCTTGGGCAGGTGGAAAAGGCAAGGGACGACGCCATAGCTGATCTCGCCAAAGCCAATGAAGAGAAGGGAAAGGTAGCTGCTGAATTGGCCCAAGTGCAAGCGGAATCCAAGAAGGTTGCTGAAGACCTTCTCCAGGCTCAAGAGACCAATGAACAACTCAAGAAACAGGTTGAAGAGCTGGAGCGACAGAATAAGGAGCTGAAAGAGCAAACTGAAGATCTCAAGAAGAGGATTGAGGAACTTCAGAAGCAGATTGAAGAACTCAAGCTAAACTCTGCTCAAATTCTGGCCGCTGGATTCGAAGCTGCACGGGAACAATTTGCCTGCTTGTTCCCCGACCTGGATCTCAACATGGTGTCGCTGGATAATGAAGTGGTGGATGGAAAAGTGGTGCCCGCCGAGGACTGATTAATTTAATTCATCCATCGCTTTCATACTCTCCCTTGCATTATAACTTGTAATAGACTTTATGTCCTTTTGTATATATGTTTTGAACTGTTATTTACTGTTAATGACAAAGTCTACGTTTTTTCCTCCTTTGACTCCTTCAATCGCTTCAACTTTCCTTGCGTGTTTAATCTCAAAGAAATGTCTTAGCAAAACCGTAGTCACGATCTTTGACTTAATTGCTTCGAACCACTTCAACCTTTAAGCAACAATCACTTTATCGATTCGTAAACTTAAGGCAATTAACCTTATCGTAAAAACATTCCTTAAGCAACAAACTTTGACTCAGCTGCTGGTTTAAACACTGCTTCACCCGATCTGCTCCACCAGAACGGGTCCTTTAACATTCTCGCCATCGTTTGAACTTTTCCTGGTCGCCAGAGGCTCTTGGTGATCAGGTTCTTTCTGGCTTCACGCCTTGGCCATTGTTCTTTGATCTGGGGGTAGAGGCGCCTTTCGGATCCTCCTCTACCTTCCTGAACTTCGGGACCACAGGCCGGGTGGCCAGGCGCTCTCTTCGAGCCTGCCTTAGCCACCTTCCAAACTTCGTCCACCCTTAACACCATACCTGAACTCGTTCGAGACGAGAAGGATTTTATCTTGCCTGAACTCGCGCATAGGCGAGAAGGTCTTTAAATCATGCCTCTACATTGCCCCAGGGGTTACATCTTCTCGCCCCCAGAAACACTGAGGACTTTTACTTGCCTCTACATTGCCCCAGGGGTTACATCTTCTCGCCCCCAGAAGCACTGAGGACTTTTTCTTGCCTTTACATTGCCCCAGGGGTTACATCTTCTCGCCCCCAGAAACACTGAGGACTTTTACTTGCCTCTACATTGCCCCAGGGGTTACATCTTCTCGCCCCCAGAAACACTGAGGACTTTTCGTTCTTTCTCGCCTGCACTCGCTCGACGGCGAGGAGGTCTTTTACATGCCTCGGGACGCGCGCGGGCGTTGAGGTCTTTTAACTGGTGCCTCCGATCGCCGAAAAACGATGAGGACTTAAAAAACTTTAACTGATGCCTCCAATCGCCGAAAAACGATGAGGACTTAAAAACTTTAACTGATGCCTCCAATCGCTGAAAAACGATGAGGACTTAAAAATTTTAACTGATGCCTCCAATCGCCGAAAAACGATGAGGACTTAAAAATTTTAACTGATGCCTCCAATCGCCGAAAAACGATGAGGACTTAAAAACTTTTTAGAAAGCATGCAAAATATCTTTAACTCGCCTTAAATCACGTATAAGTGACAAGGTCTTCTTCAAAACTTTTCTGGAAAACAGCAAGCATGCAATCTGAAAACGCCTTATACTTCGTAAACTCTTCTTTTATTGGGTGGCCTCATTAAAAACCCTCCTTAGGGAAAAAAGAGTGCCCCCTCCAAACTGTTTTATCAGAAACATCGTAAATAACTTTTGTGTTCGTCTTTACTTACAAAAGTTCTCAACTGTAATACAACTTCAAGTGCGTGGCGTTCCAAGTGCGAGGGATCGCCCCCCCTTCCAGTGTCTCTAAGCGGTAGGCGCCGTTCCCGAGCGCCTCGGTTATTCTGAACGGTCCCGTCCACTTAGGCGACAACTTATTCTCCATCTCGTACTGGTGGGCTTTTCTCATCACCAGGTCGCCTTCTCTAAATTGCCTTGTCATCACCTTCGAGTTGTACCTTCGTTCAATCCTTCTCTTTACCGCCTCAGCCTTCAGTCTCGCCTCTTCCCTGACCTCGTCCAGTAGATCCAGGTTCAGCCTTCTCTCTTCATTCGAGTCTTCCTCTACAAAGTTCTGGAATCTCGGCGAGCTCTCCTGGATCTCTACTGGAATCATCGCATCACACCCATAGACCAAACTGAACGGGGTCTCATGGGTTCCTGACTGCTCGGTGGTGTGGTACGCCCAGACTATACAGGGCACCTCCTCAGCCCAGCTTCCCTTGGTTTTTTCTAGCCTTCTCTTCAAACCTCTCAACAACACCCGATTAGCTGACTCCACCTGGCCATTTGTCTGAGGATGCTCGACGGATGCAAACACTTGTTGAATTCCCACCCCTTCGCAGAGCTTCTTCAATAGGTGGCTTGCAAACTGAGTCCCATTATCCGACACCAGGCGTTTAGGCACTCCAAACCGGCACACGATGTTCTTCCACACGAAACCTTCGATCTTGTGTGCGGTGATCTGGGCCACTGGTTCTGCTTCGATCCACTTGGTGAAATATTCAATCGCCACCACCAAGTACTTCATCTGCCTGATCGCCAGCGGGAAAGGTCCCAGGATGTCGATTCCCCAGGTATGAAACGGCCAAGGGCTATAAATCGACTTCAACTCCTCGGGAGGCGCCTTATGCCAATCGGCGTGCTGCTGGCATTGTTTGCAACATTGGGCATACTTCTTGCAATCTTCTCTCATGGATGGCCAGTAGTATCCTGCACGGAGAGTCCTCGCGGCCAGAGCTCGACCCCCGACGTGGCTTCCGCATATACCTTCGTGGAGCTCCGCCATGATTCTCGTGCACTTCTCGCCATGTATACATTCTAGGAGCGGGTGAGTGAACCCAAACCTGTACAGATCGCCATCAATCAGGGTGTACTTGCTAGAATTCTTCTTTACCTTCCTAGCCTCAGTCGGATCCAGCGGGAGAAGGCCATCCGCCAGGCACCGCTTGTACTGGGTTATCCAAGTGTCTGGCTCATGGGTAGCGCAGACCTGCATCACGTTCACCTTCTCTCCCCGGCAAGCTCTAATTCTCGGTGATCTCAGAGTTTCTTGCGTCAGGGACTTATAGCTCCTCGCGGCTTTCTCCGTCGACTTGCTGATTTGAAGGACCAGGTGATCTGCCACGAATGCTCTCGGCGTCTTCAGAGTTTCTTGAATCACCGTCCTCTGCCTACCCCCCTTGCCTGAGCTGGCGAGCTTAGCTAGCAAGTCAGCTCGGGCATTCTGCTCTCTGGGCACATGCACTACTTCAAAGGAGGCAAAAGAACTCTTCAACTCCTGCACATATTCCAGATAGGCCGCCATTTGTGGATCTTTAGCCTGGAACTCGCCTGTTACTTGCCCTGTGACTAGCAGCGAGTCACTCTTAGCCATCAGCACCCTAGCTCCCATCTCTTGGGCCAGCAAAATTCCGGCGATCAGCGCCTCATACTCCGCTTGATTGTTACTGACTTTGAAGGCAAACCTCAGAGATTGCTCGATCAGCACGCCGTTGGGTCCTTCCAATATGACTCTAGCACCGCTGCCCTGCTGGTTTGACGATCCATCCACCGAAAGTACCCAACGGAAATCGTCCCCTTCAACTCGCGTTGCCTCGGATGAGAGCTCGACCACGAAATCTGCAAAGATTTGCCCCTTAATCGGGCCTCGGGGCTCATATTTGATATCAAACTCTGACAATTCTACTGCCCACTTCACCATCCTTCCTGCAACGTCAGGCTTCTTCAAGACCTTCTGGATGGGCAGGTCAGTCATCACCAGTATTGTGAAGCTATGGAAGTAGTGGCGCAACCTCCTCGCCGAAAATACCACAGCCAGCGCAGCCTTCTCCAGGGCCTGATACCTCGTTTCGGGGCCCTGCAACACCTTGCTCACAAAATAGATAGGCTTCTGAGCCTGATCTTGATCCTGGGCGAGCACCGCACTCACCGCCCTCTCAGTTACAGCAAAATACAACCTGAGAGGGGTTCCTGCCAGCGGTTTGCACAGAACCGGCGGGCTCGCCAGATACTCCTTCAGCTTGACGAAAGCTTCCTCGCACTCTTTCGTCCAAACAAACTTATTGTTGCGCCTCAGGCACTGAAAATAGGGATGGCCCTTCTCCCCGCTAGCGGACACGAAACGGGACAGGGCTGCCATCCGACCTGTTACCTGCTGAACCTCCTTCACCGTAGCTGGGCTCCTCATCGCCAAGATGGCGGCACACTTATCAGGGTTGGCCTCTATGCCTCTTTCAGTCAAGAGGAAACCCAAAAACTTCCCAGCCTCCACGCCGAAAATACATTTCTCTGGATTCAGCTTCAATCTGAACTTGGCGATCGTCGTGAACACAATTCCTCCAAGTCGGCAACGTGCTTGCTCTTTTCCGGCGAGGTCACGACCATGTCATCGACGTACGCTTGCACGTTCCTTCCCAGCATCGATGCAAGTACTCGATCCATCAGCCTCTGGTACGTGGCCCCCGCGTTCTTCAGCCCAAACGGCATCACCTTGTAGCAGTAGCACGACCTCTCCGTCATGAAGGCTGTTTTCTCTTCGTCCATGGGATGCATCTTAATCTGATTGTACCCCGAGAAGGCATCCAGGAAGCTCAACAGCTTACACCCCGCAGCACTATCCACCAGGGCGTCTATGCTTGGTAAAGGATACGAATCCTTTGGGCAAGCTTTGTTCAGGTCGGTGAAATCGACGCACATGCGCCATTTCCCGTTACTCTTTTTTACCAGCACGACATTCGCCAGCCATTCAGGGTACTGGACCTCCCTGATGTGGCCTGCAGCGAGGAGCTTCTGAGTTTCATCTCTAATCGCCTGCCTCCTTTCTTCGTTGAATTTTCTTCTTCTTTGTCGCACTGGTCTCACCAAGCTGTCCATCGCCAGATGATGGCACAGGAAGTCAGGATCAATCCCGGGCATGTCCGAAGCAGACCATGCAAACGCGTCCAGATGCCGCTCAATCACCTTGGCGATCTGGTCCTGGAGCTCGACCTCCAGAGATCTTCCCAACTTGAAGATTTTTCCCCCGATCTCTTTCTCGAGACACTGCTCGACAGGTTTTGGCCTAGATTCTCGGGCGATCACCGCCCTGGCGATTCCCTGTTCTCTCACTTCCTCAGGGCGATTCCGCGCCTCTTCCTCCTCCAGACCAGCGTCTCCCTCCACTAGCTCAGCGTCCACCATTTCCACGTCCCTTCCGGCGGTCTCGTCCGCTACCGTCGATCTAGGCTTCACACCGGGAGGTGGGGTGGTTGTTACATAACTCACTGATCTCTTGTTTTTCAGGCTATTCTCATAGCACTTTTTTGCTTCTTTCTGATCAGACTTGATCGTGATCACCACCCCCTCCATAGACGGCAACTTTACCTTCATGTGCCGAGTCGACGGAATGGCGCCTATCCTGTTAAGCGTGGGCCTTCCCAACAGGATGTTATATGCTGAAGGAGCGTTTACGATGAGGTACTTGATTTTCTCCGTCCTCGAACCAGCCTCATCTGTAAACGTGGTTCTCAGCTCAATATATCCCCTGACCTCCACCTGGTCACCAGCGAACCCATATAGGCACCCTCCATAGGGCCTTAGCTGGTCAAGGGGTAACTCCAGCTGCGTGAAAGTCGACCAGAACATCACGTCTGCCGAACTTCCCTGGTCCACCAGAACTCGGTGGACCTTCCTTCCCGCCGTAACCAACGAAATGACTATGGGATCGTTGTCATGGGGCACAACGTCCCGAAGATCCTGCTTGGTGAACGTAATGTCCACTTCCGGCGAATGATCTTCAAACATATCCACTGTCATCATCGACCGTGCGTACTTCTTCCTCTGCGATGCGGTGCATCCACCACCTTAGAAGCCTCCTGCGATGGTGTGGATTTCCCCGTGGATAGGCATTTCGTGTTGCTGGGCTTCTCCACCTGCTGGCTGGGAACTCGACGCTCCCCCCGTCCTCCTATCCAGTAGATAGTCATTTAGGAATCCGCTCTTAACCAGATCATCGAGCTGATACCCTAAGGACAAACACGAGTCCAAAGTGTGGCCAAAGCCCTGGTGAAACTCACACCAGGCGTCTGGCTTTGGTCCCAGCACCTTGTCGCCCACCTTCTCAGGCGCTTTCAACCTGGCAGATATGTTGGGAATGGCGATCAGGTCCGCTAATCCCATAACAAACTTGTGCTTAGGCGGGCGATTGTATTCCCGGCGTGCTGGTTGCTGGCGCCCCTGGCTCCTCCCCTTGTTCCTCCTATCGTAAGGATGGCGAGTCCTCTGGTCCTTCCTGGCCGCCGCCGCTGTTTCCAACACCCTTTGCGGCTGGATTCTGGTCTGGGCGCGTGGCCTAGCGGGAGCCACGCTCCCCCTCTTCTCAGCGACCTCACTTTCGTCGGCGATGTGAGCCACCGCAAGTCGCCTGACTTCAGCAAACGTTGCAGGGTGAGCCCTGATCAAGGCCTCGCAGAATGGTCCCGGCAGCACGCCCTTCTTGAATGCGTAGACCAGCATTTCTTCATCTTTGGCCGGCGATCTGACCATCTGCGCTCCAAAGCGATTCAGGTAGTCTCTGAGGGACTCTCCCTGGTACTGCCTTATATCAAACAGATCATAAGACACCCTGGGCGGTGCATTGTTCATGATGTATTGCTCGACGAAAACCTTTGAGAACTGCTGGAAACTGGTTATGTGGCCGTTAGGTAGGCTCACAAACCACTCCAACGCCGTTCCCTGGAGCGTGCTCACGAACATCTTGCAATACACGGCGTCTGACCCTCCCGACAGCATCATCTGCGTATAGAACGTGGTCAGATGGGCTTCTGGATCCTCCACGCCGGTAAAGACAGCCTTGACAGGGACCACGCTCATAGGAATGGGCGTGTCAGTAATCGCCTGAACAAAAGGCATAGGGAAAACGCGAGGTGGCGATGACGGCGCCACCTCTTCAGCAGAAGAACGCCCTTGCTGCTCCTGAAGAGCTTGACGCAGCTCCTCAGTCACCTTGCTGAGCTCCTCATTCCTGGCGCGAGAGGCGACCAGGTCCTCATGCATTCTCGCCTGCTCTATGCGTGAGGCTTCCACAGTTGCCTGCAACGAACGCATCATCTCTGCCATCTGCGCCATGGTCATGGCAGCGGCGCCTTCGGCAGCGACGGGCGCAACTGGACTTGAGCGATTGCTTCTCATTTTTCTCATGAAACTCAGCGAATCACAGAATGCAGCGGACAACACTTACTTCAGCGACGATTGAGTCAGCGATCAATCGGAAAAACTGTGCGAAACTCCGGGAGAAAACTCAAGAACACCGTAAACCTTCAAAGAAACTTGTAACTTCACCAGCAACCACTGCTCTTCCCGCGGACAACCGAACGGATGAAAGAACTCAACTCCACCGAACAAATCGCGCGAAAACAGCAGGAAAACCTCACTTCACCGATCGAAAACCCGAGCGAACGGTGTAAAACGCGAATTCACCGAACAAATTTCAAGCAAACAGCGAACGATGGTTGCACCAGCACACAACCACGCAGAAAACTTCGAAAACCTCCAAGAACTCAGGCTGTGGATGGGAGCAAGTTTTACACGGCCCCACGGTGGGCGCCTGATGATCCTGCCTGTTGACCAGAACGCTGGAAACTGCCTCGTCAAAGGATCGACGTGTGCACCGCTTCACACCTCCGTTCCTCTTCGAGATCCACCTCAAGAACCTGCAAAGAAATAGAGCGGCGCCGCTGCGGCCGATCGCACTCCAACGCCCAAGTCAGTGACCGAGAACCGTGCAAATCCTCTCTCACAGTCAGCTCTATAACTCGCAAGCGTAAAGAGTATAATCTGAACGTGCGTACCTTAGAAAGTTCGTTGAGAACTCTTATATACCTGGTTACTTTCTCTCTCCTGGCAGTTACAGACTTGGACACGTGGCTCGTATCCAACTGTACACGTGCCATCATCTGGAGCCTCCTTGACTTGGGCGCTGCTTCTACTCTTGTTTTACTAAGTTACCCATGCGTGGTACTACCCAGTACATAGGCAACTTGGGAGTGCGATCTCTACTGGAACTGGCGAGTTAGGGTGCCCTCATACACCTTCCCTGTGGTCTCGCCGGCCGCCTTCATAATCTGCTTCTCCTTCATCTTCGGCGATGTGCTTTCTCTGGCGATCTCCAACCGCTTGGTCGCCTGAGTTTACATCTGGCGACTTCATCTTTAACCCGGTGATCGCCTATTCTGGTATGCTTGAGATCGGAACACGCCAACTTAATGACTGGCGACTTCACGAGCCCCCCGACTTCCTTCCCTTCTGCCAACCTAGCGCCTTGCCAACACGCCTATACTGTAGCGGGATGCCACGTCATCACTCCCGACTACCAGGGCGGTACAGGAGGCATATAGGATTTATTTTATTTTATTATTATTTTATTTTTATTTTTATTTTTTAAATAAAATCAGCAAAGGTAATAAAACAACATAAAACTAAAATGTGGACTGAGTTGCCTCCCAGTAAGCGCTCGTTTAACGTCATCTAGTTTGACGCCAGTTTATTTCAAGATGGACAACTCTCTTTGTTGCATCATGTTGTATGCATTCTTCCTTGTTACAAGAACATCTTCAACCACACCACAAGGATCCTGGATGGATCTGTCTGCCAACTGCATCTTGGTGGATTGAACCTCCAAATCGCCTAAATACAGTGCAACCTTGTCCACAGATAAAGCACCTATAGACACAGGAAGATTAAAACCTCCTAAGTTCTTGGAATTTTGAAGCAAGTCCCTTTGAGTCATGACACTGCATCTAGCCTCCAGCTCTCTATTTCTCTCTTCAATATAGCTCCTATTCTTCAGAAATCTCTCAAATGTTGAATCTTGCTTCAGATTTCCTGCAAAATAATTCCTAGGGAGCAATTTGTCAAAGAATTTTCTATCCTTCTCTGTTTTTGAAGGAGGATGAGAATATAATAAATCTTTTTCAAGAACACTTCTCTCCTTATTTTTAATTTTTTCTTCCTCACTTCTTTTCATTTCTCTCTCTAACTCCTCAGTCTCATCTTCTTTTTCAGGTATTACCTTATTGCAATGCTCTTTTGGGTTGGTTTGGTTGTCAACTGAAAACTGACCACTTTGTATTTTTCAAATTGTTTGGCCACTTTTCCCATTTGGATCTCTATATTCCTGATCGTTGCCATGCTATTTTCTTCCATTATCACAAGCTTTGTTAGGGCTTCTTCAACTTTACTCATTCTTTCAAGCATGAATGGGTCCTCAACTTCAGGTGAATTGTTCAGATAAGAACAGTGACCATTAGGATGATCACCTCCACAAAAATCACACATGATTGATTGACTCTGGCTTTGAGATGAATGCACAACATATAACTGTTGGGGCAATTTAGCCATTTGTGCGGTTAGTTGCTGTATCGTCCCGTATCAGGGCGTTGACTAAGTCAAAGTCAACTCAAGGTGTCGCCCAGGTGTAGAGACGCCAGGAGGAAGCGTCGCCAAGATAGGACAAGGCGTCGCCAAGGCAAGGCGTCGCCAAGGCAAGGCGTCGCCTGGGTGGAGGCGTCGCCTAGCCAGGGCGTGGCCAGATCAAACAGTGTAAAAGTAAGGCAAATCACAGTATGGTTCCCCGATACCCATGGGTAGGAAAGACCATGGAGGGAGCGACGCCGTGGGAAAGCCTTAGGACCCGATATCTCGGGAAAGTGATAAAGAGAAGGAAAAGGTGGCTTCAAGGCCATAGTGATAGTACCAGTGAAGGGCAGCCTGACTCGTGAAGTACCCCTGCCGCCCTAGAGACGCCTTCGGGACAGATACGACCCAAGAGGAAGGTCACCCCCAGGATAACCGGGTGCAGGGTGCGAGAGGAAGGCAGATACGCTCTCAGAGTAAGTGGCTAGATACTTGGGGGCATGAGTTGGCACCCAAAAAGCCACCCCTAGCGCAGTAGCACTCCCAAGCAGGAGGACTCACGCGTAGAAACGTCCCCAGATGGGTAGAAACGCCCCCAGATGGGGTCATGGCGTCGTGAGGCCCTCCACGTGTACGACAGCCATGCCAGAATAGAAACACCCTCTAGTCAGGTGCCAGGTAATTAAAGATATTCAATACAGTTTCCCTTTCGAGCATTCTGGTACTATTAGGGCTCCCGAGCGTTTCAACGTCTTAAATGCGCTACGTTTTGTAATTAAGCGCTTTAATGAGTGCGTTACGTTAGAGATTAAAAGCGCTTTAAGGCGCTTTAAATGCTGGGGTAGTTTATATAGCGCTGGGAATGTCGGAAAAAGTGTTGGAACCTTTGGCAAATTTACGAGAAACTCTCTGGTTGCTTGCCCGTGCTTTGAGATTACGTACAAGTGACTGGAGAACATTTTTGCCCAAAGGAGACAACACACACACATATACACAGTTCTTTTACCACCTTCAGAGTGCCACACGCGGTGCTCAGAGACGGGGGTGATTAGTTTTGGTGTTTCTTGCTGGCTGACTTGAGCGTCGGAGTGCAAACGGCCGCTAGGACGCCTCTTTGTCCTCTTTTTTGCAGGAATTCACAGGCAATCAGTGGGAAGGAGTCCTTAGCTGACGGTTGAGGTCGCGCACGAAGACGTCCCGGTCAACCGGACGGAACATTTGGCGCCCACCGTGGGGCCGATATAAAACATCAGTCCCATCACAAGTTCGAGAAGGTTTATCAAGTTACAGTAACGGTGAAGGAGTTTGGAGCGACAATGGCCCCCACCAGACAAAGAGCAGCGCACGCAGCCCCAGCAGACCTATCCATGCAGCAAGTCCTGGAAATAATGAGGGGGCTGCAGCAGGACATGGCGGATTCATGCAGGCAGACCTTGATGCCTCGCATGAGCGGAACGAAGAGCTCCACCGTGTGAATGAGGAGTTGCGCCAGGGCCTGAGAAACGATAGGAGGCGGCCTGGGCATGACGAGACGGAGAACCATTCCCCACCAAGGGAGTTTTCCACTCCTTTCTCACAGGAGATCCTAGACGCAGCAATCCCGAACACGTTCGCGGGACCCAAGGTGATCTTCACAGGGATGGAGGACCCAGAGACGCACCTGGCTGCATTTCACACGCAGATGGTCCTGATAGGCGGTTCTGATGCTGCCAAGTGCAAGCTCTTCATGAGCACCCTGACCGGGATGGCTATGGACTGGTTCATTAGCCTCCCCGAGGGCCATATCACGTCTTTCCGCCAGTTGTCGCGGTTATTCAGAGAACAGTACTTGGCCAACAAGGCCCCGCCGCCGGTCTCTTACGACCTGTTTGATGTGAAGCAGTATCAGGGGGAGACCCTGAAGGAGTATATCAATCGCTTCGGGGCCTAGGTCGTGAAGGTTGGTACAACAGAGGAGCCTATGATCGTGTACGCATTTGTGAAAGGCGTATGCCCCGGCCCCTTTGGAGAATCTATTATCCGCAATCGCCCTAGGACTTTCGCTGAATTACGGCGTAGGACGGTAGAGCATATTGCTTCGGAAGGGGAGGTATGTGTGAAGCGCACCAGCGCCCTGCCCTCACGCCCGAGGGGACCGGCGCGAGTTCAACCCGTCAGAGTCAATGAGACCACGACGGGGAGAAAGAAGCCAGAAAGCCCCAGCCCTGGGGCCCCGCAGGAGGCGAACGCCCCGCCAGAGAAAGAGCAAGACCGGCGAGGTATAACTTCGTAGTTGAGTTGAAGGATTTGATCGCCGTACCCAACATAGCCGAGAGGCTGAGGCGACCGGCGAAGACCGACAAGGTGTTAGGGCCCCGCAAAGACTCTTGGTGCGAATTTCACGAGGCTTTCGGGCACCAAATTGATAATTGCCTGTCGTTGGGCTACTAGCTAGATGAGCTGGTGAGGACTGGGTTTTTGAAAGATTATGTCGCAGATTCCACCACGACCGCCACCCTGCCGCCGCCGGCAGATGAGCCAGCACACGAGATGCCTGTGCTTGGCGAGGTTCACACCATTGCTGGAGGTTTTTCCGGCGGAGGACCCACCGCCTCCCAGCGGAAGAAATACGCGAGGGGGGTGAATTCAATCGAAGAGAGGCTCTCGGGGGAGCCCTGGGAGTCAGATATTGTGTTCACAAGAAGAGACCTCCGAGATGTGGTGCCCCATGACAACGATCCCGTTGTCATCTCAGTCGTCACAGCTGGAAGGAAGGTCCACAGAGTACTTGTTGATCAAGGAAGCTCGGCAGACGTCATGTTTCTGTTGACCTTTAATAAGTTACGATTGTCCCCTGATCTGCTGAGTCCCTATACGGGATGTTTGTATGGGTTTGGGGATAACCAGGTAGAGGTCCGGGGGTACCTAGAGTGGAGGACCACGTTCACAGACGGAGAGGCCTCCCGTACAGAGAGCATTCGGTACCTCGTCGTGAACGCCAATTCTGCCTACAATATTTTGCTGGGCAGACCGGCGTTAAACCATCTGAGTGCAGTGTCCTCCACCCATCACATGAAGATGAAGCTACCGGACCTCAGTGGCCGGGTGATAGTCATCAGGTCAGACCAGGAGGAGGCGAGGAAATGCTATGAAAACAGCCTGAAGACGAAGAGAGGCGTGTTTATGGTGTATGAACGTCCGCCAAGAGCGGACGCGACGATGGTTGAGGCGACGCCCGTTGGGCTGACGCCCGAAGCGGCCATAGCAGAGAGGGCGAGGCCCGAGGCAGGTGTGCCAATGGAGGAAGGCCCTGACGACGCGGCGCCCGTAGAAGAGGCGGCGCCTGTCGGAGAGGCGGCGTCCGTCGAAGATGATAGCAGGTAGCAGCCTGCAGCTAACGCCATAGAAAGGAAAATTGGCGGCAAAGCTTTCAGGTTAGGAAGCTCGCTAAGCCCAGAAGAACAGGAAGGGGTGGTAGAAGTGATTTCGCGCCACCTGGATGCCTTCGCATGGTCCGCCTCGGATATGCCAGGCATCGACCCTGATTTCCTGTGTCACCACCTCAGCATGGACGCCACGGTCCGCCCCGTGCATCAGAGAAGGAGGAAGTTCAATGAGGAACGACAACAGGTGGTGAGAGACGAAACGCAGAAACTGCTGAGTGCTGGCCACATTAGGGAGATTCAGTACCCTGAGTGGCTCGCCAATGTCGTCTTGGTGAAAAAGGAGAACGGAAAGTGGAGAATGTGCGTTGACTTCACGGACCTGAACAAGGCGTGCCCAAAGGATTCCTATTCGTTGCCCAGCATCGACGCCTTGGTGGACAGCGCGTCCGGCAGCAAGGTGTTAAGCTTCCTGGACGCCTTCTCAGGGTACAACCAAATCAAGATGCACCCAAGGGACGAGAGCAAAACTGCATTCATGACGGAGACATGCAGTTACTGTTATAAGGTGATGCCCTTCGGGCTGAAAAATGCGGGCGCCACGTACCAGAGGCTAATGGATAAGGTCCTGGCGCCAATGCTTGGGAGGAATGTGTACGCTTATGTCGACGACATGGTGGTGGCGTCGCAGAGTAGGGTGCAGCACATGGCAGACCTCGAGGAGTTGTTCAACACAATATCCAAATACCGCCTCAAGTTGAACCCCGAAAAGTGTGTTTTCGGGGTAGAGGCCGGTAAGTTCTTGGGTTTTTTGCTCACCGAGAGGGGAATAGAGGCGAACCCCGACAAATGTGCGGCTATTATTGCCATGCGGAGCCCGACATCGATAAAGGAGGTGCAACAGTTGACAGGGCGGATGGCGGCGCTCTCGAGATTTGTTTCCGCCGGAGGAGAAAAGGGGCATCCGTACTTCCAGTGCCTAAAGAGAAACAGTCGCTTTGCCTGGACTGATGAGTGCGAAGCGGCTTTCATTAAGCTGAAGGAGTACCTGGCGACGCCACCGGTTCTCTGCAAGCCAGTAACGGGCGTGCCCCTCCGGTTGTATTTTACTGTAACGGAGCGGGCCATCAGTTCTGTGTTGGTCCAAGAGCAGGGCCAGAGTCAGAAGCCCATCTACTTTGTAAGCAAGGCCTTACAGGGGGCTGAGACAAGGTACCAAGCACTGGAGAAGGCGGCGCTGGCGGTAGTATTTTCTGCTAGGAGGCTCCGTCATTACTTCCACAATTTTACGGTGGTAGTGATGACCAATCTCCCCATACAGAAAGTGCTGCAGAAACCCGATGTGGCAGGAAGGATGGTACGCTGGGCAGTGGAGCTGTCCGAATTCGACATACAGTACGAGCCTAGAGGATCCATCAAAGGGCAGGTGTACGCGGATTTTGTAGCAGAACTTTCGCCCGGAGGTGAGCAAGAGGTGGAAGCGAGTTCACAGTGGCTGCTCTCGGTTGATGGCTCCTCAAACCAACAAGGGAGTGGTGCGGGAATAGTGCTGGAAGGACCCGACGGCATACTGATCGAGCAGGCTTTGCGTTTTTCCTTCAAGGCAAGTAACAACCAAGCAGAATATGAAGCCCTGATTGCAGGAATGCTCTTGGCCAAGGAGATGGGCGCACAAAACCTCCTAGTGAAGAGCGACTCCCAGTTGATTACGGGGCAGGTGTCGGGTGAGTTCCAGGCGAAGGACCCACAGATGGCGGCGTATCTAAAATACGTCCAGTTGTTGAGAGGGGCGTTCAACGCTCTTGAGTTAATACACGTCCCGAGGGAGCAGAATGCCAGAGCTGACCTGCTCGCAAAGCTGGCCAGCTCAGGCAAGGGGGGTAGACAGAGGACAGTGATCCAGGAGACTCTCAAAGCTCCGCGTCGATTCGTGGAAGACAACAGGGTGGAGGTCCTCCAGATTTATGCATCAAGGGGAAGGCCGAGGAGTCATTCCTCGTTGACCCAAGATACGTAGAGGGCGCCCCGCATCAGTATATACGCGGGTATGTCTGAGGAAGAGCAGATGCAGGTCTGTGTCCTGTCCAAGGGAGACACCTGGATGACGCCCTATAAACGATACCTGGCGGATGGGGCCTTTCCAGTGGACCCTGAAGAGGGTAAGAAAATCAAAAGAAACACCGCAAGATATACTTTGGTGGATGGGGTGCTGTTCAGGCACGATTTCGCTCACCCTATCCTAACATGCGTCAGTGGCGATGAGTGCACCAGGATAATGGCGGAGCTACACGAAGGCATCTGCGGAAGCCATGTAGGAGGAAGGTCCTTAGCCTCCAAGGTAATACGCGCAGGTTTCTTCTTGCCAACAGTGAAAGAGGATTGCGCACGGCACGCCCAGCGGTGTAAGCAATGCCAAAAGCACGCCGACTGGCACAAGGCGCCGCCAGAAGAGTTGCGGTCCATATACAGCCCGTGGCCTTTCCACACATGGGGAATTGACATCTTGGGCCCTTTCCCACTGGCAATCAGGCAGATGAAATATCTGATCGTCGCCATAGAATACTTCACTAAGTGGATAGAGGCAGAGCCCGTGGCACAAATCACTACGCATAAGGTACAGCATTTTGTGTGGAGAAACATCGTGTGTCGCTTCGGCGTACCCAGGCGCCCGATATCTGACAACGGGACCCAGCTCGCCAGTCAGCAGTTGAGAAATCTGTGCGCTGAAGTGGGAATCAAGCAAGTGTTCGCGTCGGTCGAACACCTCCAGACCAATGGACAAGTAGAGTCAGCAAACAGAGTTCTGCTGAGGGGGTTAAAAAGAAGGTTAGAGAAGGCCAAAGGGGCGTGGGCGGAAGAGGTGCCAAGGATTGTATGGGCATACCACACCACGCCCCAATCCTCTACTATGGAGACGCCGTTCAGTTTGGTGTACGGGTCGGACGCGATGATTCCAGTAGAAATACACGAAAGCTCACCGCGTTTTCAAAACTTTGTGGTGGAGGAATCTAATGAGGAGAGACGGGTAAACCTAGATCTGCTAGAAGAGGCCAGGGAAGAAGCTAGAATAAAAGCTGAAGTGATGAAAAGAAGAGTGGAGCGACAATATAGCTCTAAAGTAAAGCCGCGACAGTTTCAGGTGGGCGACCCAGTGATGAGGAAAGCTCACCCTTACGAGTTGGAGACTAAGCTGTCTCCCAAGTGGACCGGGCCCTTCAGAGTTACCGAGGCTAAGGGCAACGGTTCGTACAACCTGGAGACTTTAGATGGAGGCCCTATCCCGCGCAGTCGGAATGCAGCCAACTTAAAATTTTATTTCAGTTGACTTATGTAAGCAGCATGTAACAATTTAGTTGTAGGGGACGCTCTTTTTCCCTTTCGGGGGTTTTTTAATGAGGTCACCCTAATAAATGGAAAAACCAGTTGAGAAAAAAGAAGTGCCTTGGTTTTCAGCCTTTATCTTTCCTTGTTAGAAGTAATGTGATGCGCCGCCTAGGCCATGGCGTCGCCAAGGAAGAAGGCGTCGCCTAGGTCTTGGCGTCGCCCAGAAAGAAGGCGTCGCCCAAGTAAAAGCATGCATCGTTGGCAAAACGAGACGAAAGGAAGTCACTCAGTATATGAAGCATATGCAAAGTAAAGTGGCATTGTAAAGAATTATGATATTGAAAAGTTGTTGTTACAAGCAATGTTCGGTACAAAATGCAAAAACACAAACAAGCCACTTCTCAGCGTTCATCAGAGTCATCACTGGAGGAAGGCGAAGCCTCTTTCCCAGCCCGCAGCGCTCGAGTAAGTCGTGTCCTCTTTTCTTGGCTTATTTTCGAACCTGCACAAAGGGAACAGATGTATTAGCGACACCGTGAAGAAAGACAGGCACAGTTAGAAAGTAACGAAGGCCGAAGTTGCCTAAGGCAGTGGTTCTCACATATGTACTTCTCAAGAGTCCTAGCGTTGAACTCCAAGTTGATCACCGTAACAGAGTCAAAGCCTCCCGCCTCAGCAAGAATCCGGCAAGCTATTTGATCACTTGGAGCCAAATTCTTGAGGGGTTTGGCTTTGAGGGCCTTTTCCTCTCTCACCCAGTACAGTGGAAACCCATCCAGAGCGTCGGGAACAAGGTCAGTACGGCAGATCTTGAAGAACCGGCCTTTCCACCCGGTGAACGAGCTCTGGAAGGGTGTGAAGAGAACCCTCCCGGGCACATTACTGAGAGTTACCCAGAGGTTGTGTCTCTGTCTCTTCACCTCAAAGAAGTGAAGAAAGAGGTCAACCGAGGGTACACAACCCAGAAACCCGAAGAGAACGTCGAAGGCCTTGACAAAGGCCCAACTGTTGGGATATAACTGGGCCGGAGCAACGTTGATCTCCGTCAGCAGTTCCTTCTCAAACCAGGAGAAGGGTAAGCGCACCCCGATGGTCTTGAACACCACCTGGTAAAAGTAAAAGAAAGGGACCCCGTCGTTGGCCCGTTCGTCTCCACACACTGGCTCCCCCAGAGTGCAAGGGAGCACAGCGATGTCCTCATCGTGCCTCCTTGCGAAGGCCCGGTGGTCATAAGAACACAACTCCCCTTTGTGTTCCCGTACGACCCTGGTGGAAAGCAAGCATGAACACTCATCAAGAAGTTCACTCGAGGCCCAAGGGTACAAGTCTTTGGGACGGACCCTGGAGGAAGCATCGTGCGAAGACATTCTTTAACAAGAGCAGGATGGCCAGAAATGCAAGAGTGAGCAAGGGGAGTGAAGGTTAGAACAACCCTTCGACAGAGAAGCAAGGGTGCAAGAAGGAAGGGTGCAAGGAGAAAGAACGCAAGTAGGTTATGAAGAGTGAGAAAATGGTGAAGATAGTTCCAGAGTTTGAAGAGTTAAATAAAGCAGTTAGAGCGCCAAACGACGCGAACGGATGCACCGTGCGATTGAAACACGTGGCAGAAGATGAAAGGATGACGCTGGCACCACTGGTTTAAATCAGAAAACGTCGTATCAGCAGAATATCTAGTGGTACGATGCGCCGTCGAAAGTGAGCCAGGGGTACAGCAGGAGTCAGAAAATGGAATGACTAGATACCCCATCAACCATGCAAGCAGCGCCACGTGGATCAAGTCGAATGACAGAAGGTCCCATCAGCTATACAAGGAGCGCCACGTGGATGGCACAGGCAAAGCCTTGGGCTCTTCGCTGTTATCAGGCGTTGACCAAGGCAAGAGTTAAGGTCGATGTCGAAATAAAGGTAACGCCCGAGGCGTTGCCAGGAAGGACGTAAAGGGCGACGACAGCGCGAGATGTCGCGGGCGTCGCCAACCCAAATACCGACTGGTGTCACCTCCCCGATACCCACAGGTAGGAAAGACTGAGGAGGGAGAAGAAATCAAAGAAAGGCAAAGTTAGTCACAGGCGTTACCTCCCCGATACCCACAGGTAGGAAAGACTGTGGAGGGAGATGAGATCGCCAAACGCCAGCGAATCGCTGGCAGGGTGTTCCCCGATACCTATGGGAAGGAAAGACCATGGAGGGAACAAAACCCCACAGCACTCAGCGTTTTAGACACCCAGGGACGATACGGTGCTGCTTTAGCAGGCCTCTCCTTAGGCGTGGGCGCCGAGCGTTAAAAGATCAAAGAAAGAGCCTTTCGGTATCAGAGACGTCCCGTGGACGATACGGCGCCACTTAGTGAGCCTCTCCATGGGCGTGAGGGTTGGCGGGCGACCTTACCCAATCATACCAAACCGCCCAACGAAGTGAAAGAAATGGGCAGAACCCAGATAAAGTAAGTGAAGCGCGTGAAGGGAAAAGATGAGAATGAGATCGCATAGGCAGAATCGTATGTGACAAAGAAATAAACACAACCATGCGAACGTCCTAAATCAGTAACAAGAGTGCGGATAGTTCAAAGAATTACAAGTTTTGACAGATAAAATCAAAAAACGAAGGTAAAGAATGAAGAGTTAAGCTTGAAGAGGAAGGTGGCGGATGAGGAGCAGCAGTTCAGTTGTTCAAGTCCATGGGCACGACCTTCCCGTCAACTACGTGGTGTGTGGGGTCGCAGTTCGAAAGGTTGACGCCAGGATTCTCGCAGGACGCCTGGGTCAGCCATCTCCTGGATAAGAGACTTTTTCTCCTTCTCCAGTTCCTCAATGGCGGCGTCTCCAGAGGCCACCTGCTTCTCCAAAGCCTCTTTCTCCACGCGAAGCCGGCTAACCTCGACCTGCAGTTTGTCGTAGTCAACTCGGAGAAGGTCCATAGCTTTGGCCTGCGTGGCCATTTCCTCCTCCATCCGCTCCACCTTGGCAGCCTGTTCACAGCAACGGTCCTTCAGGTCCTTGTGAGTTTCTGCATCCGCTTTGACCACTTCCTGAAGACCCGCTACCTGCACTTGAAGAGCAACTTCCCGAGTGTAGAAGCCTGCCTGGAGCTCCAATGCCTCCGCCAGTCGCCTCTCTGTTTCCGCTTTGGACTCTTGCATTTGTCTCAGGGAAGTTTGATAGGCTTCGTTCTGGCGTCCCAGGGTCCTCATTTCCTCTTCCAGAGTAGATGCTTTCGTTTCCAAGGCTTGGAGGGTACGAGCTTGGAGGACCGCGTTTCTGGCCTGGGAGCGCCATTCAAGAGCCACCGCCAAGAAGGCCCCCAAGTAGAAAGGCATGCCTTCCCTCCTGTCGGTACCTTCTGGCATAGTCCCGCCACTGAAACCCCTCATCAAATGCATGATTGGAGGAGGGATGGCGATGAAGTCGGGGGCAGCAGCGTCGGGAGCCGAGGAAGCAGTGGTTTCTGGCGGCGGCGGAGGCGGCGCAGATTCAGCACCTTCGCCCCTTTCCTCTTGGAGAATCATAGGAGGGAGTGAGGTTGCGCTTGGAGGGTTGTCCATAAAGGGGTTCCCTCCCTGTGGCGACGTCTCTACCAGAAGAGGAACCCGCGCGGATTTTCTCCTTCTGAAGGGTGCCACGCCCTCTGATTCCTCATCATCTGACAGAACCTCCAAAACCCTTTTCCCTTTGTCAAGGGGGGTTGGAGCCGGTGACGAGGCCGCAGCTAGGGGGACAGCAGCGATAGGCGAAGGAGAGTTGGGAGTTGGAAGCAAGTCGGAGCCAGGTGGAGACGTCGGAGATGGGCTAGAAGCAGCTTCAGCAGTGACTGGAGGCGGCGGTGACGGAGCCGGTGGGAGAACCGGATTGGCAACAGGGCTGGAGGAGACGCCTGCCTTGGCGGCACGAGCCTCCTTCAGTGCTTTCGCCAACATTATTCTTTTGGAAACGCCCATCACTGATCCTATATCAAGACAGGCCAAACAACAAGGATTAGCACTAGAACAGTTATGCGAATTCACTATACATGAAGAGGCGTGAAAATGCAAGTAACATTGTACAGCGAAAAATAGTAATGCAGATAACCACAACAACTAATGCATCATAAATCGCCAGGAGCAGATACCGAAGTATGTAGAAAGCCCATGGGCATTGAATTCATTCGCGATGAGTTTGGCGGTATCGAAGACTATTCCCAGTCCCGCCAAGGCTTTGCATACATCCCGGTCAGGCGGGGCGAGCTCGTCCAGAGCCAAGGGCTTCATGGTTATAGGTTTGTCTGTCCAGTACAGGGGAAAGCCCTCTAGGATGGAAGGATCGCGCTTGGTCGCGCGTACCTTGAAGAATTTCCCCTTCCATCCTTTGAATGAATTCTGGAAAAGCGTAAGGATGATGCGCCCAGCGATGCTAGAAAAGCTCATCCAGAGACTTTTCCCTTGCTTCTTTACCTCGAAGAAGTGAAGAAAAACGTCCACGGAGGAAGGAACGCCTAGATAGCCGCAGAGAATTTGGAACCCCCTCACGAAAGCCCAACTGTTGGGATGGAGTTGGGCGGGAGCAGTGTTTATCTCTGTCAGTAGCTCTTTTTCGAAGGGAGTGAGGGGTAGACGCAGGCCCACCCTCTTGAGCACCATCTGATAGAGGAAGAAGAAAGCGCATCCCCCAGTATCCCGTGAGTCCGCACAAACGGGCATCCCAGGTCGCACCCGGCTTACCAGGACTTGGGAGTCGTGATTTTTGTGGAACGCATTGAGGTTATAGAGGGCAGGGTCCCCCCTATGAGCCTCCACGTCCTCAACAGAGTTCAGGAGGGAACATTCGTCCAGAAGTTCGTCGGGGGCCTAGTCATATTCGCCCTTATAATGAGACTTGGGGAGCGGGGGAGGCGCGGTGGTCTTGGTTTTCGCCATCAACGCCAATGCTGAAGATCAAAAGAGAAAGAAAGGGTTCAGAGAAAAGGGGTTTGGGGATAAGAAAAGGGGAAAATGGAAGAACCCTAGGAGCGCCCCACCCACAAGAGAACGAAGGGAAGCGAGAGGAACAACGAAGCATACAAACAATATCCAGAGAAATACGAGAATAACGACAGTCCCAGGCAGTTTTCGATAATGCGGCAAAAGTGAAGAGTTGAGAGTGCTCGAAACCATACCTTTGCTGTTGAAATGGAGGCGGTAGGAGAGCGCAGGAAGGGGAGAATCGCAATTGCAGAGAGAAAAGGTTTTGGAGGCGATGAACAGGGCAAAGTAGCAGAGTGAATGAATGTAACAGTAGGGTGAGCGCGGGGTTTGGAGTAACTTAAACGTTACATTTCGCGACTCAAGAGGCGCTAACTAAGGGCCGTAGGATCGGGCCACGCGTCAGAGGGTCGATTGCCCAGGGGAAACGCAAAGGTCTCTAAAGGAGGACCACGCGATGGGCCACGTGGCGCGCGATCAAGGGTAGCCCAAAAGGTGCTATCATCCCCATTTCAGGGAATGTCCAATCGGTCATTAAGAATACCCAGTGGTTCAGAAAGTGTCGCGTCAGTAATTCGAAAAATTGTTGAGTCAGCAGAGAATGACACGTCATCAGGAAGGTATGCGGATGGTGGGGGCGAGGCTTTAGTCTTTACGCTGAAGACAAGTCTTCGGCTTAAGACTGGGGGGCTTGTGTACCGTCCCGTATCAGGGCGTTGACTAAGTCAAAGTCAACTCAAGGTGTCGCCCAGGTGTAGAGACACCAGGAGGAAGCGTCGCCAAGATAGGACAAGGCGTCGCCAAGGCAAGGCGTCGCCTGGGTGGAGGCGTCGCCTAGCCAGGGCGTGGCCAGATGAAACAGTGTAAAAGTAAGGCAAATCACAGTATGGTTCCCCGATACCCATGGGTAGGAAAGACCATGGAGGGAGCGACGCCGTGGGAAAGCCTCAGGACCCGATATCTCGGGAAAGTGATAAAGAGAAGGAAAAGGTGGCTTCAAGGCCATAGTGATAGTACCAGTGAAGGGCAGCCTGACTCGTGAAGTACCCCTGCCGCCCCAGAGACGCCTTCGGGACAGATACGACCCAATAGGAAGGTCACGCCCAGGATAACCGGGTGCAGGGTGCGAGAGGAAGGCAGATACGCTCTCAGAGTAAGTGGCTAGATACTTGGGGGCATGAGTTGGCACCCACAAAGCCACCCCTAGCGCAGTAGCACTCCCAAGCAGGAGGACTCACGCGTAGAAACGACCCCAGATGGGTAGAAACGCCCCCAGATGGGGTCATGGCGTCGTGAGGCACTCCACGTGTACGACAGCCATGCCAGAATAGAAACACCCTCTAGTCAGGTGCCAGGTAATTAAAGATATTCAATACAGTTTCCCTTTCGAGCATTCTGGTACTATTAGGGCTCCCGAGCGTTTCAACGTCTTAAATGCGCTACGTTTCGTAATTAAGCGCTTTAATGAGTGCGTTACGTTAGAGATTAAAAGCGCTTTAAGGCGCTTTAAATGCTGGGGCAGTTTAAATAGCGCTGGGAATGTCGGAAAAAGTGTTGGAACCTTTGGCAAATTTACGAGAAACTCTCTGGTTGCTTGCCCGTGCTTTGAGATTACGTACAAGTGACTGGAGAACATTTTTGCCCAAAGGAGACAACACACACATATACACAGTTCTTTTACCACCTTCAGAGTGCCACACGCGGTGCTCAGAGACGGGGGTGATTAGTTTTGGTGTTTCTTGCTGGCTGACTTGAGCGTCGGAGTGCAAACGGCCGCAAGGGCGCCTCTTTGTCCTCTTTTTTGCAGGAATTCACAGGCAATCAGTGGGAAGGAGTCCTTAGTTGACGGTTGAGGTCGCGCACGAAGACGTCCCGGTCAACCGGACGGAACAGTTGCCCAATCTGTTGTGTCTGAATTTTATTTTGAGCCAAGAGTGCATCTTCTAACGACCCTTCCTTATGAGTATTTTGTCTGTCAAGTCAAAGTCAACGACTGGAAAGTCAAAGTCAACTCAAGGTGTTGCCCAGGTGTAGAGACGCCAGGAGGAAGCGTCGCCAAGATAGGACAAGGTGTCGCCAAGGCAAGGCGTCGCCTGGGTGGAGGCGTCGCCTAGCCAGGGCGTGGCCAGATCAAACAGTGTAAAAGTAAGGCAAATCACAGTATGGTTCCCCGATACCCATGGGTAGGAAAGACCATGGAGGGAGCGACGCCGTGGGAAAGCCTCAGGACCCGATATCTCGGGAAAGTGATAAAGAGAAGGAAAAGGTGGCTTCAAGGCCATAGTGATAGTACCAGTGAAGGGCAGCCTGACTCGTGAAGTACCCCTGCCGCCCTAGAGACGCCTTCGGGACAGATACGACCCAAGAGGAAGGTCACGCCCAGGATAACCGGGTGCAGGGTGCGAGAGGAAGGCAGATACGCTCTCAGAGTAAGTGGCTAGATACTTGGGGGCATGAGTTGGCACCCAAAAAGCCACCCCTAGCGCAGTAGCACTCCCAAGCAGGAGGACTCACGCGTAGAAACGTCCCCAGATGGGTAGAAACGCCCCCAGATGGGGTCATGGCGTCGTGAGGCCCTCCACGTGTACGACAGCCATGCCAGAATAGAAACACCCTCTAGTCAGGTGCCAGGTAATTAAAGATATTCAATACAGTTTCCCTTTCGAGCATTCTGGTACTATTAGGGCTCCCGAGCGTTTCAACGTCTTAAATGCGCTACGTTTTGTAATTAAGCGCTTTAATGAGTGCGTTACGTTAGAGATTAAAAGCGCTTTAAGGCGCTTTAAATGCTGGGGTAGTTTATATAGCGCTGGGAATGTCGGAAAAAGTGTTGGAACCTTTGGCAAATTTACGAGAAACTCTCTGGTTGCTTGCCCGTGCTTTGAGATTACGTACAAGTGACTGGAGAACATTTTTGCCCAAAGGAGACAACACACACATATACACAGTTCTTTTACCACCTTCAGAGTGCCACACGCGGTGCTCAGAGACGGGGGTGATTAGTTTTGGTGTTTCTTGCTAGCTGACTTGAGCATCGGAGTGCAAACGGCCGCTAGGGCGCCTCTTTGTCCTCTTTTTTGCAGGAATTCACAGGCAATCAGTGGGAAGGAGTCCTTAGCTGACGGTTGAGGTCGCGCACGAAGACGTCCCGGTCAACCGGACGGAACAGTTGCCCAATCTGTTGTGTTTGAATTTTATTTTGAGCCAAGAGTGCATCTTCTAACGACCCTTCCTTCTGAGTATTTTGTCTGTCAAGTCAAAGTCAACGACTGGAAAGTCAAAGTCAACTCAAGGTGTCGCCCAGGTGTAGAGACGCCAGGAGGAAGCGTCGCCAAGATAGGACAAGGCGTCGCCAAGGCAAGGCGTCGCCAAGGCAAGGCGTCGCCTGGGTGGAGGCGTCGCCTAGCCAGGGCGTGGCCAGATCAAACAGTGTAAAAGTAAGGCAAATCACAGTATGGTTCCCCGATACCCATGGGTAGGAAAGACCATGGAGGGAGCGACGCCGTGGAAAAGCCTCAGGACCCGATATCTCGGGAAAGTGATAAAGAGAAGGAAAAGGTGGCTTCAAGGCCATAGTGATAGTACCAGTGAAGGGCAGCCTGACTCGTGAAGTACCCCTGCCGCCCCAGAGACGCCTTCGGGACAGATACGACCCAAGAGGAAGGTCACGCCCAGGATAACCGGGTGCAGGGTGCGAGAGGAAGGCAGATACGCTCTCAGAGTAAGTGGCTAGATACTTGGGGGCATGAGTTGGCACCCAAAAAGCCACACCTAGCGCAGTAGCACTCCCAAGCAGGAGGACTCACGCGTAGAAACGTCCCCAGATGGGGTCATGGTGTCGTGAGGCCCTCCACGTGTACGACAGCCATGCCAGAATAGAAACACCCTCTAGTCAGGTGCCAGGTAATTAAAGATATTCAATACAGTTTCCCTTTCGAGCATTCTGGTACTATAAGGGCTCCCGAGCGTTTCAACGTCTTAAATGCGCTACGTTTCGTAATTAAGCGCTTTAATGAGTGCGTTACGTTAGAGATTAAAAGCGCTTTAAGGCGCTTTAAATGCTGGGGCAGTTTAAATAGCGCTGGGAATGTCGGAAAAAGTGTTGGAACCTTTGGCAAATTTACGAGAAACTCTCTGGTTGCTTGCCTGTGCTTTGAGATTACGTACAAGTGACAGGAGAACATTTTTGCCCAAAGGAGACAACACACACATATACACAGTTCTTTTACCACCTTCAGAGTGCCACACGCGGTGCTCAGAGACGGGGGTGATTAGTTTTGGTGTTTCTTGCTGGCTGACTTGAGCGTCGGAGTGCAAACGGCCGCAAGGGCGCCTCTTTGTCCTCTTTTTTGCAGGAATTCACAGGCAATCAGTGGGAAGGAGTCCTTAGTTGACGGTTGAGGTCGCGCACGAAGACGTCCCGGTCAACCGGACGGAACAGTTGCCCAATCTGTTGTGTCTGAATTTTATTTTGAGCCAAGAGTGCATCTTCTAACGACCCTTCCTTATGAGTATTTTGTCTGTCAAGTCAAAGTCAACGACTGGAAAGTCAAAGTCAACTCAAGGTGTTGCCCAGGTGTAGAGACGCCAGGAGGAAGCGTCGCCAAGATAGGACAAGGCGTCGCCAAGGCAAGGCGTCGCCTGGGTGGAGGCGTCGCCTAGCCAGGGCGTGGCCAGATCAAACAGTGTAAAAGTAAGGCAAATCACAGTATGGTTCCCCGATACCCATGGGTAGGAAAGACCATGGAGGGAGCGACGCCGTGGGAAAGCCTCAGGACCCGATATCTCGGGAAAGTGATAAAGAGAAGGAAAAGGTGGCTTCAAGGCCATAGTGATAGTACCAGTGAAGGGCAGCCTGACTCGTGAAGTACCCCTGCCGCCCTAGAGACGCCTTCGGGACAGATACGACCCAAGAGGAAGGTCACGCCCAGGATAACCGGGTGCAGGGTGCGAGAGGAAGGCAGATACGCTCTCAGAGTAAGTGGCTAGATACTTGGGGGCATGAGTTGGCACCCAAAAAGCCACCCCTAGCGCAGTAGCACTCCCAAGCAGGAGGACTCACGCGTAGAAACGTCCCCAGATGGGTAGAAACGCCCCCAGATGGGGTCATGGCGTCGTGAGGCCCTCCACGTGTACGACAGCCATGCCAGAATAGAAACACCCTCTAGTCAGGTGCCAGGTAATTAAAGATATTCAATACAGTTTCCCTTTCGAGCATTCTGGTACTATTAGGGCTCCCGAGCGTTTCAACGTCTTAAATGCGCTACGTTTTGTAATTAAGCGCTTTAATGAGTGCGTTACGTTAGAGATTAAAAGCGCTTTAAGGCGCTTTAAATGCTGGGGTAGTTTATATAGCGCTGGGAATGTCGGAAAAAGTGTTGGAACCTTTGGCAAATTTACGAGAAACTCTCTGGTTGCTTGCCCGTGCTTTGAGATTACGTACAAGTGACTGGAGAACATTTTTGCCCAAAGGAGACAACACACACATATACACAGTTCTTTTACCACCTTCAGAGTGCCACACGCGGTGCTCAGAGACGGGGGTGATTAGTTTTGGTGTTTCTTGCTAGCTGACTTGAGCATCGGAGTGCAAACGGCCGCTAGGGCGCCTCTTTGTCCTCTTTTTTGCAGGAATTCACAGGCAATCAGTGGGAAGGAGTCCTTAGCTGACGGTTGAGGTCGCGCACGAAGACGTCCCGGTCAACTGGACGGAACAGTTGCCCAATCTGTTGTGTCTGAATTTTATTTTGAGCCAAGAGTGCATCTTCTAACGACCCTTCCTTCTGAGTATTTTGTCTGTCATGTTGGGCTAGATTATCAGTTGACACCAATGCAACAATAATCCTTGTCGCTTGTTCTACATCAAGAGCCATCATTGTGCCCCCAGCTGCAGCATCTAGAAGCATCTTTATGTCAGATCTGAGACCGGTGAGAAATATGCTCAGTTGAGCAATATCTTCAAACCCATGATTTGGGCATTTTCTAAGTATCATTTTAAATTTTTCCCATGTCTCACAGAATGATTCATCTGCTCCTTGTCTGAACACAAAAATTTTAGATTTTGCTTTGATGTAGTGAGATATTGGAAAAAATCTTTGCAAATTTTTTTCCTCTACTTCCTTCCAACTAGTGAGACTCTGATTTGGAAGTGATCTCAGCCAATCCTTAGCCTTTCCTGCCAATGACAAAGAAAACAAGCGCATATAAACATTTTCAAGATCACCAGATTGAAAGCCCATTGTTCCCACCGATTCATAGAATGTAGACAAATGTGAACATGGATTCTCATGATCCATTGCTTTGAATTGATGGGTAATGACGAGAGTGATAAAAGCGGGTTTTATTTCCAAGGCCTTGGCGGTAGTAGGTATTGTAAAGAAAAATGTCTTCGCCCTTTATACTTGACATAATCTCCAAGTGTCCTCTTAGGAGGTGGTGCTTGATTTTCTGTCATGTTACTTTCCTGAAAAGTATTAGTGAAAAAAACAGGGGTATTTATTTTTCTTTTTTAAAAAAATAAAATAAAATAAATTAAAGATAAATAAAATAAATTTAAAGATAAAATAAAAACAAATCTTCAAAATAAAATAAAAAAAACAATAAACAAAAAATATTAAATATTCAATAAAACACTAAAATGACGCTAATGCTTTGTTTGGATTAGAGGGTGTGGGGGAGTGGAAAGTTGAGGGTGGGGGGGAGTGGAAGTGTGAAGAAAGTGTGAAGAAAATTGAGGTTGTTTGGTTTGAGGTATGTTAGAGTAGATGTGTGAGGAAAAGTTATTGAAATTTGTGAGAGAAAAAAATCACAAAAATATTCAGAAAAAAAAAATAGAGATAACAACTTACTAAACTAAAACTAAAGACAAAAATAAAAGAAAACAATAAAAAAATTGAATAAATAAAAAATATAAAACAAAAATAAATAAAAATTTAAGAATAACATACTTAAAATAACAGATAAATACTAGGAGTAAAATAAAAACAAAATAAAACTAAAACAAAATAAAAAAATATAATCTAAACATCTAAATACTATGTAAACTAAGTTTTCGTAAAAATAAAAACTAAAATTAATAATGATAAATAATTAAAACAAATAAATAGAAACTACGTAAACCTAAATAAAACTACGTAACTAAGCCTAAAGAAAAAGAACTATAATAAAATATAATAAAATCAAAACAAAATCATAATAAAAATAAAATAAAAATAAAAACAAACTAAAATAAAATATAATAAATTAAAACCAAATCAAAGAAAGATCAAAATAAATCTGAAAATAAATAGAAACAAATAAAATCAAAATAAGAATTAAAATAATAACAGCAAATCTGCAAATTAAAAATAAAATCAAAACAAATCTAATAAAAACAATAACAAATATTGTACCGTCCTGGTAGTCGGAAGTCATGACGTGGCACCAAGCTACAGTGTAGGCGTGTTGACAAGGCGCCAGGTTGGCAGAAGAGGAAGAAGTCGGGGGGCTCGTGAAGTCGCCAGTTATTAAGTTGGCGTGTTCCGATCTCCAGCATACCAGGAGATCGCCCGGTAGAAGGTGAAGTCGCCAGATTTAAACCAGGCGACCAAGCGATTGGAGATCGCCAGAGCAAGCACATCGCCAGAGCAAGCACATCGCCAGAGATGAAGGTGGTGCAGATTATGAAGGCGGCGGGCGAGACCACAGGGAAGGTGTACGAGAGCACCCTAACTCGCCTATTCCAGTAAAGATCGCGCTCCCAAGTTAGCTATGCACTGGGCAGTACCATGCATAAATAACTTAGCCAAAAAGGGAGTCAGAAGCAGCGCCCAAGTCAAGGAGGCTCCAGATGATGGCACGTGTACGACTGGATGCGAGCCACGTGTCCCAGGTCTGTAACTGCCAGGAGAGAGAAAGTAACCAGGTATATAAGAGTTCTCAACGAACTTTCTGAGGTACGCACGTTCAGATTATACTCTTTACGCTTGCGAGTTCTAGAGCTTACTGTGAGAGAGAACATTGCACGGTTCCTTGAGATTTCTTGAGTGTTCTTGCTCTTAGTATTTGTGGTTCGGTCACTGACTTGGGCGTTGGAGTGCGATCGGCCGCAGCGGCGCCGCTCTGTTCTTTTGCAGGTTCTTGAGGTAGATCTTGAAGAAGGACGGAGGTTTGAAGCGGTGCACACGTCGATCCTTTGACGAGGCAGGTTCTAGCGTTCTGGTCAACAGGCAGGATCAAATATAAACACAAAATTAAAACAAATCAAAATAATTAAAATATTCACAATATTTAGGAAACTATACTCAACAAATCAAACTTGTTCCCGGTAACGGCGCCAAAAACTTGATGACTTTGTACAACAAGTGCACCGCGTTTGTCAGAAGTAATAATTGTCCCTAAGGACAGATATCGATCCCACAAGGAACAGTGAATTATCGAGTACAATAATCGTTAAATATAAAAATAGAACAATTAAAAGAGTTTTGAATTAATTGTGTTGGGACTGATCAATAAAAAAACAAACATAGTGTACCGCCCTGATGGTCGGATGCGATGACGTGGCATCCTGTTAAGGTGTAGGCGTGTTGACAAGGCGCCAGGTTGACAGTCGGGAAGGAAGTCGGGAGGCACGTGTAGTCGCCGATAGTTAAGTTGGCGTGTTCCGATCTCCAGCTTACCAGAATAGGCGATCGTCAGGTTGAGGACGAAGTCGCCAGATGCAGACTCAGACGACCAGGCAGTCGGAGATCGCCAGAGCAAGCACATCGCCGAAGTTAAAGGGAGAAGCAGATTATGAAGGCGGCCGGCGAGACCACAGGGAAGGTGTATGAAGGCCCTACCTCGCCAGTTTCAGTAGAGATCGCACTCCTGAGTTAGCTATGCACTGGGCAGCACCATGCATAGGTAACTTAGCCAAAATGAGAGTAGAAGTAGCGCCAAGTCAGGGAGCCTCCAGATGATGGCACGTGTACAGTTAGATACGAGCCACGTGTCCAAGTCTGTAACTGCCAGGAGAGAGAGAACCACCAGGTATATAAGAGTTCCTAACAGATTTTCTAAGGTACGCACGTTCAGTTCATACACTTTACGCTTGCGAGTGACAGAGCTGTTTGTGAGAGAGATTTGCACGGTTCCAGTTCTTAGTATTTGGTGATACCGTCACTGACTTGAGCGTCGGAGTGCGATCGGCCGCAGCGGCGCCGTATCGTTTCTTTGCAGGTTCTTGAGATAGATCCAGAGGAGGAACGGAGGTGGGAAGCGGCGCGCACGTCGATCCTTTGACGAGGCATTCTCCAGCGCTCCGGTCAACAGGCAGGATCATCAGGCGCCCACCGTGGGGCCGTGTAAAACGTGCTCCCATCCACAGCGTGAGTTCGTGGAGGTTTTCGAGGTTCTCTGCGCGGTTGTGTGCTGGTGCAACCGTCGTTCTTGGTTTCTTTGAGTTTCGTTCGGTGAAGTTTGTGTTTTAAACCGTTCGTTTGGCTTTTCGATCGGTGGATTCGAGTTCTTTCGAGTGGTTGTTTGGTTCGCGGGGAAACGGTGGTTTTTGGTGAAGCTGCGATTTTCTTCGAAGGTTTGCGGTGTTCTTGAAGTTCTTACGCAGTTTCTTGAATCTTCTCCGATCGGTCGCTGATTCGTTCGTGGTTGAAGTGTTATTTGCTGTACTTCTGTGGTTCGCTGAAGTTAATGAGAAAGATGAGAAGCAATCGTTCCAGTCCCGTGGCTCCCGTCGCAGCTGAAGGCGACGCCGCCATGACCATGGCGCAGATGGCAGAAATGATGCGCTCATTGCAGGCCACTGTAGAAGCCTCGCGCGTCGAGCAGGCAAGGATACATGAAGACCTGGTCGCCTCTCGCGCCAGAAACGAGGAGCTCAGCAAGGTAGCTGAGGAACTACGTCGAGCTCTTCAGGAGCAGCAGGTTCGTTCTTCCGCTGAAGAGGTGGCACCGTCGACGCCGCCTCGTGTTTTCCCAATGCCTTTCATTCAGGCGATTACCGACACGCCAATTCCCACGAGCGTGGTCCCGGTTAAAGCTGTTTTTACTGGCGTGGAAGATCCAGAGGCTCATCTGACCACGTTCCACACACAGATGATGCTGTCAGGGGGGTCGGATGCAGTCTATTGCAAAATGTTCGTGAGCACGCTCCAGGGAACGGCGATGGAGTGGTTTGTGAGCCTGCCTAGTGGCCACATAACTAATTTTCAGCAATTCTCGAAAATCTTTGTCGAGCAGTATATTGTGAACAAGGCACCGCCCAGAGTGTCTTATGATCTGTTTGATATAAGGCAGTACCATGGGGAGTCCCTCAGAGACTACCTCAATCGCTTCGGAGCACAGATGGTCAGATCGCCGGCCAAGGATGAAGAAATGTTGGTTTATGCCTTCAAGAAGGGCGTGCAGCCAGGGCCATTCTGCGAAGCCTTGATCAGGGCTCATCCAACGACGTTTGCTGAAGTCAGGCGACTTGCGGTGGTCACATCGCCGACGAGAGTGAGGTCGCCGAGAAGAGAGGCAGTGTGGCTCCCGTCAGGCCACGCGCCCAGACCAGGATCCAGCCACAGAGGGTGCTGGAAACGGCAGCGGCGGCCAGAAAGGATCAAAGGACTCGCTATCCTTACGATAGGAGAAACAAGGGAAGAAGCCAAGCGCGCCAAGCGCGCCAACCGCCAACACGCCAACAACCAGCACGCCGGGAATACAATCGCCCACCTAAGCACAAATTCGTCATGGGACTAGCGGACCTGATCGCTATCCCTAACATATCTGCTAGGTTGAAGGCGCCCGAGAAGGTGGGCGACAAGGTGCTAGGGTCGAAGCCGGACGTCTGGTGCGAGTTCCACCAGTGCTTTGGCCACAACCTGGACTCGTGTTTGTCTTTAGGCTACCAGCTCGACGATCTGGTTAAGAGCGGGTTCCTAAACGACTATCTGCTGGACAGAAGGACCGGAGGAGCGTCGAGTTCCCAGCCGGCAGGGGGAGAAGCCCAGCAACACGAGATGCCTATCCATGGGGAGATCCACACCATTGCAGGGGGTTTCTCAGGTGGTGGATGCACCGCATCGCAGAGGAAAAAGTACGCGCGATCGGTGATGTCGGTGGACATGTTTGAAGATCACTCGCCCGAAGTGGACATTACGTTCACCAAGCAGGATCTTCGGGACGTTGTGCCTCACGACAACGATCCCATTGTTATTTCGTTGATCACGGCGGGGAGGAAGGTTCACCGAGTTCTGGTGGACCAAGGAAGTTCGGCAGACGTGATGTTCTGGCCGACTTTCACGCAGCTAGAATTGCCCCTTGACCAGCTAAGGCCCTATGGAGGGTGCTTGTATGGGTTCGCTGGCGACCAGGTGGAAGTCAGGGGGTACATTGAGCTGAGAACCACGTTTACCGATGAGGCTGGGTCGAGGACGGAGAAAATTAAGTACCTCATCGTAAACGCCCCTTCAGCATATAACATCCTGCTGGGAAGGCCCACCCTTAACAGGATCGGCGCAATTCCATCGACTCGACACATGAAGGTGAAGCTGCCGTCCATGGAAGGGGTGGTAATCACGATAAAGTCTGATCAGAAGGAAGCGAAAAAGTGCTATGAGAATAGCCTGAAAAATAAAAGATCAGTGAGCTATGTCACAACCACCCCACCGCCCGGTGTGAAGCCCAGACCGCCGATAATGGAGGAGGCCGCCGGAAGGGACGTAGAGATGGTAGATGCTGAGCTGGGGGAGAGGAATGCTGGCCTGGGGGAAGAAGAGGCGCGGAATCGCCCGGAGGAAGCAAGGGAGCTGGGAATCGCCAAGGCGGTGGCCGCCAGAGAGTCCAGGCCCAAGCCCGTCGAGCAGTGGCTCGAGAAGGAGATCGGGGGGAAAGTTTTCAAGCTCGGAAGATCTCTAGAGGTCGATCTCCAGGACCAGATCGCCAAGGTGATTGAACGGCATCTGGACGCGTTTGCCTGGTCCGCTTCGGACATGCCCGGGATCGATCCCGACTTCTTGTGCCATCATCTGGCGATGGACAACATGGTGAGACCGGTGCGGCAAAGAAGGAGGAAATTTAATGAAGAGAGGAGGCAGGCGATCAAGGATGAGACCCAGAAACTCCTCGCTGCAGGCCACATCAGGGAAGTCCAGTACCCTGAGTGGTTGGCGAATGTCGTGCTGGTGAAGAAGAGCAACGGGAAATGGCGCATGTGCGTCGATTTCACCGACCTGAATAAGGCTTGCCCAAAGGATTCGTATCCTTTACCAAGCATTGATGCCCTGGTTGATAGTGCTGCAGGGTGCAAGCATTGATGCCCTGGCGGTGGTGTTTTCGGCGAGGAGGTTGCGCCACTACTTCCACAGTTTCACAATACTGGTGATGACTGACCTGCCCATCCAGAAGGTCTTGAAGAAGCCTGACGTTGCAGGAAGAATGGTGAAGTGGGCAGTGGAGTTGTCAGAATTTGACATTAAATATGAGCCTCGAGGCCCGATCAAAGGGCAAATCTTTGCAGATTTTGTAGTCGAGCTCTCTTCAGAGGCGACGCGGGTTGAAGGAGACGATTTCCGTTGGGTACTCTCGGTGGATGGATCGTCAAACCAGCAGGGTAGCGGTGCTGGAGTCATATTGGAAGGACCCAACGGCGTGCTGATCGAACAATCGTTGAGATTCGCCTTCAAAGCCAGCAACAATCAAGCAGAGTATGAGGCGCTGATCGCCGGGATTCTGCTGGCTAAAGAAATGGGAGCCAGAGTGCTGATGGCTAAGAGTGACTCGCTGCTAGTCACAGGGGAAGTAACAGGCGAGTTCCAGGCTAAAGATCCACAAATGGCGGCTTACTTGGCGTATGTGCAGGAATTGAAGAGTTCCTTTGCCTCTTTTGAAGTGGTGCATGTGCCCCGAGAACAGAATGCCCGAGCTGACTTGCTTGCTAAGCTCGCCAGCTCAGGCAAGGGGGGTAGGCAGAGGACAGTGATTCAAGAAACTTTGAAGACGCCGAGGGCATTTGTAGCAGATCACCTGGTCCTTCAGATAAGCAGGTCGACGGAGAGAGCAGCGAGAAGCCATAAATCTTTGACGCAAGAAACTCTGAGATCGCCGAGAATTAGAGCATGTCGAGGAGAGAAAGTGGACGTGATGCATGTCTGTGCTACCCATGAGCCAGACACTTGGATAACACAGTACAAGCGGTGCCTGGCGGATGGCCTCCTCCCGCTAGATCCAACAGAAGCTAGGAAGGTAAAGAAAAATTCCAGCATGTATACATTGATTGATGGCGATCTGTACAGGTTCGGATTCACTCACCCACTCCTGGAATGTATACACGGCGAGAAGTGCACGAGGATTATGGCAGAGCTCCACGAAGGAATATGTGGAAGTCACGTCGGGGGTCGAGCTCTGGCCGCGAGGACTCTCCGTGCAGGCTACTATTGGCCATCCATGAGAGAAGATTGCAAGAAGTACGCCCAGTGCTGCAAACAATGCCAGCAGCACGCCGATTGGCACAAGGCACCTCCCGAGGAGCTGAAGTCGATCTATAGCCCTTGGCCGTTTCATACTTGGGGAATCGACATCCTGGGACCTTTTCCACTGGCGATCAGGCAGATGAAGTACTTGGTGGTGGCGATTGAGTATTTCACCAAGTGGATTGAAGCAGAACCAGTGGCCCAGATCACCGCGCACAAGATCGAAGGCTTTGTATGGAAGAATATTGTGTGCCGGTTTGGAGTGCCTAAGCGCCTGGTATCAGATAATGGGACTCAGTTTGCGAGCCACCTGTTGAAGAAGCTTTGCGAAGGGGTCGGAATTCAGCAAGTGTTTGCCTCCGTCGAGCACCCTCAGACTAATGGCCAGGTGGAATCAGCTAACCGGGTGTTGCTGAGAGGTCTGAAGAGAAGGCTCGAGAAAGCCAAGGGAAGTTGGGCTGAGGAGGTACCCCGTATAGTTTGGGCGTACCACACCACCGAGCAGTCAGGAACCCATGAGACCCCGTTTAGCTTGGTCTATGGGTGTGATGCCATGATTCCAGTCGAGATTCAGGAGAGCTCGCCGAGATTCCAGAACTTTGTAGAGGAAGACTCGAATGAAGAGAGAAGACTGAACCTGGATCTGCTGGACGAAGTCAGGGAGGAGGCAAGGCTGAAGGCTGAGGCGGTGAAGAGAAGGGTCGAGCGAAGGTACAACTCAAAGGTGATGCCAAGGCAGTTTAGAGAAGGCAATCTGGTGATGAGAAAGGCCCACCAGTACGAGATGGAGAATAAGCTATCACCCAAGTGGACCGGACCGTTCAGAATAACCGAGGCACTCGGGAACGGAGCCTATCGCTTGGAGACGTTGGAAGGGGGGGCGATCCCTCGTACCTGGAACGCCACACACCTGAAGTTGTACTATAGCTAAGAGCTTTGTAAGTAAAGACAAACACAAATATTACACTGCAATGTCTCTGTTAAAACAGTTTCAAGGGGGCACTCTTTTTTCCCTAAGGAGGGTTTTTAATGAGGCCACCCAATAAAAGAAGTGTTTTCGAAGTATAAGGTGTTTTCAGATTGCATGTGTGTTATTTCCAAAAGTTTTGAAGAAAGACCTTGTCATTCGTACATGATTTAAGGCACGAAAAGATATGTCGCGTGTTTTCTAAAGTTTTTAAAAGTCCTCATCGTTTTTCGGCGATTAGAGGCACCAGTCAAGTTTTTAAAGTCCTCATCGTTTTTCGGCGATTAGAGGCACCAGTTAAGTTTTTAAGTCCTCATCGTCTTTCGGCGATCGGAGGCACCAGATGGAAGACCTCAACGCCCTCGCGCGTTTTGAGGCAAGTTAAAAGACCTCCTCGCCGTTGAGCGAGTGCAGGCGAGAAAGAGAAAAAGTCCTCCGTGTTTCTGGGAGCGAGAAGATGTAACTCCCGGGGCAACGTAGAGGCAAGTTAAAGACCTCCTCGCCGTTGTGCGGGCGCAGGCGAGAAAGGTCCTCAGTGCATCCAGGGGGGAGGAGATGTACGCCCTGGGCAAGTTGAGGCACCGGATAAAGTCCTTATCGCCGCTGTGCGAACTAAGGCCCATCAAAGACCTCCTCGCCGTCGAGCGAGTGCAGGCGTGAGAAAGAAAAGGTCCTCAGTGCATCCAGGGGGGAGGAGATGTACACCCTGGGCAAGTTGAGGCACCAGACAAAGTCCTTCTCGCCGTCGAGTGAGTTAAGGCCGTTTAAAGTCCTTCTCGCCGATGAGCGAGTTCAGGCGAGTAAAAGTCCTTCTCGCCGATGAGCGAGTTCAGGCGAGTTAAAAGACCTTCTCGCTTGTGTGCGAGTATAGGCAAGACAAAATCCTTCTCGTCTTGAACGAGTTCAGGTATGGCGAAGAGGGTGGAAGAAGCTTGAAAGGTGGCTAAGGTAGGTTCGAAGAGAACGCCTAGCCAGCCAGTCTCTAGCTCTGGGGTTCAGGGAGGTAAAGGAAGATCCCAAAGGGCATTTCTGCCTCAGATAAAGAAATGACTGCCAAAGCCTGAGGCTAAGGAAAGCTGGTGTTACCAAGAGGTCTAGGTGATCGCGAGAAGTTCAAACACGGCGAGAAGGTTGAAAGACTTGTTTGATAAAGCGGGTCGAGTGGGACGTTGTTTGAACCGATGTTTGGATCACAGTTCGTTGCTTGGAACTTTTCTTACGATCAGGTTAGTGCCTCAAGGGTACAAGTTGTTTAAAGCGATTATTGCTTAAGTTTGAATCGGCTCGAAGCAGTTACGCCAAAGGTCATGTTTGCAAAATCGCTAAGTTAAACGCAGCAGAGTTAAACATACAAAGAAAGTAAAGCGCTCGAAAGAAGTCAGAAGAAATGTCTAAGTCTCGCCATTGAAATAAGAAGCTGTTCAAAATACGTGTGCAAGAGTTTTTTACAAGGCAAATACAGGTGAATTTATAAAGAAGCGGATGGGGTGGAATTGGTTGAGCCTTCGGCGGGAACGACCTTTCCATCTACTACTTCATTGTTTAATGACACCATGCTGAGGTCGAGATCAGGGAATAGGCATGCGAACTGTTCTCGAGCGGCATCAAACCCGGCAACCAGAATTTGAGCGGAGCTTAGCTTAAGTTCTTCAATTTGCTTTTGAAATCCTTCAACCTGCTGCTTAAGCTCCTTGTTCTGCTGCTCCAGCTCTTCGACCTGTTTTCGGAGTTGTTTGTTGGTCTCTTGAGCTTGAAGAAGGTCGTCAACCACCTTCTTGGATTCTGTTTGAGCTTGAGCCAACTCGGCAGCCATCTTCACCTTCTCTTCACCTTCTCTTTGTTTGCCTCGGAGAGATCAGCCATGGCGTCGTCTCTTGCTTTCTCTACTTGCCCAAGTAGCTTTTCGCGGTCGATCGACCTTTGCTCCAGCTTCTGTACCTTATCAGCATTAGCTTGAATTTGAGCCTCCAGGTCGCTCGCCTTGGTACGTAGAGGCACGATTCTACTTTCAAGTTTGACCTTTTCTTGGGCAAGTTCGTGGACTTTGCGGCGAAGGTCAACAGCTTCCTTGCGCGCAAGCCTAAGCTCGGTGTTTAGGGCATCCTCCACTCGAGAATGTTCCATTTCCGCAAGCGTTAGGCTGAATGACACCTTCTCCACCTCGACCTTCATTGTGCTGTTCTCGGTCTTGAGGTTGTAGATATCATCCTGTAGCCGCCTGGTGGAGCTCTCCACAGCTTTCGTTATGATTGATGGGATATCCTCTGCAATGGTTTTGAGTTTAGCAGTCAGAGGTTCCCACATCCTCGTGACCTCGAGGGAAAGATTTGCAGCTTGGAGAGGCGCCAGGGGGGCTTGTTGAGGGTTCTCGTCGCCGCCTTCCTTAACAATATTTTCGGTGGTTGCTTCTTGGCGTGGCGACGCAATCGGGGACTCGGTGATTAGGATTGGAGAGGTGTGAGCGACCTCATCCCCGATTGGAACGATTCCTGCAGCTGAAGTGTTGGAAGGAGGGCCCCCTCCTGCTGATATATGTGGTGTAGAGGCGCTCGGGGGGTCCTCTAAGAAGTTTGGCTCTTGGGCCCCAGTTGCAGGTGGCGCAGTGGCCAATGGAACTGCTTGGACTGGTGGTGAAGGGGCTTGTGGTGCTGGTGGTGAAGAAGGAGGAGCGGGTGTTGATGGTGGTGTTGAAGCTGGAAGAGGGGGCGGGGCAGGTGGAGAAGATGGTGCCACCCTCTTCCTTTTCGTGACAAGGCCATCCTCTGTGACCTCGTCGTCCTCTTCCTCATCCTCTTGGACAACCTGGGGGGCCTTCCGCTTTGGCCTCTTAAGGACCAGTTTCTTTCGTTGGGTGGGCGCCTTAGGCGGTGATACTCCCTGGATGATGGCCTTCTCGACCGCTGAGTTGGGAACCGTCTGGGAGCCGGTCGCCAACCCGTGGTTGCGGGCGAGCGCCTTTAAATCGGCGAGCATGTTCTTACCCAACATGGTGTCTACATGAAATGAAAGTGCATAAGTTAGCTCAAAGGAGAAAGGGGTAAGTGTACAAGACAATAAGACAGCAAAAGCAGGCATATGCAGAAAAGATAAAACCAAAGTCTTGTGTGTATCGCACAAGACGCCCAGAAACAATATCAGAAGCAATGTCAAGACAAAGATGTAGCGTCCTAACCTATTTGAAATTCCAACTGGTCCTCAAAGAACTCGAAGGAAATCAGGGTGGGGGTCAAGAATGTTATGTGGGCATCTGCCACCCTCTTCCAGAAGAGACAAAGGTCTCTGTCCAAAGCTCCCATGCTATCAGGACTTCTGGGCCTCCTGAAGCAGCTCTTGGACTCCTTTTTCCCCTTGTCCACCCAGTACAAGGGGAAACCGTCGAGAAGGGAAGGGTCTTTGTCGTTTGCGCGAACCTGGATGAACTTCCCCTTCCAATCCTTGTACGACTGCTGGAAGATGGTGAAAATGGATCTCCCAGTAATGGCGTTCAGGCTGACCCACAGGCGATCTCCTGGGTGCTTGGCCTCAAACAGGAATAGAAACACGTCCACTGACGCGGGCAACCCCAGGTGGGCGCACGGTTAAGAGTTCCCTCTCAAATCGAGTGAGAGGGAACCTGAGTTTAACCTTCTTGAAGAGAGTGGTGTAGACGAAGCAGAAGGGCCCGTCGGCGCTCACTTTATCATCGGCGCACACCGGCAGAGTGGCTGGGCAAGGCAGCACCATCATTCTCTCATCGTGCTCCTTGTGGAATGATTGGTGGGCCTCGTCCCCATTGGTCAATCGCAGAACCGCTCCCGCGGTGTTCACCGACGACGTTTCCTTTAAGAGGGTTGAGTTAGCCCATGAGTATAACGTCTTGAAGTTTGGCAGTGGGGTGGGGACTCCTCCAGCGTTTGGTGGAGTCGCCTGGGCCAGAGTGGTTTGAGAAGACGCGAGCCTCACAGCCTGCGAAGAGGGAGCACCACGAACTTGCGTAGAGTCGTGTGCTTGTGAAGGGGGGTTTCGCGCTGACGGAGGGGGGTTCGGGGTGATCTTCGTGCGAGTCATGGTAGCAACTGCAAACGAAGGAGGAAGGAAAAATAATCAGGAGGGTTACAAAGGCTGACTCGATCATGAATGGAAGGTGAAAGACGAACGAATGTGAGTTCGTTGCGACGATCGACAAAGCCCTAAGTCACGCAGAAGGAGAAATGGAAAAACAGCCCACAGCGTATGCACCAGACAGTTACAGGATGATGCAAATCGGTGAAAATGCAAGAAAACCCAGCAGATGAAGGAAAGTAGTTACCTTTCGATGATCGGGAGAATGTTGAAGGGAGGTGGTGATCTAGAGCGTCGAGGAACGTCGAGAGCTTTTCGCAGAAAGAAATGAGAGCGTATGCAAGTGTGAAGAAAGTGATGGAACAGTAGGAGCGTAAGGGGTTTAAGGGTTTTCGAACGGTTTTGGGAAGCGCTAACGGCAGATGAAGATGGCCGTTGATGAGGGCCACGTGTCGAATGATGCGCGAAGAGTTTGGTGGAGCGTCAGAGCAGCAGAAAGTACTACCGCTTGGAATTCTGTGCCCATGCCACGTAGACCGGTGTTAACGAAGGCTTTTTCAGTCTTTTCGCTAGACAAGTCTTCGCTTAAGACTGGGGGGCTTGTGTACCGCCCTGATGGTCGGATGCGATGACGTGGCATCCTGTTAAGGTGTAGGCGTGTTGACAAGGCGCCAGGTTGACAGTCGGGAAGGAAGTCGGGAGGCACGTGTAGTCGCCGATAGTTAAGTTGGCGTGTTCCGATCTCCAGCTTACCAGAATAGGCGATCGCCAGGTTGAGGACGAAGTCGCCAGATGCAGACTCAGACGACCAGGCAGTCGGAGATCGCCAGAGCAAGCACATCGCCGAAGTTAAAGGGAGAAGCAGATTATGAAGGCGGCCGGCGAGACCACAGGGAAGGTGTATGAAGGCCCTACCTCGCCAGTTTCAGTAGAGATCGCACTCCTGAGTTAGCTATGCACTGGGCAGCATCATGCATAGGTAACTTAGCCAAAATGAGAGTAGAAGTAGCGCCAAGTCAGGGAGCCTCCAGATGATGGCACGTGTACAGTTGGATACGAGCCACGTGTCCAAGTCTGTAACTGCCAGGAGAGAGAGAACCACCAGGTATATAAGAGTTCCTAACAGATTTTCTAAGGTACGCACGTTCAGTTCATACACTTTACGCTTGCGAGTGACAGAGCTGTTTGTGAGAGAGATTTGCACGGTTCCAGTTCTTAGTATTTGGTGATACCGTCACTGACTTGAGCGTCGGAGTGCGATCGGCCGCAGCGGCGCCGTATCGTTTCTTTGCAGGTTCTTGAGATAGATCTAGAGGAGGAACGGAGGTGGGAAGCGGCGCGCACGTCGATCCTTTGACAAGGCATTCTCCAGCGCTCCGGTCAACAGGCAGGATCACATAGAATTAGTAGTTTGAATTAGAAAAATAAGGATTAGTTTCATCTCTCTCACTCTCAAGTATTTTGATTAGCATGTCAATATTAAGTTCTTTGATTGAAATTGATGCCCGTATAAAAATCATTTTTATAGATTCCTCGCATATAAAATCTTTAAGAATGTCCCATAACTATCGATCCCTCGCATAATTATAAGAACAACTTAGAACGAAGCTCAGACGTTTAATAGCAATTAACATTTCAAGTCTATTCCTAGCACTCAAATATGTTAAGTATTGTTGTTTAGGTCTTGTACCGTCCCGTACCCGGGCGTTGACTAAGTCAAGGTCAAAGTCAACACGAGGGGTCAAAGTCAACACAAGGCGTTGCCTAGGTGAAGAGACGCTAAGTGCCAGCGTCGTCAAGAAGAGGCGTCGCCTAGGTGAAGGCGTCGCCCAACCAGGGCGTCGCCAGATCAAACATTACCAAAGCAAGGCAATCACAGTGTGGTTCCCCGATACCCATGGGCAGGAAAGACCATGGAGGGAGCGACGCCATGGGAAGGCCTCAGGTCCCGATAACCCGGGGCAGTGATAAAGAGAAGGAAAAGGTGGCTTCAAGGCCATAGCGATAGCACCAGTGTAGGGCAGCCTGACTCGTGAAGTACCCCTGCCGCCCCAAAGACGCCTTTGGGAGAGATACGACTCAAGAGGAAGGTCACGCCCAGGGTACGAGAGGAAGGCAGATACGCTCTCAAAGTAAGTGACTAGATGATTGGGGGCATGAGTTGGCACCCAAGAAGTCACCCCTTGCGCAGTAGCACTCCCAGGCAGGAGGACTCACACGTAGAAACGTCCCCAGCTGGGCAGAAACGCCCCCAGATGGGGTCATGGTGTCGTAAGGTCCTCCACGTGTACGACAGCCAGGTCAGAATAGAAACACCCTTTAGTCAGGTGCCAGGTAATTAAGTCATTCAATACAGTTTCCGTTTCGAGCGTTCAGGTACTATAATGTCTCCCAAGCATTTCAACGTCTTAAATGCGCTACGTTTTCTAATTAAACGCTTTAATGAGCACGTTACGTTTGTGATTAAAAGCGCTTTAAGGCGCTTTAAATGCTTGGGTAGTTTAAATAGCGCGGAGAATGTTGGGAACGGGGTTGGAACTTTTGGTAAATTTTCCAGAGACACTCTAGTTGCTTGCTCCAGCCTTGAGGTTACGGACAAGGGACTAGGGAGAGACGGTTTGCCAGAACGAGAATATACACACACTACACAGTTCTTTTTACCACCTTCAGAGTGCAATACGCGGTGCTCGGATACGGAGGTGCCCAGTTTTGGTGTTTCTTGCTGGCTGACTTGAGCGTCGGAGTGCAAACGGCCGCTAGGGCGCCCTTTTGTCCTCTTCTTGCAGGAATCCACAGGTAACCCGTGGGAAGGAGTCCCTAGCTGACGGTTGAGGTCGCGCACGAAGACGTCCCGGTCAACCGGACGGAACAGGTCTGAACCCTAAAAATACCTTCCGGTCATATTTAAGATTCTCAATTTGTCACAAAAAATTAAAAGTAAAACAACAATACCAATAATCAATCAAGAACTGAATATTAATATATAAGATATCACCTCAATACATAAGACTTTGAGCAGATTACTCCCAATCCCAAAGGGTAGAATTAGCCACGCATACTTCTAGCACCTTCCATTCTCCCAATTGGGTTACAATTCACTCTATGGTGTTTTCCTCTCAAATTATTCTCCTTTATTCCAAATCTTCAATCTTCCCTAGAAATCTTCAATTAACACCAAATTTGGGAATAAAATGCTCTTATTCAAATAAAGCTCACAAAAATGTAAAAAGGTATAAATTCATAAATTAGAGATTATTTTATATGTAAATTAGCAATAAATCCTCATAAGTGCCTATATTTTAATATGAAATATTACTGAAATTAGACACTTATTAGCTAGCTGACTTAATCGTCGGAGTGTAAACGGCCGCGAGGGCGCCCCTTTGTTCTCTCTGTTTCAGGTACTCACGGCGGTGAAGGGTGGAGATTTGGAGCAAAGACGAGGGAGTCCTTGATACGCGAGTCTTAGCTACGCACAAAGCACAATCCAGTCAGCCGGCGGGAACATTTTGCGCCCACCGTGGGGCCCGATCTAAAATATCAGTCCCACCGCAAGTGTTCAGTTTCCAGTTGCAGTTTTCGACTCAATTTCTTCTAGATTTTACAAGGAGCAACCGTTCGTTGGGAAATTGGTGTATTTTCACTGATTGCCTCAGTTCCAGTTTGTTGTTTGATCGTGTTCATTTTAGTTCGAGTTCCCAATGTTTCTTTATCCCTTGGAGTTGCACGACAGCTAGAAGAAGTTCCAAAAAACCGCAGATGATGAGGTCCACGAGGCAAGGTTCGACGCGCGCTGAGAGTGAAGAGATGACCATGCAGCAAGTCATGGGCATGATGCAGGGATTGCAGGAGGCAATGGCAGCGTCGAAGGCTGAGCAAGAGCGCATGCAAGCGGATCTCGCGGAGTCTGAGGCGAGAAATGAGGAGCTCTGTCGCATGAACGAGGATTTGCGCCACGGTTGGTGCAACCACACAGGGTTACGCGATGGGGATGAGCCTGAGGGTTCCACCCCTCCAAGGGAGTTCTCTATGTCGTTCTCACAGCCGATTCTGGAGACGGTGATCCCCAATACATTCGTGGGGCCCAAGGTAACCTTCACAGGGATGGAAGACCCCGAAGCACATCTCACTGCGTTCCATACGCAAATGATGCTGGTAGGCGGCTCCGACGCTGTGAAATGCAAGCTCTTCATGAGCACTTTGACTGGGATGGCCATGGACTGGTTCATTAGTCTTCCGAATGGCCATATCACCTCCTTCGTGCAGCTCTCACAGCTGTTTAGAGAGTAATATCTAGCAAACAGGGCTCCACCGCCGGTCTCGTACGACTTGTTCGATGTAAAGCAGTATCAGGGGGAGACCCTCAAGGAATACATCAATCGCTTTGGAGCGCAGGTAGTGAAGGTTGGCACCAAAGAGGAGCCTATAATCGTCTACGCGTTCAGGAAAGGAATATGCCCTGGACCCTTTTGTGAATCGATCATACGAAGCCGCCCCAAGACCTTTGCTGAGATAAGGCGTCGCGCGGTGGAACACATCGCCTCAGAGGGGAGGTGTGCGAGAAGCGCACAAGTGTCGCACCCGCACGCCCAAGAGCGCAGTCGCGTGCACAACCCGCCAGGGTCAACGAGGTCACGACAGGGAGAAAGAACCAAGACAGGAAGCGCCCATACGAGGCAAGGAGGCCTCAGGCAAGGGGGGCAGCAGAGGGGGACAGGCAGGTGAGGAACAGAAATAGGCCGTTAAGGCACAATTTCGTGATGGAGTTGAAGGATCTTATTGTTGTGCCCAACATAGCTGACAGGTTGAGGCCACCAGTGAAGTTTGACAAGGTGTTGGGGCCTCGTAAAGACTCATGGTGCGAGTTCCACCAGGCGTTTGGGCACCATATCAACAACTGCTTGGCGCTGGGCCATCAACTTGATGAGCTCGTGAAGAATGGCTTTCTCAAGGATCATCTTGCTGGGCCTGCCACGACCACAGCCCTAGTGGTGCCAGAGGAGGATCAAGCGCATGAAATGCCAATCCATGGAGAAGTACACACCATCTCTGGTGGCTTTTGTGGAGCAGGACCCACTGCCTCTCAGTGCAAGAGGTATCTGAGGTCAGTAAACTCAGTTGCTGAGGAGGGTTCGGATGATCAATGGGAATCAGACCTTGTGTTCACAAGGGCTGACCTACGAGATGTTGTCCCACATGACAATGACCCCGTGGTCATTTCGGTTGTCACAGCTGGGAGAAAGGTGCACAGGGTTCTCGTCGACCAGGGCAGTTCTGCAGATGTCATGTTTTGGTCGACGTTCAATAAGTTGCAGTTGTCCCCTAACTTGCTGAGGCCCTACACTGGATGATTGTACGGGTTTACAGGGGACCAAGTTGAGGTGCGTGGCTACCTGGAGCTGAGGACGACGTTCACTGATGGAACGACGTCACGTACCGAAAGCATTAGGTATCTAGTCGTGAATGCCAATTCAGCCTACAACATCTTGTTGGGAAGACCAGCGCTGAATAGGCTAAGAGCAGTGGCCTCCACGCGCCACATGAAGATGAAGCTTCCAGATCTTAATGGCAAGGTAATTGTGATCAAATCTGATCAAGAGGAGGCCCGAAAATGCTATGAAAATAGCTTGAAGACAAAGAGAGGCGTGTTCATGGTACTTGAACGATCGCCCGTTTCGGATACGCCAATAGGGATAGAGCCCTTGGAAGAGGCGACGCCCGCGGAATCGACGCCTGTTGAGGCCTCACACACGAAGGCGACGTCCAAGGAAGATGCGCCCTTAGAAGAAGCACACGGAGAGGCCTCACCCATGGAAGAAGCGTCAGAGGAGGCGACGCCCGAAGCACCCGATAGGGCGACTCCTATAGAAGAAGATTGCATAAATGAATCTCGTGCAGAGAGCGTGCGAGATAGGCGACCCCAACCAGTCGACAACGTGGTAGAGAGGCAGATTGGTGGCAAGATATTCAAGCTGGGGCGTTTGTTGAGCCAAGAAGAACAAGACGAAGTGGCAGCAGTGATCTCGCGCCAGTTAGATGCATTCGCCTGGACCGCCTCAGACATGCAGGCATCGACCAAGATTTTTTGTGCCACCACCTTACCATGGACGCCAAGGTTCGCCTTGAGCGACAGAGAAGGAGGAAGTTCAACGAAGAAAGGTGCCACGTCGTGAAGGAAGAAACACAGAAATTGCTAAGTGTTGGACACATCAGGGAGATACAATACCCTAAGTGGCTGGCCAACATTGTCTTGGTGAAGAAGGCGAACGGAAAGTGGAGAATGTGCATCGACTTCACGGACTTAAACAAGGCGTGCCCTAAGGATTCGTACCCCTTACCTAGCATCGACGCATTGGTGGATAGCGCCTCAGGGTGCAAGATGTTGAGTTTCTTAGACGCATTTTTGGGGTACAATCAGATAAAAATGCATCCAAGGGACGAGAGCAAAACGGCGTTCATGACGGAGACGTGCAGTTACTGTTACAAGGTGATGCCGTTTGGACTGAAGAACGCAGGCGCCTCCTACCAGAGACTAATGGACAAGGTCCTTGCGCCAATGCTGGGAAGAAACGTGCACGCCTATGTTGATGACATGGTGGTGACCTCTCAGGATAGAGGGCGACACCCCCATGACCTGGAGGAGCTGTTCGCCACCATATCCAAGTACAACCTCAAGTTAAACCCGGAAAAATGCGTTTTTGGCGTCGAGGCGGGGAAGTTCTTAGGATTTATGCTCACTGAGAGGGGGATAGAAGCGAACCCTGATAAGTGCGTAACTATCATTACCATGAGGAGCCCAACGTCAGTGAAAGAAGTGCAGCAGCTGACTGGGCGGATGGCAGCTTTGTCAAGGTTCGTATCTGCTGGAGGTGAGAAGGGCCACCCCTACTTTCAGTGCCTCAAGAGGAATAGCCGTTTTGCATGGACAGATGAGTCTGAAGCAGCATTCTTCAAGTTGAAGGAGTACTTGGCGACGCCACCTGTACTTTGCAAGCCACAGGCAGGCGCCCCCCTTCGTTTGTACTTCGTTGTGACTGAGTGGGCTATCAGTTTTATGCTGGTCCAGGAGCAGGATCAAGTGCAAAGGCCCATCTACTTTGTAAGCAAGGCTTTGCAAGGCCCAGAGTCAAGGTACCAGTCGTTGGAGAAGGCAGCATTGGCAGTTGTGTTCTCGGACAGGAGGCTCCGCCACTATTTTCACAGCTTCACAGTGGTGGTGATGTCGAACCTCCCCATTCAGAAAGTACTTCAGAAGCCAGATGTAGCTGGAAGGATGGTTCGCTGGGCGGTGGAGCTGTCAGAGTTTGATATCCTGTACGAACCCAGGGGATCCATCAAAGGACAAGTCTACGCCGATTTCGTCGCAGAGCTCTCACCAGGAGGAGGCCCTCAAGAGGTGGAGTTAGGATCACAGTGGGTCCTCCAATCAATAGGGGAGTGGCGCGGGAATAATCTTGGAGGGGCCTAACGGAGTGTTGATCAAGCAAGCCTTACGCTTCGCCTTCAAAGCAAGCAATAACTAAGCTGAGTACGAGGCGCTGATTGCTGGAATGTTCTTGGCCAAGGAAATGGGCGCATAGAGCCTCTTGGCAAAAAGTAATTCATAGTTGGTCACAGGGCAGGTGACTGGGGAGTATCAGGCAAAGGACCCGCAAATGGCAGCATATCTAAGGTATGTCCAAGTGTTGAAGGGAGCTTTTGCTACGTTTGAGCTGGTGCATGTCCCTAGAGAGCAAAATGCCAGAGCTGACCTGCTCGCCAAGTTGGACAGCTTAGGCAAGGGGGGAAGGCAGAGGACAGTCATCCAAGAGACGCTCAAAACGCCGCGAAAGTTTGTGGCAGACAACAGGGTGGACGTTCTTCACATTAGCGCAACAAGAGGAAAGCCAAGGAGCCATCGCTCTTTGATTCAAGATACGGCGAGGACACCCCGCATCAACACCTATGCGGCCTCGCCCGAAGGAGAGAAGTGTGTACAAGTATGTGCCTTGGAGGAAGGTGACACGTGGATGACGCCTTATAGGCGATACATTGCTGATGGAATTCTCCAAGCAGAGCCTGGAGAGGGAAAGAGGATAAAGAAGAACTCTGCAAGGTACACTCTCATTGATGGTGTGCTATTTAGGCATGGGTTCACGCACCCAATTCTGACATGTGTGAGTGGCGACAAGTGTACGAGGATCATGTTAGAGCTTCACGAGGGGATTTGCGGAAGCCACGTGGGGGGAAGATCATTAGCTTCCAAGGTGATTCGTGCAGGGTTTTATTGGCCATCAGTGAGGGAAGATTGTATAAGATACGCCCAGCGATGCAAGCAGTGCCAGATGCATGCAGACTGGTATAAGGCGCCTCCAGAGGAACTGAGATCGATTTACAGCCCATGGCCCTTCCACACATGGGGAATCGATATTCTGGGGCCTTTCCCTCTGGCGATAAGGCAGATGAAGTATTTGACAGTCGCCATCGAGTACTTCACGAAGTGGATAGAGGCAGAACCAGTGGCACAGATCACTGCGCACAAGGTACAACACTTTGTTTGAAAGAACATCGTGTGTCGTTTCGGGGTGCCAAGGCGTCTCATATCGGATAATGACACTCAGTTTGCGAGCCAACAGTTGGGGAAGCTGTGTGCAGAGGTAGGGATCAAGCAAGTGTTTGCATCAGTCGAACACCCCCAGACGAATGGGCAGGTAGAGTCAGCAAATAGAGTTTTATTGAGGGGGCTGAAGCGAAGACTAGAGAAAGCCAATGGGGCGTGGGTAGAAGAAGTGCCAAGGATTGTGTGGGCTTACCACACCACGCCTCAATCTTCCACCATGGAGACGCCTTTCAGCCTAGTATACGGGTCAGACGCCATGATCCCGGTAGAGATCCACAAGAGTTCTCCACGTTTCCTAAGCTTTGTGGCAGAAGAATCCAACTCAGAAAGAAAGGTGAATCTAGACCTATTAGACGAGGCCAGAGAAGAAGCGAGGATAAAGGCTGAAGCTGTGGAAAGGAGAGTGGAACATCAGTATAGCTCTAAGGTAAAGCTACGGCAGTTCCAAGTAGCTGACTTGGTCATGCGAAAGGCTCATCCTTATGAGTTGGAGAAGAGGTTGTCCCCCAAGTGGACCAGACCTTTCAGAATAACCGAAGCCAAGGGAAATGGTTCGTACAAGTTAGAGACTCTAGAGGGGGGCCCATCCCACGCAGTTGGAATGCGGCCAATTTAAAATTTTATTTCAGTTGAAGAATTATGAAGTAGACAGTTGTAAAGGGGACACTCTTTTTCCCTCTCGGGGGTTTTTTAATGAGATCACCCAAGTAAAAAAGAAGTTCAAGAAAACTTTGTCTCAGCTTTTCCATCTCACCCAATGTAAGAGCAAAGATTAAGAAACAAAAAAACAAAGGATCAAGGCGTCGCCAGGCGTAGGCGTCGCCAGGATGAGGCGTCACCAAGCGTGGGCATCGCCAGATGAAGGCATCGCCAGATTAGGGAGCGTGCGTGAAAAGGAAAGCTAGTAACGTGAGCACATGCCCATGCGTAGACGTCAAGTCAAAAGGTACACTCAGTATAAGTTAAAATCCGGGCATCTAGTCCCTGAGTAGGGGTTAAGGGATTCCTCCGGGACGCCCCCTCCTCAGGTAGGAATAGCTAGCCTCGGTGTCTGATGTTTAGACACCTCGCAAGGAAGTGGCGGGGGGCGTTTCCTTCGAGCGTGGGCACTAGACAGTAAGAAGTTCGGAGCAGTGGAGAACCAGGTCACTTGGTGTAGATAGACGCACTGATGAGAAGCGCCATCCTTTGGGAAACCTTCTCCTTAGGCGTAATCACCAAAATCCCTGGTCATCTTAGTGTTTAGACACACCAGGGACGATACGACGATGTTTCCCACACGCCTCTCCCTGGGCGTGGGCACCAAAAACACTGATCGCCTTGGTGTTTTCAGACACCCTGGGGACGAAACGACATTACCCCCGGGTGGGCCTCTCCTCAGGCGTGGGCACCAAGCGCAGAGATAAGGGCGAAGTTGCCTAGGTGTTTAGACACCCCGTGGACGATACGACGCTGCTATAATAGGCCTCTCCACGGGCGTGGGCACCAGAAGCGTGACTTTGTCCCAAGTGTTTAGACACGCTGAGGACGATACGACCTCGCGTTCAGCAGGTCTCTCCTCGAGCGTGGACACCCAATACAGATAAGATAAGCCCTCCTCGCCTTCGAGCGATGTCGAGGCCATAAAAGAGACGAGACCCTTTCTCATCCTAAGTGATGACAAAGCTAGCAATACCTTTGGCAATAAGCGCCTTGGGATTCAAGAAAGCAAAGAGCAAGTTGAAACTTTTGCAAGTTGTAGAGGCAAAAGCAGATCGAAGAGTAATAAGAAGAAGAGTGATGATGATGGAGATCACATAGGAGAGGCTTTTATAAATGAAGGAAGAGGTTATTCACCCACATATTTGAAGTTCTTCCTTCTAGTCTTCTCAAAATTAAAAGAAGATATAAAATAAAGAGAGGATCAAGTCTAAAGCCAAAGAAGTCTACAAGCTTCCAAGAATGGGCTTCAATTAAATATCTCTCTTTATAGTTTCTGATCCTGCCGGTTGACATAGCGCAAGAGCGTTGCCTCGTCACGGTCTTCCTCACCAGCTTGGCTCCACGTGCCCTCCAAGTCCGCACCACAAATAGCCTTTCTGAGAACCTGAAAAACACACGGTGGCGCCTCTACGGCCGGTGGCGCTCCGACGCTCAAGTCAGCGACAAGAACACCCAAAAAACTGAGAGAAAATATGCTCTGTAGGACCGTACTGAAAAGCACACAACCCTAGCAGAATGAGCCGTAATGGAAACGTACCTCTGCAAATTCTGTTAAGGTTACCTTTATAGCTAGGTTTCTTCTCTCTCCAGGCCGTTATGCTTTTGGACGCGTGGCTCGCATCCAGCCCTGCACGTGTTGCCATCTGGGCTGGGATAGCAGGTAACACCCAGCCCTACACGTGTCATCATCTGAGCCAAGGTAACTCGAGCGTCATTTCCCTATTGCACCCAGCCCTACACGTGTCATCATCTGGGTTGGAGTAACTGGTAACATCCAACCCTACACGCGTCGTCATCTGGACTGGGGCAACTTGAACGCTATTCATGTGTAGTAACCAGTCCCGCGGCTAAGTCTTCTATTCGAGGGGCGAGCTAGCGCGCGACATGCTCTAGAACACCACCTGACAAGGCGAGTATCGGGTGCAGCAAAGTGCACCATCTCTGTGATATCGCTTATCCTAATGGCACCCTCCCTACCGCTGTGCCATGCATGTTCTGGCTGAGGAAACATCGCCATCAACGAATGTCCACTATGGGAATCCCGTCGCTGATAGGCGAGCTGTCCCCTCAACCCAAACACCCTTCATGCCCCATGCTGGCGCAACAATCACCTCACTGGAGTTGTACACTTGAACTTACACCTCTGGCCTTCATCTGCCTCAATCTGAGCTTGTCGGGAGATCTGGCGACGTGCTTCCTGTGGCGATGTCAAGCTACATGATCGCCAATCGCCAAATACGTCGATGACAAGCCAACCCGGCGACAACCGGCCATGTTCATCGTAGAACGCCAGTTCCAAGAACTGGCGACCACGCTCATCTCTGAACCATCCATCTTTTCTAGCCTAAGTGTTCCACTGAGCACGCCGCACCCGGGCACGTGCAAGACACGTCATCACATCCGATGACCTGGTCGATACAGTTTCTTTTGTATAAATTTGTAAATAATATAGAATAGTGTTTAGGTAGGTGCTAAAAGGGAAACCTAAAGAAACCTCTTTTTGTAAAGCATCTTTAGGCTTTAGTTTAGAATTTTCTAGAAGGTGACTCTTCATAAGTCACTACAGGCGTTAGCTTAAGAGACTTTTGGGTAGCTTGTGGTACAAGCTTTGTAAAGCTCATGACCGGCCCTTGCTCCTATAAAAGGAGGGCTTGGGTCCTTCTAAATTCAGAATTGGAATTTGTAGTATCAAAACTCTCCCAAATTGGTGATTGAGTGTAGTGAGAACTTGCCTTCTCCTCTTCCTAGTCTCGTCTTGAGAGCCTTGGTTCCCTCAAGTGGCGACAATTCACACTTATCTTGGAGCTTTCACACTTCAAGTGGCGTGTTCATCAACCAAGAACTACAACCACATAAGTCTTCTTTCTTCTCCATCTATTTCTTCCATTTTCGTGCTCATATGAACTCCTAAACATGTCTTAGGTTCCTTTCTTGCAATTTTATTCGGTGCTTTAGCTTTAAATCATGTTTTGTTCGGTTCATCTTCTCCTTTGCTGGATTTAATCAGTTCTTCTTCATTTTCCATTGATTTGTTCGGTGCATTTCAATTGTTATGCAATTTAATCGGTTCATTTACATTCTTACATCTTTTAATCGGTTCAATTGACAAGAAATGGGACTTCCATGTGAGTTTTGGTGTTTGGCGCAAGTTTTGGTGAGTTCTTGAAACATAGAACATTGATCCATTTCTATAAAAGTGCCTCTTCATTCTCCAACTCAAGCTAATTCCATAAAATGTCAAAGAATCATCTATATCTTGCTATTGGAATCATATCATGTGGTATCATGAGTTTAGGTTTCTTTTTGTTTGTGTTTTGAGTTGTTTGTAGGCTCTTTAATTCAAGAACTTTCAATTCTTGTTGTTTCATTTCTGTTTTTAGGGTATTTTTGAGTTTTATTGCTGTTTTTCTTTTGCTATTACATTGTGTTTGTGTCATTTTAATTTTTGAATCCATACAAGTTTTGTCATAGTCATGTTTTTCCAAGAATGTTATCAATTCTTTGTAGTCCTTTTGTTGTAATTTTTTGTTTCTTGATTTTGTGTTAAGAACAGTTTTCTGTGTTTGATTCTTGATCCTTTGATGCATTTTCTTTTTAGTATTGAGTTCATACTTTTATTTTAGACCTATACAAGTTCTTACACATCATTTCCATTATGTCTTTGCTAGTTCTTAATTCTGTTTTTCATTCCTGTTAGGATTCCTCTATTTTCCTGCAAATGTGCTGACTGTTTCGCCTTATTGCAATTGATTTACTTTCTGTAAATTTCTGAAATTATGGATTTGTGTTCGTCAAAGTGTTATAAAAAAGTAGAAAAAAGAAGTACTTCAAAATTCAAAGTACAAAAAAAATGATAAATAAAAAACAAACAGTGTGTAATTCTGCTGAAAAAAATACGGGCAGTGATTTTAGAAAATTTATCTCAATTAATTGGCTTACTTTTTTTGGGTAATTCCAGTGCCATTGTTGAGCTAAGATCTTGAATTTTATGTGGTTACAATTTCATTATCCAGTTCGCTTTATATCATTCTAGATAAATCGGTAAACATCAAGCATAGTTTGCACAAAAATATTTTCCAGTGGTTCTGTTTTTGTTTTCTTCATCTAGTCTAGTGCTTTTCTCTAGGTCTCTTTTGTGTGCCTTCTTTTTCATTGAGTATCTTATTTTCTTGCTTGTCTTTTCTTCATTACTCTTTGAATTTGTCATACATCTTGTATTCCTTTTGTTATAGCCTTTTATTGTTTACACCTTTTCTTGTTTGTCTTTCATTATTCTTTGGTTTTGTGGTGTTTAGCTTTGAGCTTGTGTGCTATTGCTTTGACATCTTTCATTTGAGGTTACTAAAGGCCTCAAGATCAGATTGGTAAAGGGGAGTATTCTTTCTTTGGAGTGCTTTGAGTGACTCTTCCCTTCAGCATTCTGCTCTAATTGCTTGTTGCTAACCTTGTTTTCTTAACATTGTTTGTTCTTGTGTTTGCTGTTTTTCTTTTCTAATGGATACTGTACCGACCAGGTCATCGAGTGTGATGACGTGGCTTGCACGTGACTATGTCGGGCGTGCTAAGCGGAGCACGTGGGCAAGAGAAAGATGGATGGTTCAGAGGTGAGCATAGTCGCCGGTTCATGGAGCTGGCGTTCTGCGATGAACATGGTCGGTTGTCACCGGGTTTATCTGTCATCGACGTGTTTGGCGATTGGCGACCAGGTAGCTTGACATCGCCGCAGGAAGCACGTCGCCAGATTTCCCGACAAGCTCAGTTGAAGCTGATGAAGGCTCAGAAGTGTAAGTTCAAGTGTACAACTCCAGTGAGGCGATTGTCGCGCCAGCTACTAGTGCAGAAATGTAAAACAAATGCGGCTATTTTACATTTACAAATGTAAGTTCTATGACCGCATTTGATCAGCACGCATTCGTAAATCGGGCATTTACAAATGCGGTCATAGGACCGCATTCATAAATCACATTTACAAATGCGGTTACTTAAAATAACCGCATTTGTATATTATTCTGAATGAGGGATGAGGGTTAGGGGTTTAGGATTTACGAATGCGGTCTTGTTAAGAACCGCATTCATAAATCACATTTACAAATGCGGTCATTTACCAAGATCGCATTTGTAAATAGGGAATTCACATTTACAAATGCGGTCTTGGTAAATGACCGAATTTGTAAATGTGAATTCCCTATTTACAAATGCGGTCTTGGTAAATGACCGCATTTGTAAATAGTTTTTTTTTTAAAGTGCAGTTTGTATTGTGCAGAAACCATATAATTTAATAACCTGCATAATGATCAAACCCAGCCAGACAAATACAGAAATATAGTAATCAATTGAAATCATCAAAATGTACATTTACAAGTAATTAAATTACATATTGTACCGTCCCGTCCCCGGGTGTTTACCAAAAGTCAAAGTCAATGCAAAGTAAGACGTAGATCGCCAAGGTAAGACATCGCCCTAAAGTTGGATGGAGGCGCTGTGGGACCCTCCGCACAGAGTAAGCGATCGGGTCAAAGGGGCACGTGACAAGGCCCATGTGCTCATTAAAGACCTCCAAAGAAAGGCTGCATGCATGACACGTGGTCGATTAGGGCACCCACGAAGCATGATGGCACGAAAGATACGACGCTCAAGTTAGAATCCAAGCGGCCACAAGGTTAATCATTGCACTCCAGATAAGGAAAGTCCATGTGCCAGATACGCTCAGATCCTAGGAATAGCGGCGTAAGGGCCTTCTCCAAGGAACCCTAGATAAGAGTAGCAGCGGAAAGGTAAGCCCTAGTTTTCACCTATATAAAGGACACGAAGAGCCCTAGTAAGGTATGCTACACAGTTTTTACATGCTTTAACCTAGTTCTCATAAAGTTACGCAGAACACTAAACCCTAGTTGTTCTTGACGGCACACCCACTGTGAGCACAAGGCAATTAGGGCAACACAGCTTTAGTCACATAGTTTCAGTCACTGAGATCATCATACAGTTTTCAGTCACATTGGTGTTTCTCACTAGCTGACTTGATCGTCGGAGTGCAAACGGCCGCGAGGGCGCCCCTTTGTTCTTCTTTTTTCAGGTACTCATAGACAAGGCAGAACGAAGGTGCCCTAGCTCGCGAGGACAAGCCACGCATAAAGACGACCCAGGTCAACCGGCCGGAACATCTGGCGCCCACCGTGAGGCCGATATAAACATCGGTTCCACCACACAAGCTTTCAGTTCTAATTCTCGAAACCCAGATAGGTTGAAAGGATCTCCAGAAAAGCCATGACCACCCGACCAGCGCGCGCCAGGAGTGAAGAGATGACCCTACAACAACTCATGGGTATGGTGCAAGGGCTGCAGGCAGATCTGGCAGCCTCTCAAGTAAGAAACGACGAGCTCCACCGCACCAATGAGGAGTTACGCCGCGGATGGCGTAATAGAGACGAGCCTGAAGCCGCATCCCCACCCAGGGAATTCACAACACCGTTTTCACAGGCATTTCTGGAGACAACGATCCCCAATACGTTCACGGGACCCAAAGCAACCTTCACGGGGGTGGAGGATCCTGAGGCACACCTCACGGTGTTCCACACACAGATGTTGCTGGTAGGCGGTTCAGACGCTGTGAGGTGCAAGCTTTTCATGAGCACCTTGACGGGGATGGCTATGGATTGGTTCATCAGCCTCCCAGAGGGCCACGTCACGTCCTTCGCCCAACTTTCACAACTATTCAGAGAGCAGTATCTAGCCAACAGAACTCCCGCCCCAGTCTCATATGATCTTTTCGACGTCAAGCAGTTCCAAGGCGAAACCCTAATGGAGTACATAAGCCGTTTTGGGGCCCAAGTGGTGAAAGTAGGAACCACGGAGGAACCCATGATCGTGTATGCATTCAGGAAGGGTGATGTGAATGTAACTACAAGAACACATGATTCTTGACATTCTTAGGAACAACTTGAGCTGGATTTGAAAGGCACTTTACTTTAGAATTGGATCAATGTTCTAAATTCAAGAACTCACCAAAACTAAGCACCAACCAAGACTCATATTGAAGTCCATGTATTGTCAAATTGAATCAAAACAAAAGGAAAGAAGAACTAGAATTAAAACTGGACAGAATTTAAATGATAGCTACTGAACCAAAACAGAATTAAGAACACAATGCTGGAAACACAAAAATAAATGGTAGAAAAAGAAGTAAACTCTAGGAATCAAAACTACCGAATGGAAAATTGAAGAAAAGGGAAGAAGAACACTTATAGAATAAGATGCTTGCTGGATTTTGAGAATTGGAAGAAGCCATTCACGCCACTTGGAACCTTGAACCAAGATAAGTGATGGAGTGCCACCACTTGAAGCTCACCATAGCTCACAAGATAAGGCAAAGAAGAGGAAGACTCAAAACTCACAAATTCTCTCCAAAATTGAGTATAGTCTCTCTACTATAAAATTCCAATCTGAATTGTACAAGCTAAGCACCTTTATTTATAGCCTAGAGGTGCTGAAAAATAGGTGGGAAATTTCAAATAAAACTCATTTGAAATTCCCACAAAAAACAAGTCACATGGGAGGTGTGACCTTTTTCTACTATGACACCTCCTAAAAACTACACCTACACCCCCCTACTAAGTCACATGGACAAAGTGACTCTCTCTAATACATTCACACCTATTTATTTAATATCCACACCTCCTACAAGAGTCATTCAAATGATGCTCTTTTATTTAATGCTTGGCCTTGCCCCTCATGGTTTGGACTTGGGCTTCTTGGGCTTGGGCCTTCTTGGGCTTTGGGCTTGGGCCTCATCTTTTGCAAAGACTAATAAGAAGAACTTTAAATGATTTGTCCCTTGTCCATTTCTTCTATTGATAACATCTTTTTGATTCTCATCATACTCCCCAAGTTGGAGAGAATTCGTCCACGAATTCAGTACTCCTGCATAAAACAAAGTATGTTTGCAATTAGATAAGAGAATACAAGAAGAAATAGGCAAACATGACTTAGTACGTTGAAATGTTGGGAGTTCAGAAAAAGATGTCCTATACATAGCCCATGTTGGAAAAGATTGTTTAGAAATGATATTATTTGGAAAACTAGAAGGTATGAAAAAATCATCCTTAACATTCTTCATCCAATATGGTGTATAAGTAGGAACCTTGGGTAATGAACAAGACAAAGAAGAAGGATACCTTGTAGGCGTAGCACGAGTCAACAAAATTGAATTAGTTGAGAAGGTATTATGACTCGGTTTATCATGTACTTCATTTGTTTTTTCATTTTCTCTTTTAGTTTCTTTGGGATTGGTCCTATATGCAGGGCTATTTGGTAAAGAAAGCTCGGGCATGAAGTCGATTTGGTGTTCAATCCCTCTTAGAGGTGGTAAGCCTTTAGGAGGATCTTGAAACATATCTTCATATTTTTTTACCAAATTGTCCAAACATGTGGGACTATCCTTAGCCGACTCACATTCAATAGTCCTAGGAATAGCTAAAAAAATAGGCTTTTGAGTAACTATTACCTTTTTAACTTGTTGTGTGGACATGAGAAGGCTTCTCTTGGAATTTTTTATATCATTTTCTTTCTCTCTCTTTTCTCTCATTTTAACTTGGTCCTCATGAACTTCCTTTGGAGAGAGAGACTTAAGAATGACTTTGTGCCCATGGAAGTTAAAAGACATTTTGTTGGTAAAGCCATCATGAAAAACTTTTCTATCAAATTGCCATGGCCTACCTAAAAGAATATGTGTGGCTTCCATTGGGACAACATCACACAAGACCTCATCTTTATATTTACCAATAGAAAATGTAATGAGGACTTGCTTGTTAACAACAATCTCACCTACCTCACTTAACCATTGTAATTTGTAGGGCTTGGCATGAGAGATGGTAGGTAATCCAAGTTTGTCTACCACTCTTGTGCTTACCACATTTGCACAACTCCCCCCATCCACAATCAAAGAGCATACTCTATCATTAATAAGACACCTTGAATGAAAAATATTTTCTCTTTGAGTTTCATCAAAAGGTTTTAAAACTTGACCAAGCATGCGTCTTATTACTAATAGGTCACCCTCATGTGGGTTTTCACTCTCACTCTCACTTGGGGATCTAGAAGGTGAGGAATGTCTAGAAGATTCAGACTCATGCTCACTACTATCTACCCCATCATGCATATACATAGTTCGTTTAGTAGGGCAATTAGAAGCAATATGTCCATAGCTTAAACATTTAAAACACTTCTTACTAGACGATTTAGGTGGTGATTTAGGCCTAGAATTGGAAGTGGAAGGCTTAGACTCTCTAGGGTTGAAAGTAGAGTCCTTAGAAGGGATATTTGAAAAAGAGTTATTTTTATTTTTCCAAGAAGAGTGGTAGTAGTTATCCTTAGAAGAATTTTTTAAAGCATTTTTCCTTGCAAGTTGATTTTCAATTTTACTAGCAAGGTGCACCACATTTTCCAAAGAAGAATATTCTTGTAACTCTACCACGTCTTGAATGTCCCTTCGAAGGCCACTCACAAACCTAGCTATCTTAGCTTCCTCACTCTCATCCATATTAACTCGAATTAAAAGCGTGTCTAATTGTTTAAAGTAATCATCCACACTTAGCGCGCCTTGATGAAACCGTTGGAGTTTCAACAATAGGTCTTTCCTAAAGTGTGGGGGTACGAATCTAGCGCGTAAACAAGCTTTCAAATCGTTCCAAGAGACCACGGGCGGCCTCTTGTGTAGTTCAATGTCCATGAGATATCGATGCCACCATTGCATGGCATAGTCCAAAAATTCTAAAGAAGCTAACTTAGCCCTATGCTCATCCCTAACCCCATTTACATCAAAAATTTGGTCAACCTTAGCCTCCCATCCTAAGTATACATTGGGATCACTTTCACCACTAAAACTAGGAAGTTTTACATTAGGAGAACAAGGGTCAGCCACATGTTGGCGCCTCGCTTCATGGTGATGATGTCTTGGCCTTGGATTGTCTTCATAATAACCATGGGAGTGCCTTGAAGAATGCCGACTAGGAGGAGGAGTTCTTCTCTCACGGTTTTGATGCATTTCTTCTCGGTTTAACTCCAAACTTTGGAGCCGTGCTTCCATCTTCCTTATCACCTCAAGATAGTGAGCATTGGATTGCTTGGCATTCTTTAAGTCTTCATAAAGGGCTGCCTTTTGTGGTGAGCACGGTTTGGAGGACTCTCCACTAGAGAAATGAGCCATGAGCAGAAAATACACAAAAACAGCAAACAAAACAGTTAAAGAAACTTGTTAAACAATTAAAAACAGTGAGATATAGGTTGCTGGAAAATGCCCAAGAAAGCACTCAAACCACTCCAAGAAAGTATTCTGTCCTCAACCAAGCCTTGCTTGTGGAATGGAGTAGCTTCAAGTGAAATAGGTCACAGCAAACCAACTTACTTAAGAACAAGTCTCCACACAACTTTTAAGAAGAACAAAAAGACAAGCAAGAAAAAGGTGTAAACAATAAAAGCTAAACCAAAAACAGAGAGTAATGTATGACAAACTAGAAAGAATATGAATGAAAGACAATCAAGAAAAATAAGGAACTCAATGAATAAAGAAGGCACACAAAAAGAGTCCTAAAGAAAAGTGCTAGAGTAGATTAAAGAAAACAGAAAACAGCTACTGGAATTTTGTTTTTTTTTTTAAAGCAAACTGTGCTATGTTTACAGATTTAACTGTACCGATTGAAAGCGAACTGGAATGTGAAAAATTAACCACAGAAACTTCAATGTCTTAACTCAAAAATGGCACTGGAATGAGGTAAAAACAGTAAGCCAATTGAGAGAAATAAACTTTTCAAAATTGCTGCCCAATTACCGTATTCTTTTCGGCAGTATTGTACACTTTTCCTATTTTATTTATCATTTTTTGTGTACTTGGAATTTTTGAGTGATTCTTTTTTCTATGCTTTTGTAACACTTTGAAGTATGTAAATCCAAATTTTCACAAATTTCCTATCAGCCAATTAATTGCAGGAAATTGAAAACAGTAGCACGTTTGTAAGAAAACAGAGGAGCCTATTTAGGAATGAAAAACAGTATGATGACTAACAAAGACATAATGGAAATTGTGTAAAGGAACTTGTATAGAATGAAAATACAAGCATGAACTCAAATCTAAAAATGAAAATGCACAAAGGATCAAGCAATAAACTCAAAAAAAACAGAAAGTAAACCAAAGCAAGAAACAATGAAAGCAATAAAAGTACTACTAGAAGTAATGACAATTATGGAATAACATGACTAAGACAAAACTTGACATGATTACAAAATTAAAAGACATATAACAAGATATAACCACAAGTGAAAGGAAGCTTAAGGTCAGCTCTAGGAAGGAGAATGCCATTCCAAAAGAGCAGCCATACTCATATGAACAATGAGTGCTAGAAACCTTTTCACAAACACATGGTGTAACAAAAGAAAACAGTAAGAAAACTCAAAATAAATCCTAAAACAGAATGGTAAACAACTTAAATTTAAGAGCTCTTGAAATGTAAAGTGCAATACAACTCAAAATTAAAGCAAGAAACAAGCCTAGACTCTAGATACCACATGATGTGAATGTAACTACAAGAACACATGATTCTTGACATTCTTAGGAACAACTTGAGCTGGATTTGAAAGGCACTTTACTTTAGAATTGGATCAATGTTCTAAATTCAAGAACTCACCAAAACTAAGCACCAACCAAGACTCATATTGAAGTCCATGTATTGTCAAATTGAATCAAAACAAAAGGAAAGAAGAACTAGAATTAAAACTGGACAGAATTTAAATGATAGCTACTGAACCAAAACAGAATTAAGAACACAATGCTGGAAACACAAAAATAAATGGTAGAAAAAGAAGTAAACTCTAGGAATCAAAACTACCGAATGGAAAATTGAAGAAAAGGGAAGAAGAACACTTATAGAATAAGATGCTTGCTGGATTTTGAGAATTGGAAGAAGCCATTCATGCCACTTGGAACCTTGAACCAAGATAAGTGATGGAGTGCCACCACTTGAAGCTCACCATAGCTCACAAGATAAGGCAAAGAAGAGGAAGACTCAAAACTCACAAATTCTCTCCAAAATTGAGTATAGTCTCTCTACTATAAAATTCCAATCTGAATTGTACAAGCTAAGCACCTTTATTTATAGCCTAGAGGTGCTGAAAAATAGGTGGGAAATTTCAAATAAAACTCATTTGAAATTCCCACAAAAAACAAGTCACATGGGAGGTGTGACCTTTTTCTACTATGACACCTCCTAAAAACTACACCTACACCCCCCTACTAAGTCACATGGACAAAGTGACTCTCTCTAATACATTCACACCTATTTATTTAATATCCACACCTCCTACAAGAGTCATTCAAATGATGCTCTTTTATTTAATGTTTGGCCTTGCCCCTCATGGTTTGGACTTGGGCTTCTTGGGCTTGGGCCTTCTTGGGCTTTGGGCTTGGGCCTCATCTTTTGCAAAGACTAATAAGAAGAACTTTAAATGATTTGTCCCTTGTCCATTTCTTCTATTGATAACATCTTTTTGATTCTCATCAAAGGGGGTACGTCCCAGATCTTTCAGTAAAACGCTTAACTGCAGCCGCCCCAAAACTTTCGCTGAAATAAGGCAACAAGCGGTAGAACACATTTCCTCCGAAGGAGAGGCGTATGAGAAGTGCACGACCGCTGCACCCACGCGGCCCAAGGCACAGATACGTACACAACCTGTTAGGGTTCACCAGACAGGAAACGCGCCTATGAGCCAAGAAAGACCCAACCTAAGGGTCAAGCAGGGGAAAGAAGAGAAGGAAACAGGCCACCAAGGCACAACTTCGTGATGGAACTCAAAGATTTGATCGCAGTACCCAACATAGTTGACAGATTGAGGCCACCGGCGAAGTCTGACAGGCTTCTGGGACCCCACAAAGAATCATGGTGCCAATTCCATGAGGCGTTCGGGCATCATATCAACAATTGTTTGGCACTGGGTCACCAGTTGGATGAACTCGTAAAGAATGGCTTCCTGAAGGACTACTTGGTGGAGAAGCAGACAGGACAATCGCCAGTTGCGCAACCGGCGAGTGGCGAGGCACAACAGCACGAGGTGCCCGTCCACGGCGAGGTCCACACCATAGCGGGTGGATTCTCGGGAGGTGGGTGCACCGCATCACAACGCAAGAAGTATGCTAGGTTCGTAATGTCAGTAGAGGCTTTTGAGGATCATTCACCCGACGTGGACATCACGTTCACCAAAGAAGATCTCAGGGACGTTGTGCCCCACGACAACGACCCCATCGTAATCTCGCTCGTTACGGCGGGAAGGATGGTACATTCAGTATACAACATCCTGTTAGGAAGGCCAACGCTCAACAGAATAGGAGCTGTGCCCTCCACCAGGCATATGAAGGTCAAACTACCTTCAATGGAGGGGGTGGTTATCACCATCCGCTCTGATCAAAAGGAGGCGAAGAAATGCTATAAAACAGCCTCAGAAATAGGCGATCGGTGTGCCATGTAAGCACGACGCCACCCCCTGGTGCAGGTCCCGGCCAGGAGGACCGGCGAATAGGCGCAACATTTAAAGTAATCGCTGAGGAGGATGCGGCGATGCCAGATGTGGCGAGCATCGCAGAGATAGAAGAAGAAAACGACAACCCGGAGACCGCCAGGGAGTTAGGGATCGCAAGGGCGGTCATCGCCAACGAAAGGAGGCCTCCGCCGGCCAAAGATTGGCTCGAGAAGGAGATCGGCGGAAAGCCATTCAAAATGGGAAAAACCCTAGATGACGAAACGCGGGACCAGATCGCCAAGGTAATAAGTAGACATCTGGATGCGTTTGCGTGGTCTGCCTCAGATATACCGGGGATTAATCCCGACCTCTTGTCCCATCGTCTAGCAATGGACCCCCAAGTCAAGCCAGTCCGTCAAAGAAGGAGGAAGTTCAATGAAGAAAGAAGGCAGGCGATTAGGGAGGAAACACAGAAACTCCTATCCGCAGGTCACATCAAATAAGTGCAGTATCCGGAATGGCTTGCTAACGTTGTGTTGGTAAAAAAGAGCAACGGGAGATGGCGAATGTGCGTCGATTTCACAGATCTGAACAAGGCGTGCCCAAAGGATTCCTACCCTTTGCCCAGCATAGATGCCCTGGTGGACAATGCAGTAGGGTGCAAACTGTTAAGTTTCCTGGATGCCTTCTCGGGGTACAACCAGATAAAAATGCACCCCATGGATGAGGAAAAGACTGCCTTCATGACGGAAAGGTCATGCTATTGCTACAAGGTGATGCCCTTTGGGCTGAAAAACGTAGGAGCCACGTATTAGAGGCTGATGGATAAGGTGCTTGCGCCTATGCTAGGGAGGAACGTGCAAGCTTATGTCGACGACATGGTCGTGACGTCCCCGGAAAAGAATCGACACGTGTCTGATCTAGAAGAACTGTTCGCTACAATAGCCAAGTACAAGCTGAAGTTAAACCCCGAGAAGTGCATTTTCGGCGTAGAAGCGGGGAAGTTTCTGGGTTTCCTCTTAACCGAAAGAGGAATCGAAGCGAACCCTGACAAATGTGCTGCTATCCTGGCGATGAGAAGCCCTACTACTGTCAAGGAGGTACAACAGCTTACAGGTCAAATGGCTGCTCTGTCACGATTCGTATCTGCCAGTGGGGAAAGGGGCCACCCGTATTTCCAGTGTTTAAAGAGGAATAACAGGTTTGTCTGGACGAGAGAGTGTGAAGAGGCTTTCCTAAAGCTCAAGGAGTACTTAGCGAGCCCACTGGTTCTGTGCAAACCTCAAGTAGGAGCGCCCCTCAAGTTATACTTCACCGTCACCGAAAGGGCGTTGAGTGCAGTGCTCGTCCAAGAGCAAGATCAAACTCAGAAACCTATCTATTTTGTCAGTAAAGTGTTACAAGGTCCAGAGATGAGATACCAAGCCTTGGAGAAGGCGGCCCTGGCGGTCGTGTTTTCGGCGAGAAGGCTGTGACATTACTTCCAGAGTTTCGCGATATGGGTGATGACTGACTTGCCCATCCAAAAGGTCCTAAAGAAACCAGATGTGGCCGGGAGGATGGTAAAATGGGCAGTGGAGTTGTCCGAGTTCGACATCAGGTACGAACCCCGAGGACCGATCAAGGGGCAAATCTTCGCCGACTTCGTGGTCGAGCTGCCCGCTGAAACAACACGTAGTGCCGGAAACGACGATCGGTGGATACTCTCAGTTGATGGATCGTCCAACCAGCTAGGTAGTGGGGCTGGAGTCATTTTGGAAGGACCCAACGGCGTGTTAATAGAACAATCCCTGAGATTTGCCTTCAAAGCCAGCAATAATCAGGCGGAATATGAGGCATTGATCGTCGGGATTCTATTGGCAAAGGAAATTGGGGCGAAGGTACTAATGGCCAAGAGCGACTCTTTGCTGATCACCGGACAGGTGACCGGTGAATTCCAAGCCAAGGATCCACAGATGGCGGCTTACCTAGAGTACGTACAGGAGCTAAGAAGTTCTTTTGCCTTGTTCGAAGTAGTGCACGTACCAAGGGAGCATAATGCCCGAGCTGACTTGCTAGCCAAGCTCGCCAGTTCGGGCAAGGGGGGCAGGCAGAGGACTGTTATACAAGAAACTCTAAAGACACCCCGGGCGTTCCCAGCAGACCACCAGGTTCTTCAAGTTTGCAAGTCGACGGAAGGGATAGCAAGGAGTCATCGATCGTTAACTCAGGAAACCTTGAGGGCACCGAGAGTTAGGGCGCACCTAGTAGAGGAAGCGAAGACAACACGAGTTTGCACCGTCTACCAACCGGACACATGGATAACACCATACCAGCGGTACATAGCGGACGACGTACTCCCAATGGATCCAACGGAGGCCAGAAAAGTAAAGAAAAGCTTCAGCAAGTTCACCTTAATCGACGGAGAGTTATACAGGTTCGGATTTACGCACCCCCTGTTAGTATGTGTGCATGGGGAAAAGTGTGTAAGAATTATGACTGAACTTCACGAGGGGATCTGCGGGAGTCACATCGGAGGTCGAGCCCTGGCGACAAGAACTCTCCGCGCAGGTTATTACTAGCCAACCATGAGGGAAGATTGCAAGGAATACGCACAGCGTTGCAAGCAATGCCAGCAGCACGCCGATTGGCACAAAGCGCCCCCAGAGGAGCTAAAGTCAATCTACAGCCCCTGGCCGTTTCATACATGGGGAATCGATATTCTGGGACCCTTTCCGCTGGCAATCAGGCAAATGAAGTACCTGGTTGTGGCAATCGTGTACTTCACAAAGTGGATTGAAGCGGAACCAGTAGCCCAGATCACCGCACACAGGATTCAGAGTTTCGTATGGAAGAACATTGTGTGCCGTTTTGGTGTGCCCAAACGTTTGGTATCGGATAATGGGACTCAGTTTGCAAGTCACCTATTGAAAAAACTGTGCGAGGATATCGGGACGCAACAGGTATTTGCCTCTGTAGAGCATCCACAAACGAATGGGCAAGTGGAGTCAGCCAACCGGATTTTGCTGAGAGGACTGAAGAAGAGGTTGGAGAAAGCCAAAGGGTCTTGGGCTGAGGAAGTCCCCCGCATAGTGTGGGCATATCATACTACCGAGCAATCGGGAACCCACGAAACCCCGTTTAGCCTAGTGTATGGGTGCGACGCGATGATTCCAGTCGAAATCCAGGAAAGCTCGCCAAGATTCCAGAACTTCGTAGCAGAAGACTCGAATGCCGAAAGGAGAATGAATTTGGATTTGCTGGACGAGGTCAGGGAAGAGGCAAGGGTGAAGGCCGAAGCAGTAAAAAGAAGAGTCGAACGCAAGTACAACTCCAGGATGAAATCGAGGCGATTCAGAGATGGCGACCTAGTGATGAGGAAAGCCCACCAGTACGAGATGCAAAACAAGCTGTCGCCTAAGTGGACGGGACCGTTCAGAATAACCGAAGCGCTCGGAAACGGTGCTTACCGCCTAGAGACTCTGGAAGGAGGGGCGATTCCTCGCACTTGGAACGCCACCCATCTCAAGTTTTATTACAGTTAAAACATTATAAGTAACAATAAAACAGTTTTTCGAGGGGACACTCTTTTTCCCTGAAAAGGGTTTTTTAACGAGGTCACCCAATCAAGAAGGTTTCAAAAGGTTATTAAAGTTTCCCAGTTGTCAAGCTTGCATGCTCATCGTTTTTTAAACGTTTGAAAAAGAGACTTCATCGTCTTTGTTTAGTTTAAAGTAAATCCAGATCACGTGCATTCAGTACAAAGTTTAAAGAGTAATTTTTTAAGCCCTCATCGCCATGTGGCTATCGGAGGCACAAGTACGAAGTTTTCAAGTCCTCCTCGCATGAGCGGGTGTAGGCAAGAAGAGATTAAGATAAAGTGCCACTAGGACAGAGCGTCGCCAGAAGTAGGCGTTGCCATCAGCTAATCAAGCAGAAGTCAAGTCTAGAGCAAAATAACAAGGCACGTAAAGATGTAAGTTAAAATCCGAGTGTTTAGTCCTTGAGTAGGGGTGGAGGGATTCCTTCGGGACGCCCCCTCCTCAAGTAGGAATAACTAGCCCCGGTATCAGATAAAAGATGTAAGTTAAAATCCGGGCGTTTAGTCCTTCAGTAGGGGATGAGGGACTCCTTCGGGACGCCCCCTCCTCAAGTAGGAATAACTAGCCCCGGTATCAGATAAAAGATGTAAGTTAAAATCCGGGCGTTTAGTCATTGAGTAGGGGTTGAGGGATTCCTTCGGGACGCCCCCTCCTCAAGCAGGAATAACTAGCCCCGGTATCAGATAATAGATGAGAGTTAAAATCCGGGCGTTTAGTCCTTGAGTAGGGGTTGAGGGATTCCTGCGGGACGCCCCCTCCTCAAGCAGGAATAACTAGCCCCGGTATCAGATAATAGATGAGAGTTAATATCCGGGCGTTTAGTCCTTGAGTAGGGATTGAGGGATTCCCTCGGGACGCCCCCTCCTCAAGTGGGAATAACTAACCCCGGTATCAGATGATAGATATAAGTTAAATTTAGGTGCCTAGCCCTTGATCAGGGGTTAAGGGATTTCTTCGGGACGCCCCCTCCTCAAGTAGGAACAGCTAGCTCCAACATCTGATCTTCAGAGCAGATTGCAAGACCTCTTTCCGAGAGCGAATCGAGGCGAGATTGCAAATTTCTTAGTACATGCAGAGGGAAGGAAGAAGGATCCGAAAGGCAGCTCTACCCCCGGATGAAGGAACTAAGTGAGCCAGACCTGTGAGCGGCGACATGGAAACACGCATAACACTTTACAGTTCAGGAAAATGATGTTTCAGATGATAAGGCTGGCCCAAGCCTACTGCCCAGTAAGTGATCTTGCATTAAGTGCTATTGCTACGAACTAATAGTTTGTATAGTCAAGTTGATTTTCATAGAAATTGAGCACCAGTTGGTGCTTAGTTGATTTCTTTAAGACAAAAGTCAATCAGTTATATCAGATGATTACACAACAGATAAAGGCGAAACCATGTGCATATTTATACGTATTAAAGCAGTTCGGATAAAGAGAAAGTCATTACAAATAGATTCATTACACATAAACAAAGGAGGAATATATAAGTTTTTCAGAATGTTTCAAAACAAAGTGGCAAATGGAAATGTTAATCCGAAGGTACAACTAGGAAAGATCGAAGTCAGGGTAGACACAAGCAAACTGTTATAGGGCCGCACCAAACCCTGAAGTCAGAACGTTCACGGCGCTAAGATCCAGCTCTTCGATTTGTTTCCTCAGCTTTTCGTTCTCCTCGAGCGTCCCAGTAAGTTTGGTCGCAGACTCGCTCAACTCTTTTTCCTTCTCGCCCAGTTCCTTGACCTTTTGATCCCTATCAGCTTCAACTTTACCCAGGAGGTCCTCCCTCTCGATCGACTTGGCCTCAAGCTCGACCACATGAGCCTTTTTAACCTCAAAGGCCTCCTCCAGGGCAGCTATTTTTTCTCGTTGAGGCGCGAGCCTGCTCTCGAGTTCGACAGCCTCTGAGAGTTTGTCACTAAGTTCTTTGCGCAGCTCAGTGCTACTTCTACGCTCGCTCCGCAGTTCATCCTTCCACGCACTCAGTAGTTACAGCACTAAGATGAGCGATGTGGGCCTTCAAAGCTTCTTCAACGGGAGCTGGAAGAGCAGGAATTGGAGGAGGCGATAAGGGTTGATTCTCGCCACCACCCTCATTAGCTTGGGTGGCAAGGGGAACGATGAGACGTGGTGGTGAGACGTTTGCAGAAGGAGGAGGGGATTGAGCATCTACAACTTGTTCTTGAGCGCCCCCGGCAGCTGAGGTGTTCGATGGGAGAGCATCCCCGACACTCTCAAAGGGTGTAGAGGCGCTAGGGGAGTTCTCTACATAGTTTGGGCCCGTGCTCTCAATCGCTGGAGGTTCAGCAGTAGTCGCCCTGTTCCTTTTGCAGACGAGCCCATCCTCAGTACTCTCGTCTTCCTCTTCATCTGAAACCATTGTGGAAATCTTTCTCTTGGCCTTTCGTAGTGGTAGCTTCTTCCTTTCGGAAGGAGGAAGAATAGCAAGGGAGGTTGAACCCACTGGAGGGGACTCGCCTCGGGCGACAACAGCTTCGACAACGGAATTCAGGATGGTTTGGGAGCCTGCCGCGAGTTTATGACGCTTGGCTATGGAGCGTAGTCTGGTCATATGATCTTTTCCCAACATCGTATCTGCACAGGAAGACCAGCGTTTTAAGTTCAGTCAATTACTAGCACAAGGATCAAGCAACCTAGAATAGATGACGGCAATGCCACGAGTTCAACAGAAATAAAATGGACTCAACGCGGGAAGAAAGGTTCGAAGGAGAAAAGAGGACAGACCTATGTAAAAATCTAGTTGGCTCTCGCAGAATTCAAACTTTATAATTGAAGAGGTGGTCAAGGTGGTATTGGAGGAGGCGACCTCCTTCCAGAAGTTGCACAGATCTTTGTCAAGCTCCCCCATCTTCTCTGGGCTCCTTGCTTTCCGAAAATTGTCTTTGGACTCTTTCTTCCCCTTGTTTACCCAGTACAAGGGGAACCCGTCGAGAAGAGTGGGGTCCTGGTCGTTGCAGCACACCCGAACAAACTTGCCTTTCCAGTCCTTGTAAGATTGCTGGAAGATTGAGAGAATGGATCTCCCAGCAACCCCGTTAAGACTCACCCACAGGCGATCCCCCGGGTTTTTAGCCTCAAACAGAAACAAAAATACATCTACGGAGGCAGGATGGGTTAGATAAAAAACCCCGTTAAGAGCTCCCTCTCGAAGTGAGTGAGGGGAAACCTAAGCTTAACCTTCTTAAACATGGTGGCGTAGATAAAATAGAAAGGGTGGCCGTTGTTACCATTACTGTCAGTACAAACAGGCTCCCCAGGGAAGCAAGGACGAATGATCACCTTGTCATCGTGCTCCTTATGAAAGGTAACATGGGTTGCCTCTCTCAAACGGAGAATGTGGGTATCAGTGTTGATCGAGGATGTCTCATTTAGCAGTGCGAGGGGAGCCCAAGGGTACAACAATTTGTAGTCCAGAGGGGGGCGTGCGGTGGCGTTGGTTTGCGGAAGGGCCGATGGCGTTTGGTTAAGTTGAGAGGGCGCGGGTCTTTGAGCCCGGCTCGAAGGGATGGCAGGATCCCTGGGTAGGTTGCGAGATGTGGAGGGGTTTCTTGATGAAGGTTGTCTGTGCGGCTTTGAAGGAGGGTTTCGGGAGGAAGCAGGAGGGTTTGAGGTCGCCCCAGTACGAGCCATCAGCGAACTGCAAAGAAGACGAAAAGAAGGTGAAAAGGGGAAAGGCGGTGGATTGATAAACAGAGTGACTCGATTGAAAGATGGAGAGAAAAGAAACACGAACGAGGGGGTTCGCAGGGAAGAAAAAGAAGAAGAAAAACCTAAACACAGGAAAGGGTAAAACAGAGAATGAACGGCCAGACAGTTAATGGATGATGCAAACCGATTGAAATGCGACAAGTATTGGTGGGAATCATAAAAAAGTTACCTTTCTGATGATCGAAGGAGCATTCAGTAAAAAGAAGATCGAAGAAGTCAAAGCGTTCACCAGAGCGTATAGAGAGTTTCAAAACGAAGAAGAGAGATAATGAAACAGTGTAGTGGCGTGAGAATTTTTAGAGTTTCGAATGTTACGAGAAGCGCAAACGACATAAGATAATGACCATCGATGAGTCCACATGTCAGTTGATGGGGGGGGGGGGTTGGTGAAGTGTCAAATCAGTAACCAGCATGGGCATTAGCGTGCGAAGCCACGTAGATCGCCGGGGTTTAACTTATCCTCCTCGCCAGAAAAATCGCAGCCCGCATATAAGTCGAGTCATCAAGGGCGATGACATAATTGAGAATTGCGTATAATCGCCGGTCGTGTAGGGGCGGTCTGCAACGTGTGCGATCGCCGGCAGTGTCATCGCCAGATAAAAGACCAGGCGGTCTGACGTCGCTACAAGCAGCACATCGCCAACTATCCCAATAAGCTCGGGGCGAAAACACCGAAGGTTCAAGTGAGAAAGCAAACATTATGAGCAAATATCCCTCACGAAGACGAAGGCCAAACGAAGCCATAGGGGAAACGATCAGAAGCAGGGTGTGCACTGCAGCCCAAAGGGAAAGAACGGGAGGCAAGCGAGTGCTATCTAAGGAATTCGTGCCAAACGTAACGATGGGGAGTATTGGAAGCAACATGTGCGGCATGGCAAAGAACGCAAGCATGCAAAGATAAGTCGGACAGCATTCAACATAAAGAAAAATCTAAAGTCAGCGTTAGGGTTACATACGAAGTTTATAACAGTTGCAGGATGAAAAAGTAATCCTATGCGCATCCTAAAGTTTGCATGAAAAGCGAAAACATATCATCAGTGGCCCCCAGAGTTTGAGCAGAACGACGAAGAGGCCCCGTCTTCGAACCCCAAAGCCCGAGTCAGCAGTGTCCTCTGGTGATCATTTATCTTCGAACCTACGTAAAAAAGGAGTAAGGTAGAGTAAGGGACGGGCGTGAAGCAGAGTATTTCCAAACAAAATCATACAAGAAATTTAGCGAAAACAAAGAGTAGGAGGGCCATAAGGAAAGCCTCACGCACATATGTATTTCCCCAAAAGCTTGGCGTTATACTCTAAACTTATCAAGGCAGCCGCGTCGAGACCTCCAGCACCCGCCAGGATCTTGCAAGCCTCCTGATCCCTTGGGGACAGTTTCTTAAGAGGCTTAGCTTTCAAGGCTCGGGCGTCCTTTGTCCAATAGAAAGGAAAGTCGTCTAGAGCGGAAGGCACAAGGCTGGAACAACACACCTTGAAGAACCTGCCTTTCCACTCTCTGAAGGTTTGCTGGTAAGGGGTCAAAAGAATCCTGCCAGGAATGTTACTAAGAGTTACCCATAGGTTATTTCTCTGCCTCTTCACCTCAAAGAAGTGAAGGAAAATATCTACGGAGGGTGCACATCCAAGGAAGCCAAACAGAATGTCAAAATCCTTCACGAAGGCCCAACTATTAGGATACAGTTGGGCTGGGGTAGTGTTCATCTCTGTTAACAGCTCCCTCTCGAACCTGGAAAAGGGAAGGCGTACGCCGACGCACCTAAAGACTACTTGGTAAAAATAGAAAAAGGGGACTCCGTTGTTGGATCGTTCATCTCTGCACACCGGCTCCCCTAGGGAACAAGGGAGCATGACGATGTCATCATCATGCCTCTTTGCGAAGTCACGACGGTTATAGGAACACTCTTCCCCCACGTGTTCCCTCAGGGCCCTAGTGGAGAGTAAGCAAGAATACTCGTCGAGGAGTTCACTCGAAGCCCATGGGTAAAGATCTTTGTGAGCCACTCTGGAAGAGGCAGGGTTGGCAGACATTTTAGTACGTGCTATCTGTGAAGAAGCTAATGACCAAAGAAGAAGGGCTCAGCAGTAGAGTAGAGGAAGGGGCTGGCAAAGAAAGAACACAGGGGAATTTCTTGAGAAGAAGATGAATAGTGCAAGAAAGATGCGAAAGAGGTAAAGACAGTGAGTTAAGGTACGGGGTTTTCAAAGATTTGAGCGCTACAATTAAAGCACTAAAGAACATTAAAGCAAACGTCCAACGACTGGGCCACGTGTCACGAGGTTAAGGTGCGAACTGAAGTGTCACTTTTCTCGCTCAGAGAATATCACATCGTCAGAGTCCTTGAGGGTACGCCGCACCGGCGACGCAGAGAATGTCACGTCAATCGGTCAGGAGGCGACACATCATCAGAACGCCGCGGGGGCAGCAGGGGCGAGGCCTTAGTCTTTTTGCTGAAACAAGTACCAGCTCAAGACTGGGGGGCTTGTGTACCGTCCCGTCCCCGGGCGTTTACCAAAAGTCAAAGTCAATGCAAAGTAAGACGTAGATCGCCAAGGTAAGACATCGCCCTAAAGTTGGATGGAGGCGCTGTGGGACCCTCCGCACAGAGTAAGCGATCGGGTCAAAGGGGCACGTGACAAGGCCCACGTGCTCATTAAAGACCTCCAAAGAAAGGCTGCATGCATGACACGTGGTTGATTAGGGCACCCACGAAGCATGATGGCACGAAAGATACGACGCTCAAGTTAGAATCCAAGCGGCCACAAGGTTAATCATTGCACTCCAGATAAGGAAAGTCCATGTGCCAGATACGCTCAGATCCTAGGAATAGCGGCGTAAGGGCCTTCTCCAAGGAACCCTAGATAAGAGTAGCAGCGGAAAGGTAAGCCCTAGTTTTCACCTATATAAAGGACACGAAGAGCCCTAGTAAGGTATGCTACACAGTTTTTACATGCTTTAACCTAGTTCTCATAAAGTTACGCAGAACACTAAACCCTAGTTGTTCTTGACGGCACACCCACTGTGAGCACAAGGCAGTTAGGGAAACACAGCTTTAGTCACATAGTTTCAGTCACTGAGATCATCATACAGTTTTCAGTCACATTGGTGTTTCTCGCTAGCTGACTTGATCGTCGGAGTGCAAACGGCCGCGAGGGCACCCCTTTGTTCTTCTTTTTTCAGGTACTCATAGACAAGGCAGAACGAAGGTGCCCTAGCTCGCGAGGACAAGCCACGCATAAAGACGACCCAGGTCAACCGGCCGGAACACATATAATAAAACCACTATTGTTTACCTATGCTAGAGTTATAAAAATTTATGAAATATGTGGATCAATAATCTCTAACATATGAAATGCCTTCCTCATTCATTGGTGTTTCTTCTGTGAATAACTGCATTGCAAACTTGACATAAATTAGTTTTTAGATATATATATATGTTCAAGAATTATAAAAATGATTTAACATATATAGTACCTCTTTCCAACCAGTTTTAACACCTAGTCTTATAATGGTAATCATCCATTGCATAATGTAATAGCCACACTCATAGCTTCCTGGTTGTTTATTACACTATAATTCAATAAAAAGTAATATGTTAGTATATTGATAAACAATGATAATAGAGAAAGAAAAAAATTACAAACCTTTACTCTTATCCAGTTCAAATTATTTGAATTTGATCGACCTTTTAGGATGTTATATTCACGCCATGAACTGGTTAATACAAAAAACCTCGTTAGTAGATGGTTAATTAGTAACATATACAAAGTTCAGTTTATAATGTATTTACGTATCAATGATATCCTTTAATTTTGTGGGAATCTTCTTGTGTAGGGAACAAAACCACACAGCAGTCTTATCAACCATTGATAAGACAAGTAACTGCCAATGATGCCTATATCATCAATGAAAAGAGTTAGTAAATATTTAAAACATGAAATAATAATAATTGATGACATATAATTAAACTTACTCATTAATATAAGGGCATAAATAAATTTGTTTTCCCTCTTTTTCCAGGGTGTTAGTGATGTATGCTTGAGTCTCATATGAGATTGGTCCAACGGGATTAGTATATGCAGGATCTAAGAATCCATACATATTTTCCTTCCCCTCAGTGATACAGACTCTATGCAAAAACCTACAAGTTTTTAGTTAAAGCATAATCAATAATAATTTAACATAAAGTAAATTGAATAATAGGTAAAGATACTTACATCATAAAAAATTGAATTATACTTATATTGAGCTCCTGTTTCCCAGATATAAATTCTGATAAATCTGTGTTGTAAATCATCAGTGGCAGTTCAGTGTTTATTTGAAAAAATGTATTATCCCACGGAATTGGAAAAGGATCATTGCCAATCTGACTAGCAATGAGACGTAGGGAAGCTATAGGATCATCAACTGGAACCTCACGCTTCTTTTCCGGACTTGGTGACTGAAAAGGTTTCTACAAGATAAACAACATTTGTATTAAATTATATGTAATATATAAATATAATAAAAAAATGAAATGAAATTATTACATGAGGTTCGGGCATAGATCGAATGAGCTCTCTGGGCCAGGCAACGAATGTCTGCAATGCATCGACCACAGTGGTTACCTCATCTGAAGGTAGTGGAACACGAGCATCAGGAAATCGTACTTTTTCAACTGTTACCTTCGCCACATCAGGGAAGAGAGGAACGTTATGTAAGGTGGTGGCGTTTTTATAGACTTTTCCAAGTGCCACCACCCGAGGAAGTTTGCCGCCCACTACCAGTAGCTCACAATCCTCCGTCTGCCCATTGATATCATCCCCTGATGTTGGAGGAGCCGCACAACTCCCCTTTTTCTCTTGGGAGTGGGACTAACAAGGGGTTCAATCGGCTCAACACAAACTTGTTGCGATAGAAACTCTTGTCGCATTCGATCATTCTCCTTTTTCATCTCCAGCCACATCAAATCAGTCTTGATGTGATTCCAATAGCCACATAGAACAAGATTCTTGACACTTTGAGGAATCACCTTGAGCTGGAAAATATAGAGGCACTTTCTTAGAAGTTGGATCATGGTTCTAAAATCAAGAACTCACCAATAACAAGTACCAAATCCCAAACTCATTTGGATGAACCAAATATTGTCAAATTGAATCAACAAAGGAGAATGAAAAGAAGAGACCGAACAGAATTGAATTAAAAACAAAAGTACCGAACAGAATTAAGAAGCAAACAGAAAATAGGTGCTGGAAAATTAAAGGAACCAAAACAAAAACAACTCAAAACTCAAGGCTACATGAACAAATTGAAGAAGAAGAAAGGAAGGAGAAGAGAATGCTCATGAAGATGGAGGAATGGTTGGATGATCACGCCACTAGAAGAATGGATGCTCCTAGATGAGTGTGCAAGCCGCCACTTGAGGAAACCATGGTCCTTCAAGATAAGACTAGAGTAGAAGCTCAAAAGCTCTCCAAATGCTCACTCCAATTTTGAGTATAGTTTCTTTAGATAAAATCAAATCTGAATTTTACAAAGGAAGCACCTCTATTTATAGCCTAAGGTGCTGAAAAATAGGTGGGAAATTTCAAATAAACTCATTTGAAATTCCCACCAAAAACAAGTCACATGGGAGGTGTGACCTTTTTCTACTATGACACCTCCCAAAAACTACACATACACCACTCTCCTAAGTCACATGGACAATGTGACTTTATTTTACATTTTCACACACCTTTATTTAATAACCACACCTCCTAAAACTATACAAGAGTATTTCAAAGCTTGGCCTTGCCCCTCATGGGATGGACTTGGCCTCATCTTTATTTTATGTCTTCTTTTAATTTTGAGAAGACTAGAAGGAAGAACTTCAAATGTGAGGGTGGATGTCCTCTTCCTCCATTAATAAAAACCTCCTTTATTTGATTCTCATCATACTCCTCGAGTTGGAGAGAATTCGTCCACGAATTCTGAATCCCTGCATATAACAAAGTCAGTTTAGTTTTACAATTAAAAGTGGAAGAAAAATGTAAACATGACTTAGCATTTGTAAATAATGGGATTTCAGAAAAGGAGGTTCTATAAATCGACCAAGTTGGAAAAATTTGTTTGGGAATGATGTGATGTTTTGGAAAAAGACCTCTTAAATGGTGACAACCATTAGGAGGTATGAACAAATCATCCCTAACATTTTTTAACCAAGATGGTGGTGAAATAGGAACCTTGGGTAATGAAAAAGATAAGGAAGGAAAACACCTTGGAGGTGAAAGGATAAGACCCATGTCAACTTGGCCTTCTTTTTCTTTTTCTTGTTTACTTGTGGTAGGTGGGTGAGTTAGGTCTTGTTTTACCTTGTTGATCTTTAAGATTTGCTTTTGTGGACAATGAAGAGCTATGTGCCCAAAACCTAAACATTTAAAACATTTCATATTTGAAGTTTTGGTAGGTGACTTAGGAGTAGAAAGATTTGTAGTAGAAACTTTGTTTGGAAACATGGTTTGTTTGGAAAAATTGGAAGGAGAAATTTTGTTTGCATCCTTCCTAGAAGAGTTGTAGAAATCATCATCATGAGTATTTTTGAAAGTTTTGTTCAAAAGATATGATTCTACCTTGATGGCTTTGCGAAACACGCTCTTTAAAGAAGAATATTCTTTTAATTCTACAAAATCTCTAATATCTCTTTTCAAACCACGTACAAACCATTTAATCTTTGACTCTTCATTAGCATGCATATTCATTTTAGTCAAAGTTGTTTCAAAATCTTTAAAGTATTCATCTACCATCCTATGTCCTTGAGGAAGCCTTTGGAACTTCAACAAGTGTTCCTTCCTAGAAGGAGGAACAAACCTCGCGCGCATACACTCTTTCAAAGCATTCCAAGAAACCACGGGAGGTTTCTTGCGATATATAATGTCCATTACAATTTTATGCCACCATTCTTTGGCATAGCCCAAAAAGGATAAAGAAACTAATCTAAGTTTTTGGTCATCTTGGACCTTATACACATGAAAATAATGGTCAACCTTAGTCTCCCATTCTAAATACACATTAGGATCACTATCACCATTAAAACTAGGGACTTTTTTACAAGCAATGTTGAACACTTGGTGATATCTTTGGTCACGGTTATAGCTCTCTTCATGAGAATGATGGTGATGCCTCCTTCTTCTATGTTCTTCTTCACCAAGGACTGAAGCTTTGGAAGGAGAATGCTGTTTGTAAGATGCACCACTTGAATAGCCAGCCATTTTGCAAATAAAAAAACAGCAAACACACAAAAACAGCAAACAAGTTAAGAAACAAAATTAGCGAAAACAGTGAGCTTGGCAATGAAACTGCCGAAGTGAAATGAGGCTGAAAAAAGAGATCACTCTCAAAGAAATAATGTTCTTGCACCAATCTGATCTTGAGGCCTTGGAATCCTCAAATGAAATATGTCAAAGCAAGCACACCAATCTTAAGAGCAAACCACCACAAAACCAAAGAAACAATAAAGACAAACAAGAAAAGGTATAAGCAAGGAAAGGTAATTGCAAAAGGAATACTATATGTAAGACAAACTCAAAGAGTAAGAATGAAAGACAATCAAGAAAATAAAGAACTCAATGAGAAAAGTAGGCACACAAAAGATTACCTAAGGAAAAGCACTAGAGTAGATGAAGAAAACAAAAAAAAAATTTAGCTACTGGAATTTTTTTTTTTTTATGCAAACTGTGTTTGATATTCACTGATTTAACTGGAACGTTGTAGAGCGAACTGGATTATGAAATTTTTACCACAGAAACTTCAAGATGTTAACTCAAAAATGGCACTGGAATCAATTAAAAACAGTAAGCCAATTGAGAGAAATAAATTTTTTAAAATCACTGCCAGATTACCGTATTTTTTTCGGCAGGAATGTACACTTTTTTTATTTTATTTATCATTTTTTGTGTACTTCATATTTTTGAATGATTCTTTTTTCTATTCTTTTCTAACACTTTGAATATCTCAAATCCAGAATTTCAGAATTTTACAGTACGTAAATCAGTTGCAATAAGGAAAAACAGTAAGCACTCTTTTCAGAAACAGAGGAATCCTAATAGGAATAAAAAAACAGAATGATGAACTATCAAAGACATAATAGAAAATGATGTATTGGAACTTGTATAGGTCTAGAATACAAGTATGAACTCAATGCTAAAAAGAAAATGCTCAAAGGATCAACATCAATTCAGAAAATTATATGACACCAAAGCAAGAAACAATCAAAACAAAAAAAGTACTACTAGAAGTAATGACATATATGGAATAACATGACTAAGACACAACTTGACATGATTCAAAAATTAAAAGACACAACACAAATTGTAACAAATGAAAGGAAGCTTAAGGTAAACTCTAGGAAGGATAATGCCATTCCAAAAGAGCAACCATACTCATAAGAATTATGAGTGCCATAAACCTTTCCACAAACACTTGGAGCAAAAGAAAAACAGCAAGAAAACTCAATTAAAATTCTAAAACAGAAACTTAAATTGCAAGAAATTAAAGAGCTCTTGAAATAAAAGTGCACACAACTCAACAATTAAACAAGAATGAACCTAAGACTCATGATACCACATGATGTGATTCCAATAGCCACATAGAACAAGATTCTTGACACTTTGAGGAATCACCTTGAGCTGGAAAATATAGAGGCACTTTCTTAGAAGTTGGATCATGGTTCTAAAATCAAGAACTCACCAATAACAAGTACCAAATCCCAAACTCATTTGGATGAACCAAATATTGTCAAATTGAATCAACAAAGGAGAATGAAAAGAAGAGACCGAACAGAATTGAATTAAAAACAAAAGTACCGAACAGAATTAAGAAGCAAACAGAAAATAGGTGCTGGAAAATTAAAGGAACCAAAACAAAAACAACTCAAAACTCAAGGCTACATGAACAAATTGAAGAAGAAGAAAGGAAGGAGAAGAGAATGCTCATGAAGATGGAGGAATGGTTGGATGATCACGCCACTAGAAGAATGGATGCTCCTAGATGAGTGTGCAAGCCGCCACTTGAGGAAACCATGGTCCTTCAAGATAAGACTAGAGTAGAAGCTCAAAAGCTCTCCAAATGCTCACTCCAATTTTGAGTATAGTTTCTTTAGATAAAATCAAATCTGAATTTTACAAAGGAAGCACCTCTATTTATAGCCTAAGGTGCTGAAAAATAGGTGGGAAATTTCAAATAAACTCATTTGAAATTCCCACCAAAAACAAGTCACATGGGAGGTGTGACCTTTTTCTACTATGACACCTCCCAAAAACTACACATACACCACTCTCCTAAGTCACATGGACAATGTGACTTTATTTTACATTTTCACACACCTTTATTTAATAACCACACCTCCTAAAACTATACAAGAGTATTTCAAAGCTTGGCCTTGCCCCTCATGGGATGGACTTGGGCTCTTTGGGCTTTGGCCTTCTTGGGCTTGGGCTTGGGCTTTGGGCTTGGGCCTCATCTTTATTTTATGTCTTCTTTTAATTTTGAGAAGACTAGAAGGAAGAACTTCAAATGTGAGGGCGGATGTCCTCTTCCTCCATTAATAAAAACCTCCTTTATTTGATCTTGTCGCATTCGATCATTCTCCTTTTTCATCTCCAGCCACATCAAATCAGTCTCCTTTCTCATCTCCTCCATTATTTCTTCATGTATCTTAGTCTTCATTTGAGTTTCATTCTCTTTGGAGGAGGAGGATGGCTGTCGTTCTGAAACTCCAAAATATAGTTTAATTCCGACCCCTTGTCCAGCTGCACGAACACGACCAGAGTGCTCAGGTCGTCTAATATCTTCAACCAGGATATCGTGACGACCTTCAGCAACAAATTTACCGTCGGATTCCAAGGAATCCTGCAAGAGTACACAAAAATCATATTTTCAATCATTAATATAATTAATGCTTTAAAAAAAATGAAAATAACAAAAATAACTTACAATTTTTTCTATGATAACCCCGGATTGCTCAAAACTTGGTGCACCCAACTTTTTAATTCGGGCCCTCTTCCATTTTACATGGCGAAAAGGTGGTGATGGAGGAGAAGTGACCCCTGTTTCCACATTCTCAGACAACGTCCCCTGTTGAGATTTCTCCTTTTCCACCATCAGTGTTTGCTCAAGTTTTCGATACCCCGAACGAGACATAACGTGCGGGGTAAGATTCTTCAAAGCTATCTCTCGAGCTTTGTTCCAACGATCCTGTCATAATTGAAATAAACAAACTGAAGTAAATAAGATAAACTTATTAATGTTATATAAACAAAAAAGTTACTTCACTTACCATCCAAGCCTCATTTTCACGGCTTTCTCTAAAAAGACGTCATGTCTCTTCATCAATATGTTGGTACTTTAAACATGGATTTTTGTCTTTAAGGTCGCCAAAAATGTATCTCGAAGTCAGTCTTGTCTTAAAGGTACGAAATTTGAGTCCGATATTGGATATAATCTTTGATCGAAGCGGTTCCACATCAGGAATTTCAAATTTGCCTGCAAAATAACATCAGCAAATTAAAATTAATCAATGAATATTAAAAAGCATTATATCAAAATGTAAAGCTTACCAGAACATCCTCCCATATCATGTTACGGTCGACCTCTGACACCTCATCCCATGAATTAATCAGAATGGAGAGCCTCTCACAAGAAACAACTCCAAGATAGCTCATAAACTCATCTGCCTTAGGACCAAAAGCCACTCCAGTGTTGACGTCAATGTCAACACGTGTCTTCTCACTAGCAGCACGTCTCAATGCGAGACGCTTCAATCTAGTAAGTCCTCTGCTGCCTCGTCCGGATCGAGGTTTGATTGGGGTCTGATCATCAGCCATGTCTCTGTTAAAAATATTAGGTAACAAACATTAGTTAATCTGCATCGAATTAAAATCTTATAAAAATAATACATAAAAATGTAAATAAAAAATGCTTATTTACAGGTTGCATGGAGGTTGAAAGTTCATATGTAAATTCCTTCACTGTGGTCTTTACGGGTTGCATGTACATCATCAACTACATCGTCATCTTTATTAATTATCTTTGGTGTGAATGAATAGGGGTCACCATTTTCAATATCATCTATGGTCTCCCCTTGTTTTTTGCCGTGTAAAACGACATACCAATGTTCGGACGTAGGATCTTTCACGTAGAAAACTTGAGATGCTTGTTGAACCATTATAAATGGCTCATCTCGATACCCTATCTTTCAAAAGTCCACTAGTGTGAATCCTGAATCATCAATTTTAACCCCACTTTTATTATCAACCCATTTACACTTGAAAACTGGAACGGAAAACTTAGTGTAGTCAATCTCCCATATCTCTTCTATAAACCCATAGTATGCCATTGATCCAAGTACTGGATTTGTATCTTTCGAAGTCGAAAACTGCATTGACTCGGCTTCAAGAGTAACACCAGAATTTTGAACTGTACTCTTTTCATCCATGGACTTCGTGTAAAATATACAATTATTCACTTCGTACGTTGTAAATGAGATGACATCAAACTTCAATCCAGCAACCAACCAGGTCAAGGTCTCTGATGCCGTTGAATCCTTGAACACCTCGTCTTTAAACCAAGGCATGAAAGTTCTATTATGTTCCATTAAGACCCATTTCTCTGCTTGTCTTGGGTTATTTTCCTTCACAATGGCTTTATGAGCTTCTATGTATGGTACAACTTCATTTGTGTTATTCAATATGTACAAATGTGCTTGCAAGACTTCTGATCGAGATTTGCTTACAATATTCACACCACGTAAACATTTACTTGTAGAACGCCTAGGGTGCCATGAATTAGCTGGAACACCTATTGGATTTGCTTTTGTCATTTACTCTGAACAAAATTCAATACTTTCTTCAGCTATGTACCTTTCAATCATTGAAGCCTCTGGACGATAATGATTTTTCACATAACCTTTCAAAATTTTCATATACCGCTCAACAGGATACATCCATCTTAAGTACACTGGTCCACACAATCTAACCTCTCTTACCAAATGCACAACTAGATGAACCATGATGTCAAAAAAAGACGGAGGAAAAAACATCTCCAATTCACACAAGATAACAACAATTTCATTTTGAAGTTCATCTAGTTTTGAGGGATCAATGACTTTACAACAGATGGAAGAGAAGAATGAGCACAAACGGGTTATGTTATGTCTAACATTTTTTGGTAAGATCCCACGGATAGCTACCGGCAACAACTGTTGCATCAAGATGTGACAATCATGAGACTTCAACCCAATTAACTTCAAATCTTGCATTAACACTAGGCTCTTCACATTTGAGGAATGTCCTTGTGGCACTTTCACACCTTTTAGACATTGACAAAAACTAATTTTTTCATCTTTTGACATTGTGTAACAGGTTGGGGGCAAATATGTACGCTTACCCATTTCTATGGGTGCCAACTCGTCGCGTATGTTCATCTCAATCAAATGTAAACGAGCATTTGGACCATCCTTCGTCTTCCCGTTAATGTTAAGAAGTGTACCAATTAAGCTATCACACACATTCTTCTCAACATGCATTACATCTATACAATGTCTGACTTCTAACCTCGACCAGTACGGAAGATCAAAGAAGATTGATTTCTTCTTCCAAATATTTGTCACATATGACTTTTTTTTTTACTTACCGAAGGTGTGGTCTATGTTATTTACCTTTTCGTAAACCTCAACACCGGTTAATGGAGTTGGTGGACCACTACCCTCTTGGTGTCCATTAAAGGCTTTTTTCAACCTCCGGTAAGGATGATGACTTCTAAGAAACCTCTGATGCCGAAGATATACTGTTTTCCTTCCATGTTTCAATTGTTGAGAAGCAGTGTCTTCTTCGCATATTGGACACGCTTTGTGACCCTTAACACTATAACCTGATAAGTTACCATATGCCGGAAAGTCATTGATGGTGCAAAATAACATGGCATGAAGCTTGAAAGTTTCATTAGCAAATCCGTCAAATACTTCAACACCCTAGTCCCACATTAACTTCAAATCTTCAATTAGGGGACTTAGATAAACATCAATATCATTCCCTGGTTGTTTCGGACCGGATATCATCATAGACAACATCATGTATTTTCGCTTCATGCACAATCCAGGAGGTAAGTTGTAAATAACTAGTAATACAGGCCATGAACTGTGATTTGTACTCATATTACCAAACGGATTCATTCCGTCTGTAGCTAAACCAAGTCGGATATTTCTTGATTCTTTACCAAATTCTGGAAAGTCATCATCAAATTTCTTCCATTGAATAGAATCAGCTGGATGTCGGTACATGCCATCGCATTTCCTCTCATCTGCATGCCATCTAAGATTCTTAGCATCGTCTGGGTTTGCAAACAAACACTTCATCCTTGGAATGATGGGAAGATACCACATAACCTTCATTGGGGGTCCATGCTTTTCCATATCATCAATAGAATCATCATCTTTTTGTTTCAACTTATAACGTGATAACCCACACCTCGGACAACTTTTGAACAATTCAAGATCTTTCCGGTATAATATACAATCATTAGGACATGTATGTATCTTTTTGTACTCCATACCCATTGGACAAAGAATCTTTTTGGTCTCGTAATTACGATTAGGTGGACTATTTCCCTCTGGAAGCATATCCTTCAACAACTGGAGCAATTCCGTGAAGCTTTTATCAGTCCATCCGTTTATTGCCTTCAAATTCATCAATCTTAACACCGCCAACAACCGTGTGAAGTTAGTTGATCCAGGATACAAAGGAGTCTCTGCATCTTTTGACATACTTCCATATCCATGCGCTTTTGCAAAACACTCGGCTCCCACATCACGAATCATGTCCTCCAATCGATCATCATCTCCATCATCGTGTACTGCTTCATCCATGGTAGAACCCACATATTCTTCAGTTACGGAAACACGTGGTAAATTTAATAATTCACCATGCCATGTCCAAGTTGTATAAGATCGAAGAAACCCATCACATAGCAAGTGTTCCCTCATGATATTCACATCCAATATCCTTCCATTCAAATAGTTAACGCACGGACACCTGATCTTTGCTCCATCATGACCACTAATAATCGCGTTACGCTACGCAAATTGTATAAATTCCTCTACTCCCCTTTCGTACTCATCACTTATACGAACAACATTAATCCAACCTCGATCCATTATATATTCTGGAATAGTTAGGATTTTCTAATAATTAGTATTCAATTCTATCTCACACATTTGCCGAGGATCGAACACCCCCGGACTCAATCCAAACACGATAATTCTATTCTAAAAGTAACAATAACTAACATAACATAAAACTTTTATTAAAATGTAATTAACAACTAACTAAATATATATATAATATAAATTTAAGAAAATACAAATTATATAATACAAATTTATATATAATAATATATAAATTAATTGTTTCCGTAACTAATTTATTAAATTATATATAAATTATAATAAAAAAAATTCAAAATACACAGAAATATATAAATTATTAGTTATTAGTTATAAATTCCAAGTTGTATTAGTTATTAATTAAATATATATTATAATACAGAAAAATAAAAATTCAAAATATTAAATAAAAATTCAAAATATTAAATAAAAATTCAAAATATTAAATATAAATTCAAAATATTAAATAAATATTAAATACAAAACCAACCTTTCCGTCGTGAACAAGCTTGATGGAGATCAAGCCCAAGAGAACATGGAGGCCACTCATCAAGCTCAAGAAGAGGTGGAGGCACAAATGGAGGATGCCCATGGAGGTCAAAGTCCACCTCAAAGGATTACAAGAAGCATGTTCAAAGCCTTGGGAGCAAGAGGACATTTATTTTCTCTTTTTGTAGTGTCTTTAGTTGAAGGTGCTTAGAGGGAAACCTTAGAAACCTCTTTTGTTATAGCATCTTTTAGGTTTTAAATAGGACCTTTAGGGGGGTGTATTAGTAGATAGGTGTAGGTGTAGTTTTTGGGAGGTGTCATAGTAGAAAAAGGTCACACCTCCCATGTGACTTGTTTTTGGTGGGAATTTCAAATGAGTTTATTTGAAATTTCCCACCTATTTTTCAGCACCTTAGGCTATAAATAGAGGTGCTTCCTTTGTAAAATTCAGATTTGAATTTTATCTAAAGAAACTATACTCAAAATTGGAGTGAGCATTTGGAGAGCTTTGAGCTTCTTCTCTAGTCTTATCTTGAAGGACCATGGTTTCCTCAAGTGGCGGCTTCCACACTCATCTAGGAGCATCCATTCTTCTAGTGGCGTGATCATCCAACCATTCCTCCATCTTCATGAGCATTCTCTTCTCCTTCCTTTCTTCTTCTTCAATTTGTTCTTATTGCCTTGAGTTTTGAGTTGTTTTTGTTTCGGTTCCTTTAATTTTCCAGCACCTATTTTCTGTTTAGTTTTTAAATTCTGTTCGGTTCTTTTGTTTTGAAGTTCAATTCTGTTCGGTTTGTTCTTTTCCTTCTCCTTTGTTGATTCAATTTGACAATATTTGGTTCATCCAAATGAGTTTGGGATTTGGTACTTGTTTTGGTGAGTTCTTGATCTTAGAACTATGATCCAACTTCTAAGAAAGTGCCTCTACATTTTCCAGCTCAAGGTGATTCCTCAAAGTGTCAAGAATCTTGTTCTATGTGGCTATTGGAATCACATCATGTGGTATCATGAGTCTTAGGTTCATTCTTGTTTAATTGTTGAGTTGTGTGCACTTTATTTCAAGAGCTCTTTAATTTTTCTTGCAATTTAAGTTTCTGTTTTAGAATTTTAATTGAGTATTCTTGCTGTTTTTCTTTTGCTCCAAGTGTTTGTGGAAAGGTTTATGGCACTCATAATTCTTATGAGTATGGTTGCTCTTTTGGAATGGCATTATCCTTCCTAGAGTTTACCTTAAGCTTCCTTCCACTTGTTACAATTTGTGTTGTGTCTTTTAATTTTTGAATCTTGTTAAGTTTTGTCTTAGTCATGTTATTCCATATATGTCATTACTTCTAGTAGTACTTTTATTGTTTTGATTGTTTCTTGCTTTGGTGTCATATATTTTTTCTGAATTGATGTTGATCCTTTGAGCATTTTCTTTTTAGCATTGAGTTCATACTTGTATTCTAGACCTATACAAGTTCCAATACATCATTTTCTATTATGTCTTTGCTAGTTCATCATCCTGTTTTTTTATTCCTATTAGGATTCCTCTGTTTCTGAAAAAAGTGCTTACTGTTTTTCCTTATTGCAATTGATTTACGTACTGTAAAATTCTGAAATTCTGGATTTGAGATATTGAAAGTGTTAGAAAAGAATAGAAAAAAGAATCATTCAAAAATATGAAGTACACAAAAAATGATAAATAAAATAAAAAAAGTGTACATTCCTGCCGAAAAAAATACGGTAATCTGGCAGTGATTTTAAAAAATTTATTTCTCTCAATTGGCTTACTGTTTTTAATTGATTCCAGTGCCATTTTTGAGTTAACATCTTGAAGTTTCTGTGGTATAAATTTCATAATCCAGTTCGCTCTACAACGTTCCAGTTAAATCAGTGAATATCAAACACAGTTTGCATTAAAAAAAAATTTCCAGTAGCTAAATTTTTTTTGTTTTCTTCATCTACTCTAGTGCTTTTCCTTAGGTATTCTTTTGTGTGCCTACTTTTCTCATTGAGTTCTTTATTTTCTTGATTGTCTTTCATTCTTACTCTTTGAGTTTGTCTTACACATAGTTTTCCTTTTGCAATTACCTTTCCTTGCTTATACCTTTTCTTGTTTGTCTTTATTGTTTCATTGGTTTTGTGGTGGTTTGCTCTTAAGATTGGTGTGCTTGCTTTGACATATTTCATTTGAGGATTCCAAGGCCTCAAGATCAGATTGGTGCAAGAACATTATTTCTTTGAGAGTGATATCTTTTCAGCCTTAAATTCACTTCGGCAGTTTCAATTGGAAAGCTCACTGTTTTTGCTAATTTTTAACTTGTTTGCTGTTTTGTGTGTTTGCTGTTTTTTAATTACAAATGGCTGGATCTTCAAGTGATGCATCCTCCAAGCAGAATTCTCCTTCCAAAGCTTCAATTCTTGGTGAATTACATGAAGCTCAAAGAACAATTAGAAGGTTGGAAGAGAAATTGCAAAAGATGGAGGTCAAACAAACTAGACCATCTCCTTCTATCCATGATGGACATCATTCTCATAGACCATCTTCAAGAGCTTCTTCAAATGATGTTGGCCGTGAAGATGAGCATAGGAGAAGGAGACCTCCACCCCAAGTCCATGGACAAAGACATCATCACCAAGGGGAAAGAATTCACTACGGCAATGGCTTCTACCATGATGCAAAGTCCAAGCTTCCTTCGGTCAAACTACCTTGTTTTAATGGTTCTAGTGATCCAAATGTGTATTTAGATTGGGAGGCTAAGTGTGAACAAATTTTTGAGATCCATGAGATCCAAGATGAGCATAAGCTCAAGCTAGCCACCCTAGAGTTTAGTGATTATGCCATGAAATGGTGGCATGGGATTGTAAAGGACATTATCTATCACAAGGGTCCTCCCGTGGACTCTTAGAACTCTTTAAAGGATCATATGCGCGCTAGGTTTGTGCCCCCACATTTTAGGAAAGACCTCATGTTGAGACTCCAACGGTTTCAACAAGGCACGCTAAATGTGGATGAATATTATAAGGAGCTTGAGACGCTTGTGCTTAAAATTGAATTAGAAGAAAGTGAAGAAGCCATGGTTGCTAGGTTTGTGAGTGGTCTTAGGAAGGATATCCAAGACATTGTTGAGTTACAAGAGTATTCATCATTGGGCTCTTTAGTTCATCTTGCAATGAAGGTGGAAGCCCAACTTGCTAAGAAAAACTCTTTTAAAAATGCTTCCAATAATGGATACTACTCAAAGTCTTGGAGAAACAAAACTTCTTTTTCAAAACATCCTTCCAAAGATTCTTCTTTCAAACCCAAGGAATCTAAGCCATCAACATCTAGACCTAAGTCTCCCACTAGAACATCTAACACTAAATGCTTTAAATGTATGGGTTATGGTCATATTGCTGCAAATTGTCCTTCAAAACGAAGTATGTACATGCATGAGGGCATTGTAGTTAGTGAGCATGATTCGGATTCTTCAAAGCATTCATTGCATTCTCATGCATCTAGTGAGGAAGAGAGTGAATGTCCACTTGAAGGGGACTTGTTAGTTGTGAGAAGACTTCTTGGACAAGTTTCACAACCTTTTGATGAAAGTCAAAGGGAAAATATTTTCCATACAAGATGTCTTATTCAAAACAACATTTGTTCCTTGATAGTGGATGGGGGTAGTTGTGCAAATGTGGCTAGTACAAGAGTAGTAGATAAGCTTGGATTGCCTACTATCTCTCATACAAAGCCCTACAAATTACAATGGCTTAGTGAAGTAGGAGAAATAATTGTTAATAAACAAGTCCTCATCCATTTCTCCATTGGAAAATACAAAGATGAGGTATTATGTGATGTTGTGCCCATGGAAGCCACTCATGTTCTTTTGGGAAGGCCTTGGCAATTTGATAGAAAAGTTTTACATGATGGCTTTACCAACAAATTATCTTTTGAATTCCATGGTCACAAGGTTACTTTAAAATCTCTCTCTCCAAGAGAAGTCCATGAGGACCAAGTTATCATGAAGAAAAAGAGGGAGAGTGAAAAAGATAAAAAAGATAAAAAAGATAAGAGTTCTAAGCCTACACTCCTTGTGTCTAGGCGTGACATTGAAAGGGAAATAGTGGCTCATCATCCTCTTTTTTTAGCCATCCCTAGAACTCTTAGCATAGAAACACTTGTTGATAGTCCTCATTGCTTGGAAAATTTGGTAGAAGAGTTCAAAGATGTGTTTCAAGATCCTCCAAATGGCCTTCCACCTTTGAGAGGGATTGAGCACCAAATTGATTTGATACCGGGCTCTTCTTTACCAAATCGTCCCGCATATAGGACCAATCCAAGTGAAACCAAGGAAATTCGCCAACAAGTTGAGGCTTTGATTGAAAAAGGGTGGGTGCAAGATAGCATGAGTCCTTGTGCTATGCCTATCATCTTAGTGCCAAAAAAGGATGGCACATGGCGAATGTGTTCGGATTGTAGGGCCATAAATAACATAACCATTAAGTATAGGCATCCCATACCTAGATTAGATGATTTGTTGGATGAATTACATGGTTCAAAAATCTTTTCAAAGATTGATCTTAAAAGCGGCTACAATCAAATCCGTATCAAACCGGGTGATGAATGGAAGACGGCTTTTAAGACCAACTTTGGTTTATATGAGTGGTTAGTTATGCCTTTTGGTTTAACTAATGCACCAAGTACCTTCATGCGCCTCATGCATCATGTTCTTAGACCTTTCATTGGTAAGTTTGTTGTGGTTTACTTTGATGACATTCTCATTTATAGCTTATCTTTGAATGACCATAGGTTGCATGTTAGGCAAGTTTTGGAAACCCTTAGGAAGGAACATTTGTATGCTAACCTTGCTAAATGTATGTTTGCTCTTGATCATATAGAATTCCTAGGGTTTGTTGTGAGTTGTAAAGGGGTCCATGTGGACAAAACCAAGGTGGTGGCCATTCAAAAGTGGCCTACACCGAAATCTTTGAATGAGGTCCGAAGTTTTCATGGGCTTGCTTCTTTCTATAGAAGATTTGTCCCAAACTTTGGTACCATTGCCGCACCACTCAATGACATAGTGAAAAAGGATGTGGTCTTTCATTGGGGAGAAGCACAACAAAATGCTTTTGATACTTTGAAAGAAAAATTGACTAATGCTCCCATCTTGGCCCTTCCTAATTTCACTAAGACATTTGAGATTGAGTGTGATGCTTCAAGCATAGGTATTGGGGCTGTTCTCCTTCAAGAGGGCCACCCCATAGCCTATTTTAGTGAGAAATTGAAGGGAAGTCATCTCAACTATTCCACCTATGATAAGGAATTATATGCACTTGTTAGGGCTTTGTTTACTTGGCAACACTATCTTTTTCCCAAAGAGTTTGTGATACATAGTGATCATGAATCTCTTAAATATTTGAAAAGCCAAAACAAACTTAACAAGAGGCATGCTAAGTGGGTGGAATTCATTGAGCAATTTCCTTATGTGATCAAACACAAGCAAGGCAAAATAAATATTGTGGCGGATGCTCTTTCTAGAAGATACACCTTGCTAAATCTTTTAACCTCTCAATATCTTGGTTTTGATCACATTAAGGAACTTTATCATGATGACCTTGATTTTTCTCTCCTCTATCAAGAGTGTCTTAAGGGAGGACACAAAGATTTTTTTATTCAAGATGGCTTTCTTTTTAAAGGAAAACGTCTTTGTGTTCCCCAATGCTCTATTAGATTATCTCTTGTTAGAGAAGCTCATGAGGGGGGCTTAATGGGACATTTTGGGGTTGCTAAAACTTTGGATGTGTTGCATGAACATTTCTTTTGGCCTCATATGCATAAACATGTTCATAGTTTGTGTGATAAATGCATAGCTTGCCGCAAAGCTAAATCTAAAATGCATCCCCATGGTCTTTATACTCCTCTTCCTATCCCTTCAATGCCTTGGGTAGATATATCTATGGATTTCATCTTAGGCTTACCCAAGACATCAAAGGGAAAGGACTCCATTTTTGTGGTAGTGGATCGTTTTTCAAAAATGGCTCACTTTATTCCTTGCCACAAAGTGGATGATGCATGCCACATTGCAAACCTCTTCTTCCAAGAAGTGGTTCGCTTGCATGGGATTCCTAGGTCTATAGTGTCCGATAGAGATCCTAAGTTCTTGAGTCACTTTTGGAAGACCTTGTGGGGCAAGCTTGGAACTAAGCTTTTATTTTCTACCACTTGCCACCCACAAACCGATGGTCAAACCGAGGTGGTAAATAGAACTTTGGGACAACTATTGAGATGCTTTATTTCGGGGAATCCTAGAGTGTGGGAGAATTTACTACCCCATGTTGAGTTTGCATATAACCGAGTAGTAAATTCTACCACCTCCCATTCTCCTTTTGAGGTGGTCTATGGGTTTAATCCCCTAACACCTCTTGATCTTCTTCCTATTCCCCTTCTTGACGATGTCTTGTGCAAAGATGGGGATGAAAAGGCTTCTTTTGTGAAAACTTTGCATAAAGACATCAAGAAGAGAATTGAGAAGAAGGTTGGCAAGTATGCTGAACTTGCCAATAAGAGGAGAAAAGCATTGTTGTTTGATGAGGGCGATTGGGTTTGGCTTCACTTGAGGAAGGATCGTTTTCCTACTCAAAGGAAGTCCAAACTAATGCCTCGAGGGGATGGACCTTTCCAAGTCCTCAAGAGGATTAATGACAATGCTTATGAGTTAGATATGCCTGATACATTCTTAGGTAGTCATACTTTTAATGTCAGCGATCTAACTCCTTTTTCTGTAGGTCTCCAGAATTCGTGGTCGAATTCTCTCCAACTCGGGGAGTATGATGGAGATCAAGCCCAAGAGAACATGGAGGCCACTCATCAAGCTCAAGAAGAGGTGGAGGCACAAATGGAGGATGCCCATGGAGGTCAAAGTCCACCTCAAAGGATTACAAGAAGCATGTTCAAAGCCTTGGGAGCAAGAGGACATTTATTTTCTCTTTTTGTAGTGTCTTTAGTTGAAGGTGCTTAGAGGGAAACCTTAGAAACCTCTTTTGTTATAGCATCTTTTAGGTTTTAAATAGGACCTTTAGGGGGGTGTATTAGTAGATAGGTGTAGGTGTAGTTTTTGGGAGGTGTCATAGTAGAAAAAGGTCACACCTCCCATGTGACTTGTTTTTGGTGGGAATTTCAAATGAGTTTATTTGAAATTTCCCACCTATTTTTCAGCACCTTAGGCTATAAATAGAGGTGCTTCCTTTGTAAAATTCAGATTTGAATTTTATCTAAAGAAACTATACTCAAAATTGGAGTGAGCATTTGGAGAGCTTTGAGCTTCTTCTCTAGTCTTATCTTGAAGGACCATGGTTTCCTCAAGTGGCGGCTTCCACACTCATCTAGGAGCATCCATTCTTCTAGTGGCGTGATCATCCAACCATTCCTCCATCTTCATGAGCATTCTCTTCTCCTTCCTTTCTTCTTCTTCAATTTGTTCTTATTGCCTTGAGTTTTGAGTTGTTTTTGTTTCGGTTCCTTTAATTTTCCAGCACCTATTTTCTGTTTAGTTTTTAAATTCTGTTCGGTTCTTTTGTTTTGAAGTTCAATTCTGTTCGGTTTGTTCTTTTCCTTCTCCTTTGTTGATTCAATTTGACAATATTTGGTTCATCCAAATGAGTTTGGGATTTGGTACTTGTTTTGGTGAGTTCTTGATCTTAGAACTATGATCCAACTTCTAAGAAAGTGCCTCTACATTTTCCAGCTCAAGGTGATTCCTCAAAGTGTCAAGAATCTTGTTCTATGTGGCTATTGGAATCACATCAAAGCTTGATGGTGATCGGAGTGGAAGACAAAGGCGAAGGCGGCGGCGGAAGCTGTGGCGGTGGAGGAGCAGGAAAACACCAGCGAACACCAATGGAACAGTAACCTAAATGCCACAAACGAAGTTAGGAAACGAAAATGACAATGCCAACAAAGTGAATAATGAATGATGCGAAAACGAAAACGAAAACGAATGAGTGAAACTGAAACTGAAACTTAAAAAATGCAGAGAGAAGAAACTGAACTGAGCGCAAAACGTTGAAACGAAGAGCGGAGAAGAGGAAAGTGAAAGTGAAAGTGAAACTAGTGGCGCGCTTCAATTTTTTAGGGTAAAATTATTTTACAAATGCGGTTCTAGAGTAAGACCGCATTTGTAAATCAATTCAAATGATTTACAAATGCGGTCATATTAAAGACCGCATTTGTAAATCAATGTGAAATTAATTACAAATGCGGTCTTACTCGACAACCGCATTTGTAAAACAATTTCATTTAAAAAATGCCACCGCGTTTTTTACAAATGCGTTTAAGCGCAAAGCCGCACTAAATAAAGGGTCGTTGTTTTACATTTCTGCACTAGTGAGCATAGGGCATGAAGGGCGTGTGGGTTAAAGGGGACAACTTGCCTATCAGCGACAGGATTCCCAGAGTGGACATTCGTTGGTGACAAGGTCTCCTCAGCCCAAGAACATTCATGGCGCAGTGATAAGGAGGGTGCCATTAACAACAGGCGATATCACAGAGATGGTGCATTGTGCTGCACCCGATGCTCGCCTGGTCAGGTGGTGTTCTAAGGCACATTGCGTGTTAGCTTGCTCCATGGGTAGATGACTTAGCTGCACGGCTGGTTACTACACAGAAATAACGTTCAAGTTGCCCCATGATGAGAATCAACTAAAGGTGGCTTTTTATAATGAAGAACAAGATCATTCGCCTTCACATTTAAAGTTTTTCTTGTTAATCTTTGCAAAAGATAAAGCCCAAGCCCAAGCCCAAGCCCAAGCCCAAGAAGGCCAAAGCCCACAAAAGCCCAAAGACCATCCCATGAAGGGCAATGCCAAGTTTTAAATAAATATTGTTTAGAAAGGTGCTTAGAGGGAAACATTAGAAACCTCTATTGTTAAAGCATCTTTTAGTCTTTAGTTAAGAGTCTTAGGGGGGGTGTATTAGTAGATAGGTGTAGGAGTAAATAAGGAGGTGCCAAAGTGAGAGAAAGGATCACACCTTCCTCATGCCTTGTTTTAGGCGCAAATTCTAGAAGCTTTTTGGGAGGGAGTTTTTTTGAATTTGTGTAGCTTACATTTCAGCACCTTAGGCTATAAATAGAGGTGCTCTCTTTGTAAAATTCAGATTTGATTTTATCTAAAGAAACTATACTCAAAATTGGAGTGAGCATTTGGAGAGCTTTGAGCTTCTTCTCTAGTCTTATCTTGAAGGACCATGGTTTCCTCAAGTGGCGGCTTCCACACTCATCTAGGAGCATCCATTCTTCTAGTGGCGTGATCATCCAACCATTCTTCCATCTTCATGAGCATTCTCTTCTCCTTCCTTTCTTCTTCTTCAATTTGTTCTTGTTGCCTTGAGTTTTGAGTTGTTTTTGTTTCGGTTCCTATAATTTTCCAGCACCTTTATTCTGTTTAGTTTTTAAATTCTGTTCGGTTCTTTTGTTTTAAGTTCAATTCTGTTCGGTTTATTCTTTTCCTTCTCCTTTGTTGATTCAATTTGACAATATTTGGTTCATCCAAATGAGTTTGGGATTTGGTACTTGTTTTGGTGAGTTCTTGATCTTAGAACCATGATCCAACTTCTAAGAAAGTGCCTCTACATTTTCCAGCTCAAGGTGATTCCTCAAAGTGTCAAGAATCTTGTTCTATGTGGCTATTGGAATCACATCATGTGGTATCATGAGTCTTAGGTTCTTCTTGTTTAATTGTTGAGTTGTGTGCACTTTATTTCAAGAGCTCTTTAATTTCTTGCAATTTAAGTTTCTGTTTTAGAATTTTAATTGAGTTTTCTTGCTGTTTTTCTTTTGCTCCAAGTGTTTGAGGAAAGGTTTATGGCACTCATAATTCTTATGAGTATGGTTGCTCTTTTGGAATGGCATTATCCTTCCTAGAGTTTACCTTAAGCTTCCTTTCATTTGTTACAATTTGTGTTGTGTCTTTTAATTTTTGAATCATGTCAAGTTGTGTCTTAGTCATGTTATTCCATATATGTCATTACTTCTAATAGTACTTTTATTGTTTTGATTGTTTCTTGCTTTGGTGTCATATAATTTTCTGAATTGATGTTGATCCTTTGTGCATTTTCTTTTTAGAATTGAGTTCATACTTGTATTCTAGACCTATACAAGTTCCAATACATCATTTTCTATTATGTCTTTGCTAGTTCATCATTCTGTTTTTTTTATTCCTATTAGGTTTCCTCTGTTTCTGAAAAGAGTGCTTACTGTTTTTCCTTATTGCAATTGATTTACGTACTGTAAAATTCTGAAATTCTGGATTTGAGATATTCAAAGTGTTAGAAAAGAATAGAAAAAAGAATCATTCAAAAATATGAAGTACACAAAAAATGATAAATAAAATAAAAAAAGTGTACATTTCTGCCGAAAAAAATACGGTAATCTGGCAGCGATTTTGAAAAATTTATTTCTCTCAATTGGCTTACTGTTTTTAATTGATTCCAGTGCCATTTTTGAGTTAACATCTTGAAGTTTCTGTGGTATAAATTTCATAATCCAGTTCGCTCTACAACGTTCCAGTTAAATCAGTGAATATCAAACACAGTTTGCATTAAAAAAAAATTTCCAGTAGCTAATATTTTTTGTTTTCCTCATCTACTCTAGTGCTTTTCCTTAGGTATTCTTTTGTGTGCCTACTTTTCTCATTGAGTTCTTTATTTTCTTGATTGTCTTTCATTCTTATTCTTTGAGTTTGTCTTACATATAGTATTCCTTTTGCAATTACCTTTCCTTGCTTATACCTTTTCTTGTTTGTCTTTATTGTTTCTTTGGTTTTGTGGTGGTTTGCTCTTAAGATTGGTGTGCTTGCTTTGACATATTTCATTTGAGGATTCCAAGGCCTCAAGATCAGATTGGTGCAAGAACATTATTTCTTTGAGAGTGATATCTTTTTTCAGCCTTAAATTCACTTCGGCAGTTTCAATTACCAAGCTCACTGTTTTTGCTAATTTTTAACTTGTTTGCTGTTTTTGTGTGTTTGCTGTTTTTAATTACAAATGGCTGGATTTTCAAGTGATGCATCCTACAAGCAGAATTCTCCTTCCAAAGCTTCAATCCTTGGTGAATTACATGAAGCACAAAGAACTATTAGACGCTTGGAAGAGAAAATGCAAAAGATGGAGGTCCAACAAGCTAGACCATCTCCTTCTATCCATGATGGGCATCATTCTCATAGACCATCCTCAAGAGCCTCTTCAAATGATTTTGGCCGTGAAGAAGAGCATAGGAGAAGGAGGAATCCACCACAATTTCATGGACAAAGACCTCATCTTCAAGGAGAAAGACATCACTACGGCAATGGTTACTACCAAGATGCAAAGGCTAGGCTACCTTCGGTCAAGCTTCCTTGTTTTAATGGCTCTAGTGATCCTAATGTATATTTAGATTGGGAGGCTAAATGTGAAGAAATATTTGAGATCCATGAGATCCAAGATGAGCATAAGCTTAAGCTAGCCACCCTAGAGTTTAGTGATTATGCCATGAAATGGTGGCATGGAATTGTAAAGGACATTATCTATCACAAGGGTCCTCCCGTGGACTCTTGGAACTCTTTAAAGGATCAAATGCGCGCTAGATTTGTGCCCCCACATTTTAGGAAAGACCTCATGTTGAGACTCCAACGGTTTCAACAAGGCACGCTAAATGTGGATGAATATTATAAGGAGCTAGAAACGCTTGTGCTTAAAATTGAATTAGAGGAAAGTGAGGAAGCTATGATTGCTAGGTTTGTGAGTGGTCTTAGGAAGGATATTCAAGACATTGTTGAGTTACAAGAGTATTCATCATTGGGCTCTTTAGTTCATCTTGCAATGAAGGTGGAAGCCCAACTTGCTAAGAAAAACTCTTTCAAAAATGCTTCCAATGATGGATACTACTCCAAGTCTTGGAAAAACAAAAATTCTTTTTCTAAACATCCTTCCAAAGATTCTTCTTTCAAACCCAAGGATCCTATGCCATCTACTTCTAGGCCTAAATCCCCAATTAAATCGTCTAGTCAAAAGTGTTTTAAATGTTTGGGATATGGTCACATTGCTGCTAATTGCCCTTCTAAACGAAGTATGTACATGCATGAAGGCATTGTAGTTAGTGAGCATGATTCCAATTCACCTAGGCATTCTTCACCTTCTAGACCTTCAAGTGAAAATGAGAGTCAAAGTCCTTGCGAAGGTGACTTATTGATGGTAAGACGTATGTTGGGCACAATTCCAAAATCTTTGAATGATACTCAAAGAGAAAATATTTTTCACACCCGATGTCTTATCAACAACAAGTTATGTTCCTTGATTATTGATGGGGGAAGTTGCACTAATGTGGCTAGTACAAGAGTTGTGGAGAAGTTAGCTTTACCCACTATCTCTCATACCAAGCCCTACAAATTACAATGGCTTAGTGAAGTAGGTGAAATCATGGTGAATAAACAAGTCCTCATTAACTTTGCTATAGGAAAGTATAAAGATGAGGTTTTATGTGATGTTGTGCCCATGGAAGCTTCTCATCTTCTTTTAGGAAGGCCTTGGCAATATGATAGACATGTTTTACATGATGGCCTATCCAATACAATGTCTTTTTCCTTCCTAGGGCGCAAGGTTATATTAAAACCCCTCTCTCCCAAAGAGGTTCATGAGGACCAAATAAAAATGAAAACTAAAAGAGAAAATGAGAAAGAAAAAGAAGTAAGTACTACACCGAGTCACACCATTTTCTCCTCTAAATCCATCATGTTGACTCGTGCTATACCTCAAATGGACCCTCCAAGGTCTTCTTCTTCTTTATCTTTTTCATTACCCAAGGTTCCTATTTCAACACCACCTTGGTTAAAATATGTTAGGGATGATTTTTTCATACCTCCTAATGGGTTTCACCATTTAAGAGGTCTTTTTCCAAAAAATATCATCATTCCCAAACAAATTTTTCCAACTTGGTTGATTCATAGGACCTCCCTTTCTGCAATCCCTTTGATTCCCTCTACTAAGTCATGTATTCCTTTTTCTTACTCTTTTGATTGTAAAAGTACACTGACTTTGTTATATGCAGGGATTCAGAATTCGTGGGCGAATTCTCTCCAACTCGGGGAGTATGATGAGAATCAACTAAAGGTGGCTTTTTATAATGAAGAACAAGATCATTCGCCTTCACATTTAAAGTTTTTCTTGTTAATCTTTGCAAAAGATAAAGCCCAAGCCCAAGCCCAAGCCCAAGCCCAAGAAGGCCAAAGCCCACAAAAGCCCAAAGACCATCCCATGAAGGGCAATGCCAAGTTTTAAATAAATATTGTTTAGAAAGGTGCTTAGAGGGAAACATTAGAAACCTCTATTGTTAAAGCATCTTTTAGTCTTTAGTTAAGAGTCTTAGGGGGGGTGTATTAGTAGATAGGTGTAGGAGTAAATAAGGAGGTGCCAAAGTGAGAGAAAGGATCACACCTTCCTCATGCCTTGTTTTAGGCGCAAATTCTAGAAGCTTTTTGGGAGGGAGTTTTTTTGAATTTGTGTAGCTTACATTTCAGCACCTTAGGCTATAAATAGAGGTGCTCTCTTTGTAAAATTCAGATTTGATTTTATCTAAAGAAACTATACTCAAAATTGGAGTGAGCATTTGGAGAGCTTTGAGCTTCTTCTCTAGTCTTATCTTGAAGGACCATGGTTTCCTCAAGTGGTGGCTTCCACACTCATCTAGGAGCATCCATTCTTCTAGTGGCGTGATCATCCAACCATTCTTCCATCTTCATGAGCATTCTCTTCTCCTTCCTTTCTTCTTCTTCAATTTGTTCTTGTTGCCTTGAGTTTTGAGTTGTTTTTGTTTCGGTTCCTATAATTTTCCAGCACCTTTATTCTGTTTAGTTTTTAAATTCTGTTCGGTTCTTTTGTTTTAAGTTCAATTCTGTTCGGTTTATTCTTTTCCTTCTCCTTTGTTGATTCAATTTGACAATATTTGGTTCATCCAAATGAGTTTGGGATTTGGTACTTGTTTTGGTGAGTTCTTGATCTTAGAACCATGATCCAACTTCTAAGAAAGTGCCTCTACATTTTCCAGCTCAAGGTGATTCCTCAAAGTGTCAAGAATCTTGTTCTATGTGGCTATTGGAATCACATCACCCCAACCCAGATGACGACAAGTGTAGAGCTGGGTGCAATAGAGAAATGACGCTCGAGTTACCCTAGCTCAGATGATGACACGTGTAGGGCTGGGCACTACCTGCTATCCCAGCCCAGATGGCGACACGTGCAGGGCTGGATGCGAGCCACGCGTCGAAAAGCATAACGGCCTGGAGAGAGAAGAAACCTAGCTATAAAGGTAAACTTAGCAGAATTTGCAGAGGTACGTTTTCATTACGGCTCTTTCTGCTAGGGTTGTGTGCCTTTAGTACGGTTCTACAGAGCATATTTTCTCTGAGTTTTGGGTGTTCTTGTTACTGACTTGAGCGTCGGAGCGCCACCGGCCGCAGAGGCGCCACCTTGTGTTTTCAGGTTCCCTGAGGAAGCTCTTGTGGTGTGAACTTGAAGGGCACGTGGAGTCAAGCTGGTGAGGAGGTTCGTGACGAGGCAACGCTTTGGCGCTAAGTCAACCGGCAGGATCATCTGGCGCCCACCGTGGGGCCGTATAAAAGGTTATCCCAACCATAGTTCGTGTTTGTTGTGGTTTTGGTGTTTTCTATTCGACTGCTCGCTATCGCAGTCGATTCCTGGAGTTTTCACCGTTTGTTTGGAGTTTCTTTGAGTTGCTGAGTTTGCTGAGAAAAGATGAGGACAACACGGTCAAGTTCAGTCGCGCCGTCAACAGACGAAGATGCTGTGTCCATGACACAAGTGATGGACATGATGAGGACGCTGCAGGAGAACGTGGCTGCATCGCGTTCTGAACAGAAAAGGATGCATGAGGCGTTGGTGGTCTCGCAGGCTAGGAATGAGGAGCTCAACAGGGTTAACGAAGAGCTGCGCAAAGCCCTGCAGGAGCGGGAGGAGCATGCGGTCGGGGACAGATCTGCACCCCCATCCCCACCGCGCAGCTTCCCCATGCCATTTTCGCAGGAGATCATGGACTCGGTGGTCCCGGCTAACACTGTGGCGGTGAAAGCGTCTTTCACTGGGGTGGAGGACCCCGAGGCCCATCTCACGGCGTTTCATACTTAGATGATGCTCTCTGGGGGGTCTAACGCAATTTATTGTAAGGTGTTCATGAGCACCCTTAGTGGAAAAGCGTTGGACTGGTTCGTCAGTATACCTACTGGTCACATTACCACTTTTCAACAGTTTTCCAAGATGTTTGTTGAGCAGTATATAGTGAACAAGGCACCAACATTGGTGTCTTACGACTTGTTTGACGTGAGACAGTACCAGGGGGAGTCCCTGAAGGATTTCCTGAATAGATTCGGGGCCCAGATAGTCCGCTTGCCAGGTAAGGACAAAGAGATGTTTGTACACGCCTTCAAAAAGGGTGTGTTACCTGGGCCTTTTAGTGAGTCACTTATCAGGAGTCACCCCGCCGCGTTTGCTGAAATCCGGCGACGTGCTGTGTCCACATCGCTGCCGAGAGCGAAGTCTCCGAGAAAAGGGGAAACGTGGCCCCAGCCAAACCACCGCGCGCCCAGACGAGGGTCCAGCCGCAAAGAGTAATGGAGGCAGCGGCGGGGAAGAGGGACCAAAGGATGCGTCATCCTTATGATCCTAAGAAGAGTAACGGGAAGGGGAAGGGGCCAGGGCGGCCTAGAGAGACTAACCGCCCACCAAGGTATGAGTTTGTACCGTCCCGTATCCGGGCGTTGACTAAGTCAAGGTCAAAGTCAACACCAGGAGTCAAAATCAACACAAGGCGTTACCTAGGTAAAGAGACGCCAAGTGCCAGCGTCGTCAAGAAGAGGCGTCCCCAAGGCAAGGCGTCGCCTAGGTGAAGGCGTCGCCCAACCAAGGCGTTGCCAGATCAAACATTACTAAAGCAAGGCAATCACAGTGTGGTTCCCCGATACCCATGGGTAGGAAAGACCATGGAGGGAGCGACACCGTGGGAAGGCCTCAGGTCCCGATGATCCGGGAGAGTGATAAAGAGAAGAGAAAGGTGGCTTCAAGGCCATAGTAACAACACCAGTGTAGGGCAGCCTGACTCGCGAAGTACCCCTGCCGCCCCAGAGACGCCTTTAGGACAGATACGACTCGAGAGGAAGGTCACGTCCACGGTAGCCGGGTGCAGGGTACGAGAGGAAGGCAGATACGCTCTCAAAGCAAGTGACTAAATGATTGGGGGCATGAGTTGGCACCCAAAAGGTCACCCCTTGCACAGTAGCACTCCCGAGCAGGAGGACTCACACGTAGAAACGTCCCCAGATGGGCAGAAACGCCCCCAGATGGGGTCATGGCGTTGTGAGGCCCTCCACGTGTACAACAGCCAGGTCAGAATAGAAACACCCTTTAGTCAGGTACCAGGTAATTAAAGTTATTCAATACAGTTTCTGTTTCAAGCGTTCAGGTACTATAATGGCTCCCAAGCGTTTCAACGTCTTAAATGCGCTACGTTTTCTAATTAGACGCCTTAATTGAGCGCGTTACGCTTGTGATTAAAAGCGCTTTAAATGCTTGGGCAGTTTAAATAGCGCGGAGAATGTTGGAAACAGGGTTCGAACTTTTGGCAAATTTCCCAGAAACTCTCTAGTTGCTTGCTCGAGCCTTTAGGTTACGCACAAGGGACTAGGGAAAGATTTTTTCTAGAAGAAGAAATATACACTAGACACAGTTTCCTTCTTACCACCTTTAGAGTGGCATACGCGGTGCTCCGATACGGAGGTGCATAGTTTTGGTGTTTCTTGCTGGCTGACTTGAGCATCGGAGTGCAAACGGCCGCTAGGGCACCCTTTTGTCCTTCTTTTTTGCAGGAATCCATAGGTAACCAGTGGGAAGGAGTCCCTAGCTGACGGTTGAGGTCGCGCACGAAGACGTCCCAGGTCAACCGGACGGAACAGAGTTCGTGATGGGGTTGGTGATCTGATCGCCATCCCGAATATCGCTGCCAGGCTCAAAGTGCCTGAGAAGACGACAGAGAAGGTTTTGGGTCCAAAACCAGACACGTGGTGTGAGTTCAACAAGAGCTTTGGCCACTCCATCAACTCGTGTTAGGCTTTGGGATACCAACTCGCCGAGTTGGTCAAGTGCGGATTCCTGAAAGATTACTTGCTGGAAAAGCAAGCGGGCCAATCAGCGGGTTCCCAACCAGCGAGCAACGAAGGACAGCAGCACGAGGTGCCCGTCCACGGCGAGATCCACACCATAGCTGGTGGATTTTCAGGTGGAGGGTGCACTGCATCGCAGCGCAAGAAGTACGCGAGGTCGGTGATGTCAGTGGAAGTTTTTGAGGACCACTCACCCGACGTGGATATCACGTTCACCAAAGGAGACCTTAGGGACGTTGTACCTCACGACAATGACCCTATTGTGATCTCACTTGTCACGGCGGGAAGGACAGTCCACCGGGTGCTGGTTGACCAAGGGAGCTCGGCGGATGTTATGTTTTGGCCGACTTTTGAAAAATTACAATTGTCCCCGGATCAGTTGAGGCCATATGGGGGCTGCCTGTACGGTTTCGTCAGCGATCAAGTGGAGGTAAGGGGGTACATTGAGTTGAGGACGACCTTCACAGATGGTTTGGCCTTGCGAACGGAGAAGATCAGGTATCTTGTTGTAAACGCTCCATCGGCGTACAACATACTGTTGGGAAGGCCAACGCTCAACAGAACGGGGGCTGTGCCTTCGACAAGGCACATGAAGGTCAAACTACCGTCTATGGAGGGTTTGATCATCACCATTCGCTCTGACCAAAAGGAGGCGAAGAAGTGTTACGAGAACAGCCTAAAAAACAAGAGGTATGTGTGCCACGTAAACACAACGCCTCCCCCTGGCGCGGAGCCTGCGCAGGAAACCCGGCGACGAGTTTCAGATACGGTGTTGGAGGTGGCCGCCAGGGGCGATGTGCCCATGGAGGATATAGAGGCGAGGTCCGAGAGCGCCGCTCGGTTGGAGCCAGAGAAACAGGTATCGCGAGGGCGCTGATCGCCAGTGAAAAGAGCCCTCAGCCAGTGGAGGAATGGCTTGAGAAGGAGATCAACGGTAAGGTGTTTAAGATGGGGAGAACCTTGGATAGCGAGACGCAAGACCAAATCGCCAAGGTGATTAGTAGACACCTGGATGCCTTTGCGTGGGCTGCTTCAGACATGCCGGGGATTGACCTCGATTTCTTGTGCCATCACTTAGCAATGGATCCCTGATCCTGCCTGTTGACCGGAGCGCTGGAGAATGCCTCGTCAAAGGATCGACGTGCGCGCCGCTTCTCACCTCCGTTCCTCCTCTGGATCTATCTCAAGAACCTGCAAAGAAACGATACGGCGCCGCTGCGGCCGATCGCACTCCGACGCTCAAGTCAGTGACGGTATCACCAAATACTAAGAACTGGAGCCGTGCAAATCTCTCTCACAAACAGCTCTGTCACTCGCAAGCGTAAAGTGTATGAACTGAACGTGCGTACCTTAGAAAATCTGTTAGGAACTCTTATATACCTGGTGACTTTCTCTCTCCTGGCAGTTACAGGCTTGGACACGTGGCCTGCATCCAACTGTACACGTGCCATCATCTGGAGGCTCACTGACTTGGCGCTGCTTCTACTCTCTTTTTGGCTAAGTTACCTATGCATGGTACTGCCCAGTGCATAGCTAACCCAGGGGTGCGATCTCTACTGAAACTGGCGAGGTAGGGCTTTCATACACCTTCCCTGTGGTCTCGCCGGCCGCCTCCATAATCTGCTTCTCCTTTAACTTCGGCGATGTGCTTGTTCTGGCGATCTCCGACTGCCTGGTCGCCTGAGTCTGTATCTGGCGATTTCATCCTCAACCTGGCGATCGCCTATCGTGGTAAGCTAGAGACCGGAACACGCCAACTTAACTATCGGCGACTACACGTGCCTCCCGACTTCCTTCCCAACTGTCAACCTGGCGCCTTGTCAACACGCCTACACTGTAACAGGATGCCACGTCATCGCATCCGACCTCCAAGGCGGTACACAAGCCCCCCAGTCTTAAGCGGAGACTTGTCTAGCGAAAAGACTGAAGAAGCCTTCGTTAACACCGGTCTACGTGGCATGGGCGCAGAATTCCAAGCGGTAGTACCTTCTGCTGCTCTGACGCTCCACCAAATTCTTCGCGCATCCTTCGACACGTGGCTCTTATCAACGGCCATCTTTATCTGCCGTTAGCGCTTCCCAAAACCGTTCGAAAACCCTTAAACCTCTTTACGCTCCTACTGTTCCATCACTTCCCTCGCACTTGCATACACTCTCCCTCTCTTCTGCGAAAGCTCTCGACGTTCCTCGACGCTCTACATCACCAACTCCCCTTAATATTCTCCCGATCATCGAAAGGTAACTACTTTCTCTCATCTGCTGTGTTTTCTCGCATTTTCACCGATTTGCATCATCCTATAACTGTCTGGTGCATACGTTGTGGGCTGTTTTTCCATTTCTCCTTCTGCGTGACTTAGGGCTTTGCCGATTGTCGCAACGAACTCACATTCGTTCGTCTTTCACCTTCCATTCATGATTGAGTCAGCCTTCGTAACCCTCCTGATCATTTTTCCTTCCTCCTTCGCTTGCAGTTGCTATCATGACTCGCACGAAGATCACCCCGAACCCCCCTCCGTCAGCGCGAAACCCCCCTTCACAAGCACACGACTCTTCGCAAGTTCGTGGTGCTTCCTCATCGCAGGCTGTGAGGCCCGCGTCTTCTCAACCCACTCTGGCCCAGGCGACTCCACCAAACGCTGGAGGAGCCCCCACCCCACTGCCAGACTTCAAGACGCTATACTCATGGGCTAACTCAACCCTCTTAAAGGAAACGTCGTCGGTGAACACCGCGGGAGCGGTTCTGCGACTGACCAATGGGGACGAGGCCTTTCAATCATTCCACAAGGAGCACGATGAGAGAATGATGGTGCTGCCTTGCCCGGCCACCCTGCCAGTGTGTGTTGATGATAAAGTGAGCGCCGACGGGCCCTTCTGCTTCGTCTACACCACTCTCTTTAAGAAAGTTAAACTCAGGTTCCCTCTCACTCGATTTGAGAGGGAACTCTTAACCGAGCTCAACATCGCCGCCGCCCAGCTTCACCCCAACAGCTGGGCGTTCGTCCGAGCTTTTGAGGTAACATGTGCCCACCTGGGGTTGCCTGCGTCAGTGGACGTATTTTTATTCCTGTTTGAGGCCAAACACCCAGGCGATCGCCTGTGGGTCAGTCTGAACGCCATTGCTGGGAGATCCATCTTCACCATCTTCCAGCAATCGTACAAGGATTGGAAGGGGAAGTTCATCCAGGTCCGCGCAAACGACAAAGACCCTTCCCTTCTCGACGGTTTCCCCTTGTACTGGGTGGACAAGGGGAAAAAAGAGTCCAAGAGCTGCTTCAGGAGGCCCAGAAGTCCTGATAGCATGGGAGCTTTGGACAGAGACCTTTGTCTCTTCTGGAAGAGGGTGGCGGACGCCCACATAACATTCTTGACCCCCACCCTGATTTCCTTCGAGTTCTTTGAGGACCAGTTGGAATTCCAAATAGGTTAGGACGCTACACCCTTGTCTTCACATTGCTTCTGATATTGTTTCTGGGCGTCTTGTGCGATATACACAAGACTTTGGTTTTATCTTTTCTGCATATACCTGCTTTGCTGTCTTATTGACTCGTGTACTTACCCCTTTCTCCTTTGAGCTAACATATGCACTTTCTTTTCATGCAGACACCATGTTGGGTAAGAACATGCTCGCCGATTTAAAGGCGCTCGCCCGCAACCACGGGTTGGCGACCGGCTCCCAGACGGTTCCCAACTCGGCGGTCGAGAAGGCCATTATCCAGGGGCGATCACCGCCTAAGGCGCCCGCCCAACGCAAGAAACTGGTCCTTAAGAGGCCAAAACGGAAAGCCCCCCAAGTTGTCCAAGAGGATGAGGAAGAGGACGACGAGGTCACGGAGGACGGTCTTGTCACAAAAAGGAAGAGGGTGGCACCACCTTCTCCCCCTGCCCCACCCCCTCTTCCAGCTTCAACACCACCGTCAACACCTGCCCCTCCTCCCTCATCGCCAACGCCAAGAGCCCCTTCACCACCAGTCCAAGCGGTTCCATTGGCCACTGCGCCACCTGCAACTGAGGCCCAAGAGCCAAACTTCTTAGAGGACCCCCCGAGCGCTTCTACTCCACATATATCAGCAGGAGGGGGCCCTCCATCCAACACCTCAGCTGCAGGAGTCATTCCAATCGGGGATGAGGTCGCTCACACCTCTCCAATCCTAATCACCGAGTCCCCGATTGCGTCGCCGCGCCAAGAAGCAAACACCGAAAATATTGCTAAGGAAGGCGGTGACGAGAACCCTCAACAAGCCCCCCTGGCGCCTCTCCAAGCTGCAAATCTTTCCCTCGAGGTGACGAGGATGTGGGAACCTCTGACTGCGAAACTCAAAACTATTGCAGAGGATATCCCATCAATCATAACAAGAGTTGTGGAGAGCTCCACCAGGCGGCTACAGGATGACATCTACAACCTCAAGACCGAGAACAGCACAATGAAGGTCGAGGTGGAAAAGGTGTCATTCAGTCTAACGCTCGCGGAGATGGAGCATTCTCGAGTAGAGGATGCCCTAAACACCGAGCTCAGGCTTGCGCGCAAGGAAGCTGTCGACCTGCGCCGCAAAGTCCACGAACTTGCCCAAGAAAAGGTCGAGCTTGAAAGCAAAATCGTGCCTCTGCGTACCAAGGCGAGCAACCTGGAGGCTCAAATTCAAGTCAATGCCGACAAGGTACAGAAGCTGGAGCAGAGGTCGATCGACCGCGAGAAGCTACTTGGGCAAGTAGAGAAGGCAAGAGACGACGCCATGGCCGATCTTTCCGAGGCAAACAAAGAGAAGGTGAAGATGGTTGCCGAGTTGGCTCAGGCTCAAACAGAATCTAAGAAGGTGGCTGATGACCTTCTTCAAGCTCAAGAGACCAACAAACAACTCCAGAAACAGGTCGAAGAGCTGGAGCAGCAGAACAAGGAGCTTAAGCAGCAAGTTGAAGGATTTCAAAAGCAAATCGAAGAACTTAAGCTAAGCTCTGCTCAGATTCTGGTTGCTGGGTTTGACGCCGCTCGAGAACAGTTTGCATGCCTCTTCCCTGATCTTGACCTTAGCATGGTGTCGTTAGACAACGAAGTGGTAGATGGGAAAGTCGTTCCCGCCGAGGGCTCAACCAACTCTACCCCATCTGCCTCTTTATGAATTCCCTTGTATTTTATCTTGTAAAAACTCTTGCACATGTATTTTGAACAGCCATTTACTTCAATAGCAAAATTTGGATATGTCTTCTGACTTCTCTTGGGCGCTTTACTTTCTTTGTATGTTAACTCTGCTGCATTTAACTTAACGATTTCGCAAACATGACCTTTGGCGTAACCGCTTCGAGCCAATTCAAACTTAAGTAATAACCGCTTTAAACAACTTGTACTCCTGAGACACTAACCTGATCGTAAGAAAAGTTCCAAGCAATGAACTGTAACTCAATCATTGGTTCAAACAACGTCCCACCCGTCCTGCTTTATCAAACAAGTCTTTCAACCTTCTCGCCGTGTTTGAACTTTCGCGGTCACCTAGACCTCTTGGCACCACCAGCTTTCCTTAGCCTCAGGCTTTGGCAGTCATTTCTCTATCTGAGGCAGAAACGCCCTTTGGGACCTTCCTTTACCTCCCCTGAACCTCAGAGCTAAAGACTGGCTGGTTAGGCGTTCTCTCAAAACCTACCTTAGCCACCTTTCAAGCTTCTTCCACGCTCTTCGCCGTACCTGAACTCGTTCACGACGAGAAGGATTTCATCTTGCCTATACTCGCGCACAGGCGAGAAGATCTGTTAACTCGCCTGAACTCGCTCATTGGCGAGAAGGACTTTTACTCGCCAGAACTCGCTCATCGGCGAGAAGGACTTTAAACGGCCTTAACTCGCTCGACGGCGAGAAGGACTTTGCCAGGTGCCTCAACTTGCCAAGGGGGTACATCCCCTCCCCCCTGGATGCACTGAGGACCTTTTCTTTCTCACGCCTGCACTCGCTCGACGGCGAGGAGGTCTTTGATGGGCCTTAGTTCGCACAACGGCGATAAGGACTTTATCCGGTGCCTCAACTTGCCCAGGGCGTACATCTCCTCCCCCCTGGATGCACTGAGGACCTTTCTCGCCTGCGCCCGCTCAACGGCGAGGAGGTCTTTAACTTGCCTCTACGTTGCCCCGGGAGTTACATCTTCTCGCTCCCAGAAACATGGAGGACTTTTCTCTTTCTCGCCTGCACTCGCTCAACGGCGAGGAGGTCTTTAACTTGCCTCAAACGCGCGAGGGCGTTGAGGTCTTTCATCTGGTGCCTCCGATCGCCGAAAAACGATGAGGACTTTAAAACCTTAACTGGCGCCTCAAATCGCCGAAAAACGATGAGGACTTTAAAAACTTAACTGGTGCCTCTAATCGCCGAAAAACGACGAAGACTTTAAAACTTTAGAAAACATGCGACATATCCTTTCGTGCCTTAAATCATGTACAAATGACAAGGTCTTTCTTCGAAACTTTTGGAAATAACACATATGCAATCTGAAAACACCTTATACTTCGAAAACTCTTCTTTCATTGGGTGGCCTCATTAAAAACCCTCCTCAGGGAAAAAAGAGTGCCCCCTTAAAACTGTTTTTACAGAGACATTGCAATGTAATATTTGTGTTTGTCTTTACTTACAAAGCTCTTAGCTATAGTACAACTTCAGGTGTGTGGCGTTCCAGGTACGAGGAATCGCTCCTCCCTCCAACGTCTCCAAGCGATAGGCTCCGTTCCCGAGTGCCTCGGTGATTCTGAACGGTCCAGTCCACTTGGGTGATAGCTTGTTCTCCATCTCGTACTGGTGGGCCTTTCTCATCACCAGATTGCCTTCTCTAAACTGCCTTGGCATCACCTTTGAGTTGTACCTTCGCTCGACCCTTCTCTTCACCGCCTCAGCCTTCAGCCTTGCCTCCTCCCTGACTTCATCCAGCAGATCCAGGTTCAGCCTTCTCTCTTCATCCGAGTCTTCCTCCACAAAGTTCTGGAATCTCGGCGAGCTCTCCTGAATCTCGACTGGAATCATGGCATCACACCCATAGACCAAGCTAAACGGGGTCTCATGGGTTCCTGACTGCTCGGTGGTGTGGTATGCCCAAACTATTCGGGGTACCTCCTCAGCCCAACTTCCCTTGGCTTTCTCGAGCCTTCTCTTCAAACCTCTCAGCAATACCCGGTTAGCCGATTCCACCTGGCCATTAGTCTGAGGGTGCTCGACGGATGCAAACACTTGCTGAATTCCGACCCCTTCGCAAAGCTTCTTCAACAGGTGACTCGCAAACTGAGTCCCATTATCTGATACCAGGCGCTTAGGCACTCCAAACCGGCACACAATATTCTTCCATACGAAGCCTTCGATCTTGTGCGCGGTGATCTGGGCCACTGGTTCTGCTTCAATCCACTTGGTGAAATACTCAATCGCCACCACCAAGTACTTCATCTGCCTGATCGCCAGTGGAAAAGGCCCCAGGATGTCGATTCCCCAAGTATGAAACGGCCAAGGGCTGTAGATCGACTTCAACTCCTCGGGAGGTGCCTTGTGCCAATCGGCGTGCTGCTGGCATTGTTTGCAGCACTGGGCGTACTTCTTGCAATCTTCTCTCATGGATGGCCAATAGTAGCCTGCACGGAGAGTCCTCGCGGCCAGAGCTCGACCCCCGACGTGACTTCCACATATTCCTTCGTGGAGCTCTGCCATAACTCTTGTGCACTTCTCGCCGTGTATACATTCCAGGAGTGGGTGAGTGAATCCAAACCTGTACAGATCGCCATCAATCAGTGTATACTTGCTGGAATTCTTCTTTACCTTCCTAGCTTCTGTTGGATCTAACAGGAGGAGACCATCCGCCAGGCACCGCTTGTACTGTGTTATCCATGTGTCTGGCTCATGGGTGGCGCAGACCTGTATCACGTCCACCTTCTCTCCTCGACATGCTCTAATCCTTGGCGATCTCGGAGTTTCTTGTGTCAAAGACTTATGGCTTCTCGCTGCTCTCTCCGTCGACCTGCTTATCTGAAGGACCAGGTGATCTGCTACAAATGCCCTCGCGTCTTCAAAGTTTCTTGAATCACCGTCCTCTGCCTACCCCCCTTGCCTGAGCTGGCGAGCTTAGCAAGCAAGTCAGCTCGGGCATTCTGCTCTCGGGGCACATGCACCACTTCAAAAGAGGCAAAGGCACTCTTCAATTCCTGCACATACGCCAAGTAAGCCGCCATTTGTGGATCTTTAGCCTGGAACTCGCCTGTTACTTGCCCTGTGACTAGCAGCGAGTCACTCTTAGCCATCAGCACTCTGGCTCCCATTTCTTTAGCCAGCAGAATCCTGGCGATCAGCGCCTCATACTCTGCTTGATTGTTGCTGGCTTTGAAGGCGAATCTCAACGATTGTTCGATCAGCACGCCATTGGGTCCTTCCAATATGACTCCAGCACCGCTACCCTGCTGGTTTGACGATCCATCCACCGAGAGTACCCAACGGAAATCATCTCCTTCAACCCGCGTCGCCTCTGAAGAGAGCTCGACTACGAAATCTGCAAAGATTTGCCCTTTGATCGGTCCTCGAGGCTCATATTTAATGTCAAACTCGGACAACTCGACTGCCCACTTCACCATTCTTCCTGCAACGTCAGGTTTCTTCAAGACCTTCTGGATGGGCAGGTCGGTCATCACCAGTATTGTGAAACTGTGGAAATAGTGGCGCAACCTCCTCGCCGAAAACACCACCGCCAAAGCAGCCTTCTCCAGGACCTGATATCTCGTTTCTGGGCCCTGCAACACCTTGCTCACGAAATAAATAGACTTCTGAGCCTGATCCTGGTCTTGGGCGAGCACCGCACTCACCGCCCTCTCAGTCACAGCGAAATACAACCTGAGGGGGATTCCCGCCAGTGGCTTGCACAAAACCGGCGGGCTCGCCAAATATTCCTTCAGCTTGACGAAAGCTTCCTCGCACTCTTTCGTCCAAGCGAACTTGTTATTGCGCCGCAGACACTGGAAGTAGGGATGCCCCTTCTCTCCGCTCGCTGACACGAAGCGGGATAGGGCCGCCATCCGACCAGTCAGCTGCTGGACTTCTTTCACTGTAGTCGGGCTCCTCATTGCCAAGATGGCGGCACACTTGTCCGGGTTGGCCTCTATCCCCCTTTCAGTCAATAGAAAACCCAAAAATTTTCCAGCCTCCACGCCGAAAATGCATTTCTCCGGGTTGAGCTTCAACTTGAACTTGGCGATCGTCGTGAACAATTCTTCCAAGTCTGCAACGTGCTTGCTTTTCTCCTGCGAGGTCACGACCATGTCATCGACGTAAGCTTGCACGTTCCTTCCCAGCATCGGTGCAAGTACTCGATCCATCAGCCTCTGGTACGTGGCCCCCGCGTTCTTCAGCCCGAACGGCATCACCTTATAGCAGTAGCACGACCTCTCAGTCATGAAGGCTGTCTTTTCTTCATCCAGGGGATGCATCTTGATCTGATTATAGCCCGAGAAGGCGTCCAGGAAGCTCAGCAGCTTGCACCCTGCAGCACTATCAACCAGGGCATCAATGCTTGGTAAAGGATACGAATCCTTTGGGCAAGCCTTATTCAGGTCGGTGAAATCGACGCACATGCGCCATTTCCCGTTGCTCTTCTTTACCAGCACGACATTTGCCAGCCACTCAGGGTACTGGACTTCCCTGATGTGGCCTGCAGCGAGGAGTTTCTGGGTTTCATCCTTGATCGCCTGCCTCCTTTCTTCATTAAACTTCCTCCTTCTTTGCCGCACCGGTCTCACCATGTTGTCCATCGCCAGATGATGGCACAAGAAGTCGGGGTCGATCCCGGGCATGTCCGAACCAGACCAGGCAAACGCGTCCAGATGCCGTTCAATCACCTTGGCGATCTGGTCCTGGAGATCGACCTCCAGAGATCTTCCGAGCTTGAAAACCTTTCCCCCAATCTCCTTCTCGAGCCACTGCTCGACGGGTTTGGGCCTGGACTCTCTGGCGATCACCGCCTTGGTGATTCCGAGTTCCCTTGCTTCCTCCGGGCGATTCCGCGCCTCTCCCTCCTCCAGGGCAGCATTCCTCTCCCCCAGCTCAGCATCCACCATCTCTACGTCCCTTCCAGCGGCCTCCTCCATTATCGGCGGTCTGGGCTTCACACCGGGCGGTGGGGTGGTTGTGACATAGCTCACTGATCTTTTATTTTTCAGGCTATTTTCATAGCACCTTTTCGCTTCCTTCTGATCAGACTTTATCGTGATTACCACCCCTTCCATGGACGGCAGCTTCACCTTCATGTGCCGAGTCGATGGAATTGCGCCTATCCTGTTGAGAGTGGGCCTTCCCAGCAGGATGTTGTATGCTGAAGGGGCGTTTACGATGAGGTACTTGATTTTCTCCGTCCTCGACCCAGCCTCATCGGTAAACGTGGTTCTCAGCTCGATGTACCCCCTGACCTCCACCTGGTTGCCAGCGAACCCGTACAAGCACCCTCCATAGGGCCTTAGCTGGTCAAGGGGCAACTCCAACTGCGTGAAAGTCGGCCAGAACATCACGTCTGCCGAACTTCCTTGGTCCACCAGAACTCGGTGGACCTTCCTCCCCGCTGTGATCAACGAAATAACAATGGGATCGTTGTCATGAGGCACAACGTCCCGAAGATCCTGCTTGGTGAACGTAATGTCCACTTCAGGCGAGTGATCTTCAAACATGTCTAATGACATCACCGATCGCGCGTACTTTTTACTCTGCGACGCGGTGCATCCACCACCTGAGAAACCCCCTGCAATGGTGTGGATCTCCCCATGGATGGGCATCTCGTGTTGCTGGGCTTCTCCCCCTGCCGGCTGGGAACTCGACGCTCCTCCGGTCCTTCTGTCCAGCAGATAGTCGTTTAGGAACCCGCTCTTAACCAGATCGTCGAGCTGGTACCCTAAAGACAAACACGAATCCAGGTTGTGGCCAAAGCACTGGTGGAACTCGCACCAGACATCCGGCTTCGACCCTAACACCTTGTCACCCACCTTCTCGGGCGCCTTCAACCTAGCAGATATGTTAGGGATAGCGATCAGGTCCGCTAGTCCCATGACAAATTTGTGCTTAGGCGGGCGATTGTATTCCCGGCGTGCTGGTTGTTGGCGTGCTAGCGGTTGGCGCGCTTGGCTTCTTCCCTTGTTTCTCCTATCGTAAGGATAGCGAGTCCTTTGATCCTTTCTGGCCGCCGCTGCTGTTTCCAGCACCCTCTGTGGCTGGATCCTGGTCTGGGCGCGTGGCCTGACGGGAGCCACACTGCCTCTCTTCTCGGCAACCTCACTCTCGTCGGCGATGTGGGCCACCGCAAGTCGCCTGACTTCAGCAAACGTCGCTGGATGAGCCCTGATCAAGGCTTCGCAGAATGGCCCTGGCTGCACGCCCTTCTTGAAGGCATAAACCAGCATCTCTTCATCCTTGGCCGGCGACCTGACCATCTGCGCTCCCAAGCGATTGAGGTAGTCTCTGAGGGACTCCCCGTGGTACTGCCTTATATCAAACAGGTCATAGGACACCCTGGGCGGTGCCTTGTTCACAATGTACTGCTCGACAAAGATTTTCGATAATTGCTGAAAATTAGTTATGTGGCCATTAGGCAGGCTCACAAACCACTCCATCGCCGTTCCCTGGAGCGTGCTCACGAACATCTTACAATAGACAGCATCCGACCCCCCTGACAGCATCATCTGTGTGTGGAACGTGGTCAGATGAGCCTCTGGATCTTCCACGCCAGTAAAAACAGCTTTAACCGGGACTACGCTCGTGGGAATCGGCGTATCGGTAATCGCCTGAACGAAAGGCATTGGGAAAACACGAGGCGGCGTCGACGGTGCCACCTCTTCAGCGGATGAACGAACCTGCTGCTCCTGAAGAGCTCGACGTAGCTCTTCAGGTACTTTGCTGAGCTCCTCGTTCCTGGCGCGAGAGGCGACCAGGTCTTCATGTATCCTGGCCTGCTCGGCGCGCGAGGCTTCTACAGTGGCCTGCAATGAGCGCATCATTTCTGCCATCTGCGCCATGGTCATGGTGGCATCGCCTTCAGCTGCGACGGGAGCCACGGGACTGGAACGATTACTCCTCATCTTTCTCATCAACTTCAGCGAACCACAGAAATACAGCAAATAACACTTCAACCACGAACGAACTAGCGACCGATCGGAGAAGATTCAAGAAACTGCACAAGAACTTCAATAACACCGCGAACCTTTGAAGAAAATCGCGGCTTCACCAAAAACCACCGTCTCTCCGCGAACCAAACAACCACTCGAAAGCACTCGAATCCACCGATCGAAAAGCCAAATGAACGGTTTGAAACACAAACTTCACCGAACGAAACAGAGAAACCAAGAACGACGGTTGCACCAGCACACAACCGCGCAGAAAACCTCGAAAACCTCCACGAACTCACGCTGTGGATGGGAGCACGTTTTACACGGCCCCACGGTGGGCGCCTGATGATCCTGACTGTTGACCGGAGCGCTGGAGAATGCCTCGTCAAAGGATCGACGTGCGCGCCGCTTCTCACCTCCGTTCCTCCTCTGGATCTATCTCAAGAACCTGCAAAGAAACGATACGGCGCCGCTGCGGCCGATCGCACTCCGACGCTCAAGTCAGTGACGGTATCACCAAATACTAAGAACTGGAGCCGTGCAAATCTCTCTCACAAACAGCTCTGTCACTCGCAAGCGTAAAGTGTATGAACTGAACGTGCGTACCTTAGAAAATCTGTTAGGAACTCTTATATACCTGGTGACTTTCTCTCTCCTGGCAGTTACAGGCTTGGACACGTGGCCTGCATCCAACTGTACACGTGCCATCATCTGGAGGCTCACTGACTTGGCGCTGCTTCTACTCTCTTTTTGGCTAAGTTACCTATGCATGGTACTGCCCAGTGCATAGCTAACCCAGGGGTGCGATCTCTACTGAAACTGGCGAGGTAGGGCTTTCATACACCTTCCCTGTGGTCTCGCCGGCCGCCTCCATAATCTGCTTCTCCTTTAACTTCGGCGATGTGCTTGTTCTGGCGATCTCCGACTGCCTGGTCGCCTGAGTCTGTATCTGGCGATTTCGTCCTCAACCTGGCGATCGCCTATCGTGGTAAGCTAGAGACCGGAACACGCCAACTTAACTATCGGCGACTACACGTGCCTCCCGACTTCCTTCCCAACTGTCAACCTGGCGCCTTGTCAACACGCCTACACTGTAACAGGATGCCACGTCATCGCATCCGACCTCCAAGGCGGTACAATCCCCAAGTCAGGCCTATCCGCCAAAGAAGGAGAAAGTTCAACGAGGAGAAAAGGCAGGCGATCAAAGACGAAACACAAAAACTCCTCGCAGCAGGCCACATCAGAGAGATTCAATATCCAGAATGGCTCGCCAACGTCGTTCTGGTCAAGAAGAGTAGTGGAAAGTGGCGGATGTGTGTCGACTTCACAGACCTGAACAAGGCCTGTCCAAAGGATTCTTATCCTTTGCCGAGTATAGATGCCCTGGTAGACAGTGCATCAGGGTGCAAGCTGCTCAGTTTTCTGGATGCCTTCTCGGGGTACAATCAGATCAAAATGCACCCCATGGATGAAGAGAAGACCGCTTTCATGACGGAAAGGTCATGCTACTACTACAAGGTGATGCCCTTCGGGTTGAAGGATGCGGGAGCCACGTACCAAAGGCTAATGGACAAGGTGCTCGCCCCTATGCGCGGAAGGAATGTGCAGGCATACGTCGACGACATGGTCGTAACGTCCCTGGAAAAGAGCAAGCACGTTGCCGATTTGGAAGAGTTGTTCATCACCATAGCCAGGTACAAGCTGAAACTAAATCCTGAGAAGTGTCTTTGGTGTGGAAGCAGGAAAATTTCTGGGATTTCTTTTGTCAGAAAGGGGAATCGAGGCTAACCCCGAGAAGTGTGCTTCCATTTTGGTGATGAGGAGCCCCGCCACTGTGAAAGAGGTGCAGCAGTGATGTGAATGTAACTACTAGAATACATGATTCTTTGATATTCTTAGGAGCAACTTGAGCTGGTCATAAATGGCACCTTACTTTAGAATTGGATCAATGTTCTAATTCAAGAACTCACCAAGACTTAGCACCAACCAAGACTCATATAGAAGTCCATATATTGTCAAATGGAATCAAAACACAAGGAATGAAGAACAAGAATTAAAAACTGGACAGAATTGAAAAGCTAGCTACTGGACTGAATAGAAACAAAGAACAAAGCTGGAAAACAGAAAACTAAACGGTACAAATGAATGGAAACAACAAGCAAAGCTAATCTACCGAATGAAATTGAAAGAACATGAAGGAAGAACACTTATAGAAGGATGTTGCTGGATTTTGAGAATTGGAAGAACACTTCACGCCACTTGGTTCCTTGATCCAAGATAAGTGATGGAGTGCCGCCACTTGAAGCTCACCATAGCTCACAAGATAAGGCAAAGGAAGAAGAAGACTCAAGACTCACAATTTCTCTCCAAATTTGAGTATAGTCTCTCTACTATAAAATTCCAATCTGAATTGTGAAGGACCTAAGCCCTCCTTTTATAGGAGTAAGGGCTGGTCATTTACATAGCTTATTCCCTAAGCTACCCAAAAAACTCCTAAGATCACACCCCCCTTACTAAGCTCACTCCCCAAGCTTCTAGAATTTGCTAAACTAAAGCCTAAAGATGCTTTTACAAAAGAGGTGTCTCATGTTTCCCTCTAAGCACCTTTCTAAACATTATTCTATATTATTTACAATTTAAAAGAAACTATAAAGAGAGATATTTAATATGAAGCCTATTATTTAAGAGTTTGTAGACTTCTTTATCTTTAGGCTTGATCTTCTCTTTGACTTCTTTTAATTTGTGAGAAGACTAGAAGGAAGAACTTCAAGTGTGTAGGTGAAAATCCTCTTCCTTCATTAATAAAATCCTCTCCTAGTGGATATCCATCTAGCAGCTCACCGGGCGAATGGCCGCCCTGTCTCGATTTGTATCGGCCAGTGGGGAGAAGGGCCATCCATACTTCCAATGCTTGAAGAGGAACAACAGGTTTGTCTGGACGAGGGAGTGCGAGGAGGCCTTCATAAAGCTCAAAGAATATTTGGCGAGCCCACCAGTTCTATGCAAACCCCAAGCCGCAACGCCACTCAGGCTGTATTTTGCCATAACTGAGAGGGCAATAAGTGCAGTGCTCGTCCAGGATCAAGATCAGGTCCAAAGGCCCATCTATTTTGTTAGCAAGGTGCTGCAAGGCCCAGAGGTGAGGTACCAGGCCCTAGAAAAGGCAGCGTTAGCGGTTGTATTTTCGGCGAGGAGACTGCGTCATTACTTCCAGAGCTTTACGGTGTTGGTAATGACTGATTTGCCAATCCAGAAGGTACTGAAGAAACCAGATGTAGCGGGAAGGATGGTGAAGTGGGCGGTTGAGCTGTCGGAATTCGACATCAAATATGAGCCCCGGGGATCGATCAAGGGGCACGTTTTCGCTGATTTCGTGGTCGAGCTGTCCTCCGAAATAGTGCAAAACGCCAAGGATGACTTTCGTTGGGTACTCTCGGTTGATGGGTCGTCCAACCAGTTGGGCAGCGGGGCTGGGGTCATTTTGGAAGGACCCAACGGCGTGTTGATAGAGCAATCACTGAGGTTTGCTTTCAAAGCAAGCAACAATCAAGCAGAGTATGAGGCTTTGATCACCGGAATCTTGTTGGCAAAGGAAATGGGGGCGAAGGTGCTAATGGCCAAGAGCGATTCGTTGTTGGTGACTGGACAAGTGATTGGCGAGTTCCAAGCCAAGGACCCGCAGATGGCAGCCTACTTGGAGTACGTGCAAGAGCTAAGGAGATCTTTCGCTCTGTTCGAAGTGGTGCACGTGCCAAGAGAGCAGAATGCCCGAGCTGACTTGCTAGCCAAGCTCGCCAGTTCGGGCAAGGGGGGCAGACAAAGGACTGCCATTCAAGAAACTTTGAAGACTCCTCATGCATTCGTGGCAGACCACCAGGTTCTTCATGTTTGCAGGTCGACGGAAAGAGCGGCGAGGAGCCATAGATCCCTAATGCAGGAGACCTTGAGGACGCCAAGGGTCAGGGCGCACCCAGCGAGAGAAGTGAGCACGACGCAAGTTTGCGCTATCCACGAGCCTGATACGTGGATAACGCCATACCAGCACTACTTGGCAGATGGCGTGCTCCCAATAGATTCAACAGAAGCTAGAAAGATGAAGAAAAGCTCCAGCAAGTTTACCCTCATTGATGGCGAGCTGTACAGGTTCGGATTTACACACCCTCTTCTTGTATGTGTACACGGAGAGAAGTGCATGAGAATTATGGCTGAGCTCCATGAAGGGATTTGTGGGAGCCACATTGGGGGTCGATCGCTGGCAACAAGAACTGTCCGCGCAGGTTATTACTGGCCCACGATGAGGGAAGATTGCAAGAGATATGCCCAACGCTGCAAGCAGTGTCAGCAGCACGCCGACTGGCACAAGGCGCCCCCAGAAGAGTTGAGGTCAATCTACAGCCCCTGGCCGTTCCACACGTGGGGAATCGACATTCTGGGGCCCTTCCCGTTAGCGATCAGGCAAATGAAGTATTTGGTTGTGGCGATCGAATACTTCACCAAATGGATCGAGGCAGAACCAGTAGCCCAGATCACTGCACACAAAATCCAGAGTTTCGTGTGGAAAAATATTGTGTGCCGTTTTGGTGTGCCCAAGCGTCTAGTATCAGACAATGGGACTCAGTTCACAAGCCACCTGTTGAAGAAGCTGTGCGAGGACATCGGGACGCAACAGGTGTTTGCTTCCGTGGAACACCCGCAAACGAATGGGCAGGTGGAGTCCACTAACCGGGTTTTGCTGAGAGGATTGAAGAGGAGGCTGGAAAAGGCCAAGGGGTCTTGGGCTGAGGAAGTTCCCCGTATAGTATGGGCATATCATACTGATCCTGCCTGTTGACCGGAGCGCTGGAGAATGCCTCGTCAAAGGATCGACGTGCGCACCGCTTATCACCTTCGTTCCTCCTCTGGATCTACTTCAAGAACCTGCAAAGAAATGACACGGCGCCGCTCCGGCCGATCGCACTCCGACGCTCAAGTCAGTGACGGTATCACCAAATACTAAGAACTAGAGCCGTGCAAAAACTCTCTCTCACAACAGCTCTGTCACTCGCAAGCGTAAAGTGTATGAACTGAACGTGCGTACCTCAGAAAGTCCGTTAAGAGCTCTTATATACCTGGTGATTTTCTCTCTCCTGGTAGTTACAGACTTGGACACGTGGCTCGTATCCAACTGTACACGTGCCATCATCTGGAGGCTCCCTGACTTGGCGCTGCTTCTACTCTCATTTTGGCTAAGTTACCTATGCATGGTACTGCCCAGTGCATAGCTAACTTAGGAGTGCGATCTCTACTGAAACTGGCGAGTTAGGGCCTTCATACACCTTCCCTGTGGTCTCGCCAGCCGCCTTCATAATCTGCTTCTCCTTCATCTTCGGCGATGTGCTTGTTCTGGCGATCTCCGACTGCTTGGTCGCCTGAGTCTGCATCTGGCGACTCCATCCTCAACCTGGCGATCGCCTATTCTGGTAAACTGGAAGTCGGAACACGCCAACTTAACAATCGGCGACTACACGTGCCTCCCGACTTCCTTCTTAACTGCCAACCTGGCGCCTTGTCAACACGCCTACACTGTAGCAAGGTGCCACGTCATCATACCCGACCACCAGGGCGGTACACATACCACTGAGCAATCGGGATACCTTCTTCCTGCCTTCACAACTTGGCCATTGCTCTTTCATCTGGGGGTAGAGGCGCCTTTCGGATCCTTCTCTACCTCCTTGTTCTTCAGAGCAAGAGACCGGGTGGCTAGGCGTTCTCTTCGAACCTACCTTAGCCACCCTCAGAACTTCTTCCACCCTCTACACCATACCTGAACTCGTTCGAGACGAGAAGGATTTTATCTTGCCTGAACTCGCTCATAGGCGAGAAGGTCTTTAACTCGCCTGAACTCGCTCATAGGCGAGAAGGTCTTTAACTCGCCTGAACTCGCTCATAGGGAGAAGGTCTTTAACTCGCCTGAACTCGCTCATAGGCGAGAAGGTCTTTAAATCGTGCCTCTACATTGCCCTAGGGGTTACATCTCCTCCCCCCCCAGAAACACTGAGGACTTTTCACTGGTGCCTCTACACTGCCCCAGGGGTTACATCTTCTCGCCCCCAGAAACACCGAGGACTTTTACTGGTGCCTCTACATTGCCCAGGGGTTACATCTTCTCGCCCCCAGAAACACTGAGGACTTCTACTCTTTCTCGCCTGCACTCGCTCGCCGGCGAGGAGGTCTTTAACCTGCCTCGGAACGCGCGCGGGCGTTGAGGTCTTTTAACTGGTGCCACTGATCGCTGAAAGACGATGAGGACTTTAGCTTTAACTGGTGCCTCCAATCGCCGAAGGACGATGAGGGCTTAAAACTTTTTTAGAAAGCATGCAATATATCTTTACTTGCCTTAAATCACGTATAAGTGACAAGGTCTTTCTTCAAAACTTTTTGGAAAACAGCAAGCATGCAATCTGAAAACGCCTTATACTTCGAAAACTCTTCTTTTATTGGCTGGCCTCATTAAAAACCCTCCTTAGGGAAAAAAGAGTGCCCCCTTCAAACTGTTTTATCAGAGACATTGTAATATAACTTTTGTGTTTGTCTTTACTTACAAAGCTCTTAACTATAGTACAACTTCAGGTGCGTGGCGTTCCAGGTGCGAGGAATCGCCCCTCCTTCCAGCGTCTTTAAGCGGTAGGCGCCGTTCCCGAGCGCCTCGGTTATTCTGAACGGTCCCGTCCACTTAGGCGACAGCTTATTCTCCATCTCGTACTGGTGGGCCTTCCTCATCACCAGGTCGCCTTCTCTGAACTGCCTTGGCATCACCTTCGAGTTGTACCTTCGTTCAATCCTTCTTTTCACCGCCTCAGCTTTCAGTCTCGCCTCTTCCCTGACCTCATCCAGTAGATCCAGGTTCAACCTTCTCTCTTCATTTGAGTCTTCCTCTACGAAGTTCTGGAATCTCGGGGAACTTTCCTGGATCTCCACTGGAATCATTGCATCACACCCATAGACCAAGCTGAACGGGGTCTCATGGGTTCCTAACTGTTTGGTGGTGTGGTACGCTCAGACTATACGGGGTACCTCCTCAGCCCAGCTTCCCTTGGCTTTCTCGAGCCTCCTCTTCAATCCTCTCAGCAACACCCGATTGGCTGACTCCACCTGGCCATTCGTCTGAGGGTGCTCGACGGATGCAAACACTTGTTGAATTCCCAGCCCTTCGCAAAGCTTCTTCAACAGGTGACTTGCAAACTGAGTCCCATTGTCCGACACCAGACGCTTGGGCACACCAAACCGGCACACAATGTTCTTCCACACGAAACCTTCGATCTTGTGTGCGGTGATCTGGGCCACTGGTTCTGCTTCGATCCACTTGGTGAAATACTCAATTGCCACCACCAAGTGCTTCGTCTGCCTGATCGCCAGCGGGAAAGGTCCCAGGATGTCGATTCCCCACGTATGAAACGGCCAAGGGCTGTAAATCGACTTCAACTCCTCGGGAGGCGCCTTGTGCTAATCGGCGTGCTGTTGGCACTGTTTGCAACACTGCGCGTACTTCTTGCAGTCTTCTCTCATCGTTGGCCAGTAGTAGCCTGCATGGAGAGTCCTCGCGGCCAGAGCTCGACCCCCGACGTTGCTTCCGCATATACCTTCGTGGAGCTCCGCCATGATTCTCGTGCACTTCTCGCCATGTATACATTCCAGGAGCGGGTGAGTGAACCCAAACCTGTACAGATCGCCATCAATCAGGGTGTACTTACTAGAATTCTTCTTTACCTACCTAGCCTCAGTCGGATCCAGTGGGAGAAGGCCATCTGCCAGGCACCGCTTGTACTGTGTTATCCAAGTGTCTGGCTCATGGGTAGCGCAGACCTGCATCACGTTCACCTTCTCTCCCCGACATGCTCTAATTCTCGGCGATCTCAGAGTTTCTTGCGTCGGGGACTTATGGCTTCTAGCTGCTTTCTCCGTCCACTTGCTTATCTGAAGGACCAGGTGATCTGCCACAAATGCTCTCGGCGTCTTCAGAGTTTCTTGAATCACCGTCCTCTGCCTACCCCCCTTGCCTGAACTGGCGAGCTTAGCTAGCAAGTCAGCTCGGGCATTCTGCTCTCTGGGCACATGCACTACTTCAAAGGAGGCAAAGGAACTCTTCAACTCCTGCACATATTCCAGATAGGCCGCCATTTGTGGATCTTTAGCCTGGAACTCGCCTGTTACTTGCCCTGTGACTAGCAGCGAGTCACTCTTAGCCATCAGCACCCTAGCTCCCATCTCCTTGGCCAGCAAAATTCCGGCGATCAGCGCCTCATACTCTGCTTGATTGTTACTGGCTTTGAAGGCGAATCTCAAAGATTGCTCGATCAGCACGCCATTGGGCCCTTCTAAAATGACTCCAGCACCGCTACCCTGCTGGTTCGACGATCCATCCACCGAGAGTACCCAACGGAAGCCGTCCTCCTCAACTCGTGTCGCCTCAGACGAGAGCTCGACCACGAAATCTGCAAAGATTTGCCCCTTGATCAGGCCTCGGGGCTCATACTTGATGTCAAACTCTGACAGCTCCACTGCCCATTTCACCATCCTTCCCGCAACGTCGGGCTTTGTTCAAAACTTTCTGGATGGGCAGGTCAGTCATCACCAGTATGGTGAAGCTATGGAAATAGTGGCGCAACCTCCTCGCCGAAAACACCACAGCCAGCGCAGCCTTCTCCAGGGCCTGATATCTCGTTTCGGGGCCCTGCAACACCTTACTAACAAAATAAATAGGCTTCTGTGCCTGATCTTGGTCTTGGGCGAGCACCGCACTCACCGCCCTCTCAGTTACAGCAAAATACAACCTGAGAGGGATCCCCACCAGCGGTTTGCACAAAACCGGCGGGCTCGCCAGATACTCCTTCAGCTTGACGAAGGCTTCCTCGCACTCCTTCGTCCAGGCAAACTTGTTATTGCGCCTCAAGCACTGAAAATAGGGATGTCCCTTCTCTCCGCTAGCTGACACGAAGCGAGACAGGGCTGCCATCCGACCTGTTAGCTGTTGAACCTCCTTCACCGTAGCTGGGCTCCTCATCGCCAAGATGGCGGCACACTTATCAGGGTTGGCCTCTATGTCTCTTTCAGTCAAGAGGAAACCCAAAAACTTCCCAGCTTCCACGCCGAAAATGCATTTCTCTGGATTCAGCTTCAATCTGAACTTGGCGATCGTTGTGAACAATTCCTCCAAGTCGGCAACGTGCTTGCTCTTTTCCGGCGAGGTCACGACCATGTCATCGACGTACGCTTGCACGTTCCTTCCCAGCATCGGTGCAAGTACTCGATCCATCAGCCTCTGGTACGTGCCCCCCGCGTTCTTCAGCCCAAACGACATCACCTTATAGCAATAGCACGATCTCTCCGTCATGAAGGCTGTCTTCTCTTCATCCATGGGATGCATCTTGATCTGATTATACCCCGAGAAGGCATCCAGGAAACTCAACAACTTACACCCTGCAGCACTGTCCACCAGGGCGTCTATACTTGGTAAAGGATACGAATCCTTTGGGCAAGCTTTGTTCAGGTCAGTGAAATCGACGCACATGCGCCATTTCCCATTACTCTTCTTCACCAGCACGACATTTGCCAGCCATTCAGGGTACTGAACCTCCCTGATGTGGCCTGCAGCGAGGAGCTTTTGTGTTTCATCTCTAATCGCCTGCCTCCTCTCCTCGTTGAACTTTCTTCTTCTTTGTCGCACTGGTCTCACCAAGTTGTCCATCGCCAGATGATGGCACAAGAAGTCGGGATCAATCCCGGGCATGTCCGAAGCGGACCATGCAAACGCGTCCAGATGCCGCTCAATCACCTTGGCGATCTGGTCCTGGAGCTCGACCTCCAGAGATCTTCCCAGCTTGAAGATCTTTCCCCCGATCTCTTTCTCGAGCCACTGCTCGACAGGTTTTGGCCTGGATTCTCTGGCGATCACCGCCCTGGCGATTCCCTGCTCTCTCGCTTCCTCAGGGCGATTCCGCGCCTCTTCCTCCTCCAGACCAGCGTTCCCCTCCCCCAGCTCAGTGTCCACCATCTCCGCGTCCCTTCCGGCGGTCTCTTCTGTTACCGTCGATCTGGGCTTCACACCGGGAGGTGGGGTGGTTGTTACATAACTCACTGATCTCTTGTTTTTCAGGCTATTCTCATAGCACTTTTTCGCTTCTTTCTGATCAGACTTGATCGTGATCACCACCCCCTCCATAGACGGCAACTTCACCTTCATGTGCCGAGTCGACGGTAGAGCGCCTATCTTGTTAAGCGTGGGCCTTCCCAACAGGATGTTGTATGCTGAAGGAGCGTTTACAATGAGGTACTTGATTTTCTCCGTCCTCGAACCAGCCTCATCTGTAAACGTGGTTCTCAACTCAATGTACCCCCTGACCTCCACCTGGTCACCAGCGAACCCATACAGGCACCCTCCATAGGGCCTTAGCTGGTCAAGGGGCAACTCCAGCTGCGTGAAAGTCGGCCAGAACATCACGTCTGCCGAGCTTCCCTGGTCCACCAGAACTCTGTGGACCTTCCTTCCCGCCGTAATCAACGAAATGACTATGGGATCGTTGTCATGGGGCACAACGTCCCGAAGATCCTGCTTGGTGAACGTAATGTCCACCTCCGGCGAGTGATCTTCAAACATATCCACTGTCATCACCGACCGCGCGTACTTCTTCCTCTGCGATGCGGTGCATCCACCACCTGAGAAGCCTCCTGCAATGGTGTGGATTTCCCCGTGGATAGGCATCTCGTGTTGCTGGGCTTCTCCACCTGCTGGCTGGGAACTCGACGCTCCCCCCGTCCTCCTGTCCAGCAGATAGTCATTTAGGAACCCGCTCTTAACCAGATCATCGAGCTGATACCCTAAGGACAAACACGAGTCCAAAGTGTGGCCAAAGCCCTGGTGAAACTCACACCAGGCGTCTGGCTTTGGTCCCAGCACCTTGTCGCCCACCTTCTCAGGCGCTTTCAACCTAGCAGATATATTGGGAATGGCGATCAGGTCCGCCAATCCCATAACAAACTTGTGCTTAGGCGGGCGATTGTATTCCCGGCGTGCTGGTTGCTGGCGTCCCTGGCCCCTCCCCTTGTTCCTCCTATCATAAGGATGGCGAGTCCTCTGGTCCTTCCTGGCCGCCGCCGCCGTCTCCAGCACCCTTTGCGGCTGGATCCTGATCTGGGCGCATGGCCTAGCGGGAGCCACGCTCCCTCTCTTCTCGGCGACCTCACTCTCGTCGGCGATGTGAGCCACCGCAAGTCGCCTGACCTCAGCAAACGTTGCAGGGTGAGCCCTGATCAAGGCCTTGCAGAATGGTCCTGGCAGCACGCCCTTCTTGAATGCATAGACCAGCATTTCTTCATCTTTAGCCGGCGATCTGACCATCTGCGCTCCAAAGCGATTCAGGTAGTCTCTGAGGGACTCTCCCTGGTACTGCCTTATATCAAACAAATCATAAGACACCCTGGGCGGTGCCTTGTTCACGATGTACTGCTCGATGAAAACCTTCGAGAACTGCTGAAAATTGGTTATGTGACCGTTAGGTAGGCTCACAAACCACTCCAACGCCGTTCCCTGGAGCGTGCTCACGAACATCTTGCAATACACGGCGTCTGACCCTCCCGACAGCATCATCTGTGTATGGAACGTGGTTAGATGAGCCTCTGGATCCTCCACGCCGGTAAAGACAGCCTTGACAGGGACCACGCTCGTAGGAATAGGCGTGTAAGTAATCGCCTGAGCGAAAGGCATAGGAAAAACGGCGCGACCTCTTCAGCAATAGGACGCCCTTGCTGCTCCTGAAGAGCTTGACGCAGCTCCTCAGTCACCTTGGTAAGCTCATCATTCCTAGCCCGAGAGGCGGCCAGGTCCTCATGCATTCGCGCCTGCTCTATGCGCGAGGCTTCCACAGTCGCCTGCAACGAGCGCATAATATCTACCATCTGCGCCATGCTCATGGCGGTGTCGCCTTCAGCAGCGACAGGCGCCACGGGGCTTGAACGATTGCTTCTCATTTTTCTCATGAACTTAGCGAATCACAGAATGCAGCGAGCAACACTTACTTCAGCTACGATCGATTCAGCGATCAATCGGAAGAAACTGTGCGAAACTCCGCAAGAAAACTCAAGAACACCGCAAACCTTCAAAGAAACTTGCAACTCCACCAGAAACCACCGCTTCTTCCACGAAAAAAAATCGAACAAATCGAAGAGCTCAAACTCCACCGAACAAATCACGCGTAAACAGTAGAAAACCTCACTTCACCGAACAAAACCTCAAACGAACGGTGGAAAACGTGAAAGCACCGAACAAATCTCAAGCAAACAGCGAACAACGGTTGCACCAGCACACAACCACGCAGAAAACTTCGAAAACCTCCAAGAACTCACGCTGTGGATGGGAGCAAATTTTACACGGCCCCACGGTGGGCGCCTGATGATCCCTCCTGTTGGCCAGAACGCTGGAAACTGCCTCGTCTAAGGATCGACTTGCGCACCGCTTCAAACGTCCGTCCTTCTCCAAGATCCACCTCAAGAACCTGCAAAAGAACAGAGCGGCGCCCCTGCGGCCGATCGCATTCCAACGCCCAAGTCAGTGACCGAACCACCAAATACTGAGAGCAAGAACGCTCAAGAAATCTCAAGGAACCGTGCAATGTTCTCTCTCACAGTGTGCTCTAGAACTCGCAAGCGTAAAGAGTATAATCTGAACGTGCGTACCTCGAAAGTTCGTTGAGAACTCTTATATACCTGGATATTTTCTCTCTCCTGGCAGTTACAGACTTAGACACGTGGCTCGCATCCAACTGTACACGTGCCATCATCTGGAGCCTCCTTGACTTGGGCGCTGCTTCCATCTTCCATTTGGCTAAGTTACTTATGCATGGTACTGCCCAGTGCATAGCTAACTTGGGACTGCGATCTCTACTGGAACTGGCGAGTTGGGATGCCTTCGTACATCTTCCCTGTGGTCTCGCCGGCCGCCTTCATAATCTGCACCACCTTCATCTTCGGCGATGTGCTTGTTCTGGCGATCTCCAATCACTTGGTCGCCTGAGTTTACCATCTGGCGACTTCATCTTCAACTGGGCGATCGCCTGGTATGCTGGAGATCGGAGCACGCCAACTTAATAACTGGCGACTACACGAGCCCCCCGACTTCCTTCCCTTCTGCGGATCTGGCGCCTTGTCAACACGCCTACACTGTAGCTGGGTGCCACGTCGTCACTTCCGACTACCAGGGCGGTACACAGGGTTTTAACGAGGCCACCCAGTAAAGAAGGTTTCGAAGTTTATCAAAGTTTCCCAGCTATTAAATTTGCATGCTGTCTGTTTGCCAAGTTTGTGGGGGGAGACCCTATCGCCCTTGTGTAGTTTTAAAGAAAAACGGCAAATCTGAACTGCATGCATCCAGTACAAAATTTCGGAAACATAAGTTTTTTAAGCCCTCATCGCCATATGGCGATCAAAGGCACGGGAATAAAGTTTTTTAAGTCCTCATCGCGATATGGCGATCGGAGGCACAAGAGTAAAGTTTTTTAAGTCTTCACCGCCTCCTGGCGATCGGAGGCCCAAGTATCAGATTTCCTCCCGACGAGAAAGAGATTTAAAAGACCTCCTCGCCTTGAGCGAGTGTAGGCGAGAACAGATCACAAGACCTCTTTGCGTGAGCAAATCGAGGCAAGTTCAAAGCCCTCAGTGCATCCGGGGGAGGAGGAGATGTAACCCCTGGGCAAGTTGAGGCATCAGAAAAAGTCCTTCTCACCCTCGAGTGAGTTCAGGCAAGATTAAACCGAAAAGTCAGGGGTGCTAACGATCTCAAGTGTGGGAAATGAGGGTTGGAGAAGGACTCTTTCCCCCTTGAGAGAGACACCAATGTTGACCTAGTAGGACCAGTTAAATCGGAGGTGAAGGGTAGTCGGGGAAGGTTCGTAGAGGACACCCCACCACCCAAATCATTGTTCTGAAACTCAGGGAGGTAGAGAAGGATCCAAAAGGTGGCTCTACCCCCAGATGAGGGAACAATGGTGTAAGTTATCCCAGGATAAAGGCTCGGGGAAGGCAAAGAGCGATTCGTAATACGGCTCTCCTCCCAAGTGAGCAAAAATGAAATCAGAAGGTGGTCCCGCAAGGAACGCTTTCAGTTAAATGGAAGATGACGTCGCTAGAAGCCCGTGGTTTGAGATTGGAACAGAAAGAGAATCGCAGGCGGGGACCGCGTCTGCGAAGTTTTGAGCGACGATGCATAGATGCCTTTAGCCCTTGGCGGGTCGGGCAAGAGAAGTTCCAGGTGCTAAGTAAGTGTACCGCCCAGGTAGTCGGGAGTGATGACGTGGCAGCAGGCGTGTTAAGTGGGGCTCATGGCTGGCAGAAGGGAAGGAAGTCGGGGGGCTCGTGTAGTCGCCAGTCCTTAAGATTGGCGTGCACCGATCTCTATCAAACCCAAACCGGCGGTCACCGGGTTTGAGACCAAGTGATTAGAGATCGCCGAAAGAAGGACATCGCCGAAGGATCAGTGAAGCTTGTTCCATGTTTTCGAAGGAGAGGATGAAGCCATCAGATAGTCATTTCCTAGCTAGCCAGAGGTTGAGGTCGGGGAACAGTTTACCTGAACATGCACGGTGAAGCAGGTGAAGTAGATCATGAAGGCGGCCAGCGAGACCACAGGGAAGGTGTGTATGAAGGCACCCGTGCTCGCCACACAGAAGAGATCACGCTCCAAGGGAGCTATGCGCTGAGTTGCTTCATGCATAAGTAACTTAGCCAAAAGCCTGAAGAGTAAGAAGTGGCGCCCAAGTCAAAGATGCTCCAGATGGTGACACGTGTACAGCTGGATGCGAGCCACGTGTCCAGATGTGTAACTGTCAGGAGAGAGAAAGTGCACAGGTATATAAGAGATTCTAACGAACTTCTGAGGTACGCGCGTTTTAGATTACTTCTTTTACGCTTGCGAGAACTAGAATGCGCTGAGAGAGAATCTTGCACGGTTCCAGAGAGTTCTTGAGTTTTCTCTTAGTATTTGGTGGTTCAGTCGCTGACTTGGGCGTCGGAGCGCGATAGGCCGCAGCGGCGCCGTTCTTTCTTTTTGCAGGTTCTTGAGGCGAATCAGAGCGAAGGACGGAAGCTAGCACGGCGCAGAGTCGATCCAGATCTGACGAGGCAAGGTTCTTGCGTCCTGGTCAACAGGCAGGATCATCAGGCGCCCACCGTGGGGCCGTGTAAAACTTGTTCCCATCCTCAGCGTGAGTTCTTGGAGTTTCTGAAATTTCTGTGTGGTTGCGTGCTGGTGCAACCATTTTCCGCTGTTCGTTGACGTTTCGTTCGGTAAATTCGGGTTTCCACCGTTCGTTTGAAGTTTCTTTCGTTCTTGTTCGGTGAGGTGAAGTTTTTCGCTGTTCACGCGAGTTTTGATCGGTGAGATCGAAGTTTTTCGCTGTTTTGACCGGCGAATCAGAGGTTTTGGTGGAGAAGCGGTGGTCTATGGTGAAGTTACGAGTTTCTGCGAAGGTTTTGCTGTCGAGGTTGTGTTCTTGAAGTTCTTTGGAGTTTGCGAGGTACTGACCGATTGATTGCTGGATCGATCGTTGCTGAAGGAGGTTTTGTTCGTCGCTCATTGTGATCTGTTAAGTTTTCACGAGAAAGATGAGAAGCAACCGTTCAAGTCCAGTTGCGCCAGTTGCTGCTAAAGGCGCCATGACTATGGCTGAGATGGTGGAGATTATGCGTGCGCTGCAGGCGAATGTGGAAGCCTCGCGCATAGAACAGGCAAGGATGCATGAGGACCTGGTCGCCTCTCAGGCCAGGAATGAAGAGCTCAGCAAAGTGACTAAGGAGTTGCGCCAAGCTCTTCAGGAGCAGAGAGGGCGCCCAGTTGTTGAAGAGGTCGCGCCGTCGTCGCCACCTCGCGTTTTCCCCATGCCATTTGCTCAGGCGATCACGGACACGCCTATCCCTGCGAGTGTGGTACCCGTGAAGGCTACTTTCACCGGCGTGGAGGATCCTGAAGCACATCTCACCACGTTCCACACGCAGATGATGCTGTCAGGAGGCTCGGATGCTGTGTATTGCAAGATGTTTGTGAGCACGCTCCAGGGGACAGCACTGGAATGGTTTGTGAGCCTGCCTACAGGTCACATAACAAATTTCCAGCAGTTTTCGAAGCTTTTCGTCGAGCAGTACATAGTGAACAAGGCGCCGCCAAGGGTGTCTTATGATCTGTTCGACATAAGGCAGTACCAGGGAGAGTCCCTCAGGGACTACTTGAACCGTTTTGGGGCGCAGATGGTCCGCTCGCCGGCCAAGGACGAAGAGATGTTGGTCTACGCCTTCAAGAAGGGCGTGCTGCCGGGACCTTTCTGCGAGGCGTTGATCAAGGCTCACCCCGCCACGTTTGCAGAGGTTAGGCGACTTGCGGTGGCCCACATCGCCGATGAAAGTGAGGTCGCCGAGAAGAGAGGGAGCGTGGCCCCGGCTAGGCCACGTGCCCATACCAGGATCCAACCACAGAGGGTGCTGGAGACAACGGCGACCAAGAGGGATCAAAGGACCCGCCATCCTTATGATCCAAGGAAAAACAAGGGCAGGGGCCCAGGGCGCCCCAGGGAGTACAATCGCCCGCCAAAGCATAAGTTTGTCATGGGGTTGGCGGACATGATCGCCATTCCCAATATAGCAGCCAGGCTCAAGGCGCCCGAGAAGGTGGGCGACAAGGTGTTGGGAGCAAAGCCAGACGCCTGGTGCGAATTCCACCAGGGCTTTGGCCACACCGTGGACTCATGTTTGGCATTGGGATACCAGCTCGACGATGATTACTTGCTGGACAGGAGGGCGGGGGGAGCGTCGAGCTCCCAGCCAGCAGGTGGTGAGGTTCAGCAGCACGAAATGCCTACTCATGGGGAGATCCACACCATCTTGGGAGGCTTCTCGGGTGGTGGATGCACCGCGTCGCAGAGGAAGAAGTACGCGAGGTCTGTGATGACAGTGGACATGTTCGAGGACCACTCACAAGGGAAGATCTCAGGGACGTTGTGCCTCATGACAACGATCCAATAGTCATCTCGCTTGTTACGGCGGGAAGGAAGGTCCACAGGGTCCTGGTGGACCAAGGAAGCTCGGCAGATGTGATGTTCTGGCCGACTTTCACACAGTTGCAGTTGCCCCTTGACTAGTTGAGGCCCTATGGAGGGTGCTTGTATGGTTTCGCTGGCGATCAGGTGGAGGTCAGGGGGTATATAGAGTTAAGAACTACCTTCACGGATGAGGCGGGCTCGAGGACGGAGAAAATCAAGTACCTCGTCGTGAACGCTCCCTCAGCATATAACATTCTTTTGGGAAGACCAACACTCAACGGAATTGGAGTTGTGCCTTCAACCAGGCACATGAAGGTGAAGTTGCCATCGATGGAAGGGGTGGTGATCACCATCAAATCTGACCAGAAGGAAGCGAAGAAATGCTATGAGAATAGCCTGAAAAACAAGAGGTTAGTAAGTTACATCACAACGACGCCGCCTCCCGGTGTGAAGCCCAAGCCAACAGAATGGCGAGTTGTCGGTGCAGCGATGGAGGTGGCCGTCGGGGGCGACGTCGCCATGATGGACGCTGAGGCTGAGGGAGAGAACGCCGAGCGGGAAGAAAAGGCGAGGAACCGCCCAGAGGAAGCGAGGGAGCTGGGAATCGCCAGGGCGGTGATCGCCAGGGAAGCTAGACCCAAACCCGTCGAGGAGTGGCTCGAAAGGGAGATCGGGGGAAAGGTCTTCAAGTTGGGAAGATCCTTGGAGGATGAGCTCCAAGAACAGATCGCCAAGGTAATAGAGCGACATCTGGATGCTTTCGCATGGTCTGCTTCAGACATGCCAGGAATCGACCCCGACTTCTTGTGCCACCATCTACCAATGGACAACCAGGTCAGGCCAGTACGACAGAGAAGAAGGAAGTTCAACGCGGAGAGAAGGCAGGCGATCAGGGATGAAACACAGAAGCTCCTCGCTGCAGGCCATATCAGGGAAGTCCAGTACCCTGAGTGGTTGGCCAATGTCGTGCTGGTGAAGAAAAGCAATGGGAAGTGGCGCATGTGCGTCGATTTCAATGATCTGAACAAGGCTTGCCCAAAGGATTCGTACCCTTTGCCAAGCATAGACGCCCTGGTCGACAGTGCCGCAGGGTGTAAGTTGCTGAGTTTTCTGGACGTCTTCTCGGGGTACAACCAGATAAAGATGCATCCCATGGATGAAGAGAAGACCGCCTTCATGACCGAGAGATCGTGCTACTGGTACAAGGTGATGCCCTTTGGGTTGAAGAACGCGGGGGCCACGTACCAGAGGTTGATGGACAGGGTACTTGCACCGATGTTGGGGAGGAATGTGCAAGCGTACGTAGATGACATGGTCGTGACCTTGCCGGAGAAGAGCAAGCACGTTGTGGACTTGGAGGAGTTGTTCACCACAATCGCCAAGTTCAGGTTAAAGCTGAACCCCGAGAAGTGCATTTTCGGCGTGGAGGCGGGAAAGTTCTTGGGATTCCTCTTAACTGAAAGAGGAATAGAAGTCAATCCTGATAAGTGTGCTGCCATCTTGGCGATGAGGAGCCCGGCTACCGTGAAGGAAGTACAACAACTTACAGGTCGGATGGCCGCCCTGTCTCGTTTCGTATCAGCTAGCGGAGAGAAGGGCCATCCGTATTTCCAGTGTTTAAGGCGGAACAACAAGTTTGTCTGGACGAAGGAGTGTGAAGAGGCCTTCGTCAAGCTTAAAGAGTACCTGGCGAGCCCGCCGGTTTTGTGCAAACCGTTGGTGGGGACCCCTCTCAGGTTGTACTTTGCTGTGACCGAGAGGGCGATGAGTGCGGTGCTCGCCCAAGACCAAGATCAGGCTCAGAAGCCTATTTATTTCGTCAGCAAGGTGCTGCAGGGCCCGGAAGTGAGATATCAGGCCCTGGAGAAAGCTGCACTGGCGGTGGTATTTTCGGCGAGAAGGTTGCGCCACTGTTTGCACAGTTTTACAATACTGGTGATGACCAACTTGCCCATCCAGAAGGTTCTGAAGAAGCCCGACGTAGCTGGGAGGATGGTGAAGTGGGCGGTGGAGCTGTCGGAGTTCGATATCAAGTATGAGCCCCGAGGTCCGATCAATGGGCAGATTTTTGCTGATTTCGTGGTCGAGCTCTCGTCAGAAGCAACGCGAGTTGAGGGGGATGATTTCCGTTGGGTGCTCTCGGTGGACGGATCGTCAAACCAGCAGGGTAGCGGTGCTGGAGTCATCTTGGAAGGGCCCAACGGCGTGCTGATTGAGCAGTCCCTGAGGTTTGCCTTCAAAGCCAGCAACAATCAAGCAGAGTATGAGGCGCTGATCGCCGAAATCTTGCTGGCCAAGGAGATGGGAGCTAGGGTGCTAATGGCTAAGAGTGACTCGCTGTTGGTCACGGGACAAGTAACAGGCGAGTTCCAGGCCAAGGATCCACAAATGGCAGCTTACCTGGAGTATGTGCAGGAGTTGAAGAGTTCCTTTGTCTCCTTCGAAGTGGTCCATGTGCCCAGAGAGCAGAATGCCCGAGTTGACTTGCTAGCTAAGCTCGCCAGTTCGGGCAAGGGGGGTAGGCAGAGGACGGTGATCCAAGAAACTCTGAAGACGCCTAAAGCATTTGTGGCAGATCACCTGGTTCTTCAGATAAGCAAGTCGACGGAGAAAGCGGCGAGGACTCACAGGTCTTTGACTCAGGAGACCTTGAGATCGCCGAGAATAAGAGCATGTTGGGGGGAGAAGGTGAACGTGGCACAGGTCTACGCTACCCATGAGCCAGACACCTGGGTAACACAGTACAAGCGATGCCTGGCGGATGGCCTTCTCCCACTGGATCCGACGGAGGCCAGGAAGATAAAGAAGAACTCCAACAAGTTCACGATGATTGATAGCGAGTTGTATAGGTTTGGGTTCACACACCCACTCCTGGAATGTGTGCACAGAGAGAAATGTACAAGAATCATGGCCGAGCTCCATGAGGGGATTTGCGGAAGTCACGTCGGGGGTCGAGCTCTTGCCGCAAGAACCCTCCGTGCAGGTTACTACTGGCCAACAATGAGAGAGGACTGCAAGAAGTACGCACAGTGTTGCAAGCAATGCCAGCAGCACGCCGATTGGCACAAAGCGCCTCCCGAGGAGTTGAAGTCGATTTACAGCCCTTGGCCGTTTCCTACATGGGGGATCGAAATTCTGGGACCTTTTCCGTTGGCGATCAGGCAAATGAAGTACTTGGTGGTGGCAATCGAATATTTCACCAAGTGGATTGAAGCAGAGCCAGTGGCTCAGATCACCGCACACAAGATCGAGAGCTTTGTGTGGAAGAATATCGTGTGCCGGTTTGGTGTGCCTAAGCGCCTGGTGTCAGATAACGGGACTCAGTTTGCAAGTCACCTGTTGAAGAAGCTGTGCGAAGGGGTGGGAATTCAACAAGTATTTGCATCCGTCGAGCACCCTCAGACAAATGGCCAAGAAGAGTCAGCCAACCGGGTACTGCTGAGAGGCCTGAAGAGAAGACTAGAGAAAGCCAAGGGATCGTGGGCTGAGGAGGTACCCCGTATAGTTTGGGCGTACCACACCACCGAGTAGTCAGGAACCCATGAGACCCCGTTTAGCTTGGTCTATGGATGCGACGCAATGATTCCAGTGGAAATCCAGGAGAGCTCGCCGAGATTCCAGAACTTTGTAGCGGAAGACTCGAATGAGGAAAGAAGGCTGAATCTGGATTTGCTGGATGAGGTCAGGGAGGAGGCGAGAGTAAAAGCTGAGGCAGTGAAGAGAAGGATTGAACGAAGGTATAACTCAAAGGTGATGCCAAGGCAGTTTAAAGAAGGCAACCTGGTGATGAGGAAGGCCCACCAGTACGAGATGGAGAACAAGTTGTCGCCCAAATGGACGGGACCGTTCAGAATAACCGAGGCGCTCGGGAACGGCGCCTACCGCTTAGAAACATTGGAAGGAGGGGCGATTCCTTGCACTTGGAACGCCACGCACCTCAAGTTATATTACAGTTAAAAGTTTTGTAAGTAAAAACAAACACGAAGAGTTTGCAAGCTTTCTGTTAAAACTGTTTGAAGGGGGCACTCTTTTTTCCCTAAGGAGGGTTTTTAATGAGGTCACCCAATAAAGAAGAGTTTTCGAAGTTTAAAGTGTTTTAGATTGCATGCTTATTGTTGTTACGAATGTTTTGAAAAAAGACCTTGTCACTCGAATGTGATTTAAGGCGAGTTTGAAGTTATGTTGCATGCTTTCTAAAAAGTTTTAAGTCCCCATCGCTTTTCGGCGATTGGCGGCATCCGTTGAGTTGAAAGTCCTCATCGTCTTTCGGCGATCGGAGGCACTAGCAGCGTTTAAAGACCTCAACGCCCTCGCGCGTCTTGAGGCGAGAAAGAGATAAAGACCTCCTCGCCGTCGAGCGAGTGCAGGCGAGAAGGAGAAAAAGTCCTTAGTGCCTCCAGGGGAGAGAAGATGTAGCCTCTGGGGCAATGTAGAGGCACCAGTAAAAAGTCCTCAGTGCTTCCAGGGGAGAGAAGATGTAGCCCCTGGGGCAATGTAGAGGCACGAGTTAAAGACCTTCTCGCCGTCGAGCGAGTTCAGGCGAGTTAAAGACCTTCTCGCTGTCGAGCGAGTTCAGGCGAGTTAAAGACCTTCTCGCCGTCGAGCGAGTTCAGGCGAGATAAAGACCTTCTCGCCGTCGAGCGAGTTCAGGCAAGATAAAATCCTTCTCGTCTCGAACGAGTTCAGGTACGGTGTAGAGGGTGGAAGAAGTTTGAAGGATGGCTAAGGCAGGTTCGAAGAGAACGCCTAGCTGTCCGGCTTATTGTTCTGTAACTCAGGGAGGTAGAGAAAGATCCGAAAGACGCCTCTACCCCCCAGATGAGGGAACTATAACCAAGTTACGAAGGCAAAAGGGGATTACATCGCCGGGACCCTCTGGCGATTAGAAGAGATTCAGGCGATGGCAAGAGTGAGGACCCATTTTGATGAGGCAGATCAGGTGAACTATGTCTTAAACTATCAGTTGGGTTGAAACTCGCTGATTAGTAAGTAGTTTCGCGCTGAAGTTCATTGCCTTAAAATTCACAAGTTATTAAAATGCTATCGTTCGAAAGTTGATAGCTTGAGCGAGTTCGGAGCAGTAAGTAAGCAGTTGCGCCCGCAGAATCGCTAAGTTAAGTTCGTTTAAGCGATTTTGCAAAAAGAAGCAAAGCAAACAGAGAGATCAAGTGAAGAAGCAGAAAATTTATGATAAAAGTGGTATCAGTTCAAGTACACCAGAATAGAAGAGAAATATTACAAGTAAGGATTGTGAAAAAGGTATCAGGGAATAAGCAGTGGAGGGAGATGATTAATCTTCAGAAGGCACGATCTTTCCATCCACTACTTCATTGTACAGTGACACCATGGAGAGGTCGAGATCGGGGTATTGGCAGCCGACTTGCTCCATGGCGGCGTCAAACCCAACGGCGAGGACTTGGGCGGAGCTCAGTTCGAGCTCTTCGTTTTGCTTTTTGAGCCCCTCGGTTTGCTGTTCTAGCTCGTCAGCTCGTTTCTTCAGTTCTTCAGTTTTCTCACGAGCTTGAACGAGGTCTTCAGCAACCTTCTTGTTTTCCTCCCGCGCCTGGGGCAGCTCTGCAGCGATCTTTGCATTCCCCTCTCTGGCTTCGGCGAGCTCAGCCACGGCGTCATCCCTCTCTTTTTCAACTTTTCCTAAGAGTACTTCCCGATCAACCGACCTTTTCTCAAGATTCTCTACCTTGGCTGCATCTGCTTTGATTGATGCCTCCAGGTCAGCCACCTTGAGACGGTAGGGAACCAGTTTACTCTCCAGCTCGATCTTCTCTTGAGCAAGGAGGTGCAGTTTCTAGCATAGATCGGAAGTCTCCTTGCGTGCGACCCGCAGCTCGGCGCTCATGGCATCCTCCACCCTTGAGTGGTCGATCTCTGCCATCATGAGGTTGCAAGATAACTTCTCCGCCTCGATTCTTATCAGGCGATTCTCCTCTTCGAGTATGGAGATATCATCCTAAAGTTTTTTGGTGGAGCTCTCCACGGATTTTGTTATGATGGAGGGGAGATCCTCTGCCATCATTTTGAGCTTAGCCGTGAATGGCCCCCAAATACCTTTGACCGCGAGGGGAAGGCTTGCAGCCGCTGTTGGTGGAGGTGCTGGAGGAGCCTAGTGCTGATTCTCGCCACCACCCTCTTGAATTGGTTGTTGAGGTTGGGCTTCTTGGCGTGGTGGTGACGTGGGGGACTCGGTAATGATTATTGGCGAGTTATGAGCGCCTTCATCCCCACATGGCGCAGCTTCGGCGATTGAAGCGGTTGAAGGAGGACCCTCTCCAGCAGATACGAATGGCGTGGAGGCACTCGGAGGGTTCTCCATGAAGTTGGGCTCGTTGGCCTCAACCGCAGGAAGTGCAGCCGCCAAGGGCACTACTTGGACTGGCGGTGTTGGAGCCGGGGGAGAAGGTGGTGTTGGTGTTGGTGTTGGAGCTGGGCCTTGAGGGGGCGATCTGCCCTGAGCAGCAGCGATCTCCACCACTGAGTTAGGCACAGTTTGGGAACCCGACGCCAATCTGTGGGTTCGGGCGAGCGCCCTCAATTCAGCTAACTTGCCTTTGCCCAGCATGAGATCTGCATGGTGCAAAAATATACGAGTAAGCGCAAAGGCAAAGGTGAAATGTGTGAGTACGTGTGCAAATGAGACAAACAAATGGTGCAGGAAATAAAAACCAAGTCTAGTGCGCAACAAACAAGACGCCCAATAATAGATAACAGAGATGCAGCACAGGGCAAAAACCTAAATGTCGAGGTAAGTACTAACCTATGTGAACTTCGAGTTGGTCCTCGAAGAACTCGAAGGAGATTATTGAAGAGGTGGGAAAGGTGATGTTAGTGGCTGCCACGCTCTTCCAGAAGAGGCATAGGTCCTTGTCCAACTCGCCCATGTTGTCGAGGCTTCTTGGCCTTCTGAAACTTTCCTTGGAGTCCTTATTTCCCTTGTTTACCCAGTACAAGGGAAAGTCGTCGAGCAGCGAAGGGTCTCGATCATTTTGGCGCACTTGGACGAACTTTCCCTTCCAATCTTTGTAAGATTGCTGGAAGATAGAGAGGATCGACCTCCCAGTAATTCCGTTCAGGCTCACCCAAAGGCGATCTCCAGGATTCTTGGCCTCGAACAGGAAAAGGAAGACATCTACCAAGGCCGGTAGTCCCAAATGCGCGCACATAATTTGGAACGCCCGCACAAATGCCCAGCTGTTGGGATGGAGCTGGGCGGCGGCGATGTTGAGCTCGGTCAATAGTTCCCGTTCAAAACGGGTGAAGGGAAGTCTGAGTTTCACCTTCTTGAAGAGAGTGGTATAAAGGAAGCAGAACAGCTCGCCGTTGTTCCCCTTGTCATCTGCGCAGATTGGCACGTCGGGGGGGCAAGGCAGCACCACCAGTTTGTCGTCGTGCTCCTTGTGGAACGAAAGATTGGGTTGGTCCCCTTTCTTCAACCTTAGCACCGCCAGCGCAGAGTTTACTGAAGAAGTCTCCTTCAGCAAAGTCGGGGTGGCCCATGGGTAGAGTTTCTTGAAGTCTGGAGTGGGAATGGAGGCTCCTCCGGCGACTGGTGGAGTTGCCTGAGCAAGGTCGGGACGAGAGGTTGCAGGCCTCTCGGCCTGGGAAGAGGGAGCACCAGATGCTCGCGGTAGGTTTTGCGCTTGGGATGGAGGGTTTCGTGACGAAGGAGGAGGATTCGCGATGATCTTTGAACGAGCCATCGCGGGAACTGCAAAGGAAAAAGGAAAGGAAAGATGAGCGAAGGTTGCAGAGGTCGACTCGATTGTGACCGAAGGATGAAAAACGAACGAACGAAAGTTCGTTGAGATAGAAGACGAAGCCCTAAGTTACGAAAAGGGAGGAGAGGAAGAAACAACCCACAGCGTATGCACCAGACAGTTAATGGATGATGCGAATGGGTTAAAATGCAGCAAATATCAACAGAGGAAGTAAAAGAGGTACCTTTCGATGATCAGATAAGCGATTGAAGGGAGTTGGGGATTGAGAGAGTCGAAGAGCATCGTGGGTTTGCAGAGAAGACTCAGAGCGTTTCGAAGGCAGAAAGATGATGAAACAGTAAAAATGAAAAGGGTTTAAGGGTTTTTCAAACGTTTTTGGAAGCGCAAACGACAGCTAAAGATAACCGTTGATGAAGCCACGTGTCGTGCGATTGGAAAGGTGTTTGGTGGAGCGTCAGAAAAGCAGATGGTACGAACGTTTGGAATTCTGCGCCAGCACCACGTAGATCGGCAGTGACGTGACCACTTAGTCTTTTCGCTGGACAAGTCTTCGCTTAAGACTGGGGGGCTTGTGTACCGCCCAGGTAGTCGGGAGTGATGATGTGGCAGCAGGCGTGTTAAGTGGGGCTCATGGCTGGCAGAAGGGAAGGAAGTCGGGGGGGCTCGTGTAGTCGCCAGTCCTTAAGATTGGCGTGCTCCGATCTCTAGCAAACCCAAACCGGCGGTCACCGGGTTTGAGACCAAGTGATTAGAGATCGCCGAAAGAAGGACATCGCCGAAGGATCAGTGAAGCTTGTTCCAGGTTTTTGAAGCAGAGGATGAAGCCATCAGATAGTCATTTCCTTGCTAGCCAGAGGTTGAGGTCGGGGAACAGTTTACCTGAACATGCACGGTGAAGCAGGTGAAGCAGGTGAAGTAGATCATGAAGGCGGCCGGCGAGACCACAGGGAAGGTGTGTATGAAGGCACCCGTGCTCGCCACACAGAAGAGATCACGCTCCAAGGGAGCTATGCGCTGAGTTGCTTCATGCATAAGTAACTTAGCCAAAAGCCTGAAGAGTAAGAAGTGGCGCCCAAGTCAAAGATGCTCCAGATGGTGACACGTGTACAGCTGGATGCGAGCCACGTGTCCAGATGTGTAACCGTCAGGAGAGAGAAAGTGCACAGGTATATAAGAGATTCTAACGAACTTCTGAGGTACGCGCGTTTTAGATTACTTCTTTTACGCTTGCGAGAACTAGAGTGCGCTGAGAGAGAATCTTGCATGGTTCCAGAGAGTTCTTGAGTTTTCTCTTAGTATTTGGTGGTTCAGTCGCTGACTTGGGCGTCGGAGCGCGATCAGCCGCAGTGGCGCCGTTCTGTCTTTTTGCAGGTTCTTGAGGCGAATCAGAGCGAAGGACGGAAGCTAGCATGGCGCAGATTCGATCCAGATCTGACGAGGCAAGGTTCTTGCGTCCTGGTCAACAGGCAGGATGAGTAAGTGATTTCGTATTAAGCGTTATTGCTTCGAATTAACCGTTTGTTTAAGTTAAGGTGGTTTGCAGAAAGTTATGTACCGATTGGTGCAAAGTACGTTGAGTTGAGAAAAGTTAAGTACCGGTTGGTAGAAAATACGTTGAATTAAGAAAAAACCATCCAGTTAAACCAGTTGATTGCACAGTAGATAAATTAGAAGATCATATATATATATATATGTGCACATAAGTATCGAACAGTTCGAACAGAATGAAAATTATTACAGACCAAGGTAAAGCATAAGAGTTTTCAAGGAGATAAGTCAATCGGGGGCACGATCTTGCCGTCCACCACCTCGTTGTATACTGAGAACTGAGAAAGATCAAGGTCAGGATATTTGCAAGCAAACTGCTCTAAAGCAGCGCCAAAGCCGGAAGTTAGAACCTGGGTGACTTCAAGCTCGAGCTCGTCGGCCTTCTTCTTGAGCCCACTGTTCTCCTCGCGAACTCGGGCAAGCTCAACAGCAGCTTCACTAAGTTCCTGGGAGGCCTTATCCCGATCTTGCTCAACCTTTCCCAGAAGGGTCTCTCTCTCGACTGACCTCTTCTCCAGGTTGACCATCTTCTGGGCGTCAGTTTTCTTTGCCTCCTCCAGCGCGGCAATTTTCTCCCTCAAAGGGACGATCTTGCTCTCCAGCTCGATGGCGTCTTGAAGTTTGTCATGAAGCTTCTTGCGCAGCTCTTTGTTGTCTTGTCGCACGCTCTTGAGCTCGTCTTTGAGGGCGTTTTCAACTCGCGAAAACTCCAAGCCTTGCATCATCATATCGCATTTGGTCTTCTCGGCTTCAGCTTTCACGGTACTTGCCACCTCCTGGTTGATCCGGTTATGGAGCTCAAACTTCTCCAAAGAGTCCTTGAGCCCTTCGCCGACGATCTGGGGAAGGCAATCGTCGACCATGGCACTCAGGCGCACGGTAAAGGACTTCAAAGCTTCTTGAAGAGCGGCTGGGAGGTTTGAGGTTGCTGGAGGAGGCGACGGTTGATGCTCACCACCACCCTCACAAGGTTGGGCGGCGGGGGAGCTTCGAGGCGCAGTGGTGAGGCAGGGAGGTTCCCGGCGGCTTGTGAGGAGGCTTGCGTATCAGCAAGTTGCTCAGGAGCGGCCTCAGCAACTGAAGCGTTCGAAACGAGAACATCCCCAGCGGACTCGAATGGTGTGGAGGCACTGGGGGGGTTCTCGATGAAGTTTGGAGCGGCGCTCTCAATTGCTGGGGGCTCGGTCACCGCCACCCTTTTCCTTTTGCATATTAACCCATCCTCAGTGGCTTCATCCGTTTCTTCGTCAGATACTACCCTGGGGGCCTTCCTCTTGGCCTTCTTGAGGGGTAGTTTTTGCGTTGGGGGGCTGGAAGAGAGGCAGCTGCGGGTGGACCAGCTGGTGGAGATTGGCCCTGGGCAGCAGCGATCTCCGCAACAGAGTTCGGGATCGTTTGGGAGCCCGCCGCCAGCTTGTGGGACTTGGCTATGGCGCGTAGCTCAGCCATTCTATCTTTCCCCAGCATCATATCTGCATTATTGGCCCACGGTTACCAAACAACACAAAAATTTGGTGTTTAACAATGCACAGAAAGGCAAGCAGTATATGACAATGCATGGGGAAAGCTAAAACTACACACAAGTCAGAACAGCATTGTCAAAGCAAAGGCAGGACGATACAAGTATAAGCTAAGGGAACTCAAGGACGAACCTATGTGAACGTCTAGTTGGCCTTCGAGAAACTCGTAGGCGATGATGGCGGAAGTGGGCAGAACCACGTTGGAAGAGGCGACTCTTTTCCAGAAGCCGCACAAGTCTTTGTCAAGGTCTCCCATTTTCTCTGGCCCCCTGGCCTTCCTGAAGTTTGACTCCTTCCATCCTTTGTTCACCCAGTACAAGGGGAACCCGTCGAGAAGGGAAGGGTCTTGATCGTTGCAGCATACACGTACAAACTTCCCCTTCCAATCCTTATAGGATTGCTGGAAGATGGAGATAATAGACCTTTCAGCGACCCCATTGAGGCTGACCCATAGACGATCACCTGGGTTCTTCGCCTCGAACAAATAGAGAAATACATCCACAGAGGCCGGATGTCCCAAATGTGCGCAGATGATTTGGTAGGCTCGCACGAACGCCCAGCTGTTGGGATGGAGCTGGGCGGGAGCTATGTCGAGCTCGGTCAGGAGCTCCCTCTCAAAGCGCGTGAAGGGAAACCGGAGTTTGACCTTCTTGAACATAGTAGTGTATATGAAGCTGATCCTGCCTGTTGACCGGAACGCTGGAGAATGCCTCGTCAAAGGATCGACGTGCGCACCGCTTCTCACCTCCGTTCCTCTCCGGGATCTACTTCAAGAACCTGCAAAGAAACGACACGGCGCCGCTGCGGCCGATCGCACTCCGACGCTCAAGTCAGTGACGGTATCACCAAATACTAAGAACGAGAACCGTGCAAATCCTCTCTCACAATCAGCTCTATCACTCGCAAGCGTAAAGTGTATGAACTGAACGTGCGTACCTAAGAAAGTCTATTAAGAACTCTTATATACCTGGTGGCTTTCTCTCTCCTGGCAGTTACAGACTTGGACACGTGGCTCGCATCCAACTGTACACGTGCCATCATCTGGAGGCTCCCTGACTTGGCGCTGCTTCTGCTCTCATTTTGGCTAAGTTACTTATGCATGGTACTGCCCAGTGCATAGCTAACTTAGGAGTGCGATCTATACTGGAACTGGCGAGTTAGGGGCCTTCATACACCTTCCCTGTGGTCTCGCCGGCCGCCTTCATAATCTGCTTCTCCTTCATCTTCGGCGATGTGCTTGTTCTGGCGATCTCCGACTGCTTGGTCGCCTGGGTCTACATCTGGCGACTTCATCTTCAACCTGGCGATCGCCTATTCTGGTAAGCTGGAAGTCGGAACACGCCAACTTAACAATCGGCGACTACACGTGCCTCCCGACTTCCTTCCTATCTGCCAACCTGGCGCCTTGTCAACACGCCTACACTGTAGCAGGGTGCCACGTCATCATACCCGACCACCAGGGCGGTACACAAGGCCCCCAGTCTTAAGTGAAGACTTGTCTAGCGAAAAGACTGAAAGAGCCTTCGTTAACACCGATTTACGTGGCACTGACGCAGAATTCCAAGCGATTGTACTTTCTGCTGCTCTGACGCTCCACCAAACCCTTCACTCATCGTTCGACACGTGGCTTCATCAACGGCTCTCTTCATCTGCCGTTAGCGCTTCCTAAAATCATTTCGAAAACCCTTAAACCCATTACGCTCCACTGTTCCATCACTTTCTTCGTGCTTGCAAACGCTCTCACTTCCTTCTGCGAAAGCTCTCGACGTTCTTCAACGCTCTAGATCACCATCTCCCTTCACCGTCTTCCTGATCATCGAAAGGTAATTACTTTCCTTCATCTGCTGGGTTTCCTTGCATTTTCACCGATTTGCATCATCCTGTAACTGCCTGGTGCATACGCTGTGGGTTGTTTTCCCATTTCTCCTTCTGCGTAACTTAGGGCTTTGTCGATCGTCGCAACGAACATACATTCGTTCGTTTTTTCACCTTCCTTCTGTGATCGAGTCAGCCTCTGTAATCCCCTGATCGTTTTTTCTTTCTTCTTCCTTTGCAGTTGCTATCATGACTCGCACAAAGATCACCCCGAACCCCCCTCCTTCAGCACGAAACCTTCCTTCACAAGCACACGACCCAACACAAGTTCGTGGCGCTTCGTCTTCGCAGGCTGTGAGGCCTGCGTCTTCCCAAACTGCCCTGGCTCAGGCGACTCCATCTAACGCTGGAGGAGCCCCCGTCCCTCTGCCAGACTTCAAAACTCTATACCCCTGAGCTAACCCAACCCTTCTGAAGGAGACCTCGTCGGTGAACACTGCGGGAGCAGTTCTGCGGTTGACTAAGGGGGACGAGGCCTATCAATCGTTTCACAAGGAGCACGACGAGAAGATGATGGTGCTGCCTTGCCCCGCCGCCCTGCCAGTGTGTGCTGATGACAGAGTAAGCGCCGACGGGCCCTTCTGCTTTGTTTACACAACTTTCTTCAAGAAGGTCAAGCTCAGGTTCCCTCTCACCCGATTCGAGAGGGAACTTTTGACCGAGCTCAACATCGCTGCCGCCCAGCTTCACCCCAACAGCTGGGCGTTTGTTCGAGCCTTTGAAATAACGTGCGACCATCTGGGGTTGCCCGCGTCGGTGGACGTGTTTTTGTTCCTTTTTTAGGCCAAGCACCCAGGAGATCGTCTGTGGGTCAGCTTGAATGCAATTGCTGGGAGATCCATTTTTACCATCTTCCAGCAATCGTACAAAGACTGGAAGGGGAAGTTCATCCAAGTACGTGCAAACGATAAAGACACCTCCCTTCTTGATGGCTTCCCCTTGTACTGGGTGGACAAGGGGAAAAAGGAGTCCAAGAGCTGCTTCAGGAGGCCCAGAAGTCCTGATAGCATGGGAGCATTGGACAGAGACCTCTGTCTATTCTAGAAGAGGGTGGCGGATGCCAACATAACATTCCTGACCCCCACCTTGATCTCCTTCGAATTCTTTTGAGGACCAGCTAGAATTCCAAATAGGTTAGGACATCCAAACTGTTGCTTTGATACTGCTTCTGATATTGCTTCTGGGTGTCTTGTGCGATACGCACAAGACTTTGGTTTTACCTTTTCTGCATATACTACCTGTTTTGCTGTTTTATTACCTCATACACTTATCGTTTTTCTTCTCTGAGCTAACTCATGCATTTTCGTTTCATGCAGACAACATGTTGGGTAAAAACATGCTCGCCGACTTAAAGGCGCTCGCCCGAAACCAAGGGTTGGCGACCGGTTCCCAAACGGTGCCCAACTCGGCGGTCGAGAAGGCCATCGTTCATGGGCGATCACCGCCCAAGGAACCCACCCAGCGCAAGAAACTGGTCCTTAAGAGGCCTAAGCGGAAAGCCCCTCAAGTCGTCCAAGAGGAGGAAAAAGAGGACGACGAGGTCACAGAGGATGGCCTTGTCACGAAAAGGAAGAGGGTGGCACCATCTTCTCCACCTGCTCCACCCCCTCTTCCAACCTCAACACCACCATCAACGCCTGCTCCTCCTCCCTCATTGCCAACACCACAAGCCCCTTCATCACCAGTCCAAGCAGTTCCACTGGCCACTGCGCCACCTGCAGCTGAGGCCCAAGAGCCAAATTTCTTGGAGGACCCCCCAAGCGCCTCTACGCCACACGTGTCAGCAGGAGGGGGCCCCCCTTCAAACACTTCAGCTGCAGGAAACGTTCCAATCGGGGATGAGGTTGCTCATACCTCTCCAATTCTAATTACCGAATCCCCGATTGCGTCGCCACGCCAGGAAGCAAACACTGAAAATCCTGCTAAGGAAGGTGGCGGCGAGAACCCTCAACAAGCCCCCCTGGCGCCTCTCCAAGCAGCAAACTTTTCCCTTGAAGTCACAAGGATGTGGGAACCTCTGACTGCTAAGTTGAAAACCATAGCGGAGGATATCCCCGCGATCATAATGAGGGCTGTGGAGAGCTCCACCAGGAGGCTTCAAGATGATCTCTTCAACCTCAAGACCGAAAATAGCACTATGAAGGTTTAGGTGGAGAAGATGTCATTCAGCCTGACGCTCGCAAAAATAGAACACTCCCGAGTGGAGGATGCCCTGAATACCGAGCTCAGGCTGGCGCGGAAGGAAGCTGCTGACCTTCGCCGCAAAATTCATGATCTTGCCCAAGAGAAAGTCGAGTTGGAAAGCAAAATCGTGCCTCTTCGCACCAAGGCGAGCGACCTGGAGGCTCACATTCAAGCTGATGCCGCCAAGTTGCAAAAACTGGAGCAGAGGTCGATCGACCGCGAGAAGCTACTTGGGCAAGTAGAAAAAGCGAGGGACGACGCCATGGCTGATCTCGCCGAGGCAAACAAGGAAAAAGGAAAGATGGCTGCCGAGTTGACCCAAGCTCAAACGGAATCCAAGAAGGTTACTGACGACCTTCTCCATGCTCAAGAGACCAACGAACAACTCCGAAAACAGGTCGAAGAGCTGGAGCAGCAGAACAAGGAGCTCAAGAAACAGGTTGAAGAACTTCAAGGGCAAATTGAAGAACTTAAGCTAAGCTCTGCTCAGATTCTGGTTGCTGGATTCGAAGCTGCTCGGAAACAATTCGCATGCCTATTCCCCGATCTCGACCTCAGCATGGTGTCGTTGAACAACGAAGTAGTAGATGGAAAGGTCGTTCCCGCCGAAGACTTAACCAACTCCACCTCGTCTGCTACTTTATAATTTCGCTTGTATATACCTTGTGTACCGCCCTGGTGGTCGGGTGTGATGACGTGGCATCCTGCTACAGTGTAGGCGTGTTGACAAGGCGCCAGGTTGGCAAGAAGGTAAAGAAGTCGGGGGGCACGCGTAGTCGCCAGTTGTTAAGCTGGCGTGTTCCGATTTCCAGTTTACCAGAATAGGCGATCGCCAGGTTAAAGGTCAAGTCGCCAGATGAAGACCCAGGCGACCAAGCAGTCGGAGATCGCCAGAACAAGCACATCGCCGAAGATGAAGGAGAAGCAGATTATGAAGGCGGCCGGCGAGACCACAGGGAAGGTGTATGAAGGCCCTAACTCGCCAGTTCCAGTATAGATCGCACTCCTGACTTAGCTATGCACTGGGCAGTACCATGCATAGGTAACTTAGCCAAAATGAGAGTAGAAGCAGCGCCAAGTCAGGGAGCCTCCAGATGATGGCACGTGTACAGTTGGATGCGAGCCACGTGTCCAAGTCTGTAACTGCCAGGAGAGAGAAAACCACCAGGTATATAAGAGTTCTTAACAGATTTTCTGAGGTACGCATGTTCAGTTCATACACTTTACGCTTGCGAGTGACAGAGCTGTTTGTGAGAGGATTTGCACGGTTCTAGTTCTTAGTATTTGGTGATACCGTCACTGACTTGAGCGTCGGAGTGCGATCGGCCGCAGCGGCGCCGTGTCGTTTCTTTGCAGGTTCTTGAAGTAGATCCAGGGGAGGAACGAAGGTGATAAGCAGTGCGCACGTCGATCCTTTGACGAGGCATTCTCCAGCGCTCCGGTCAACAGGCAGGATCATCAGGCGCCCACCGTGGGGCCGTGTAAAACTTGCTCCCATCCACAGCCTGAGTTCGTGGAAGTTTTCGAGGTTTTCGGCGTGGTTGTGTGCTGGTGCAACCGTTGTTCGCAGTTTCTTTGAGTTTCGTTCGGTGAGTTTGCGTTTTGTACCGTTTGTTTGGCTTTCAATCGGTGGAGTGAGGTCTTTTGTTGCTTGCGCGCAATCTGTTTGGTGGAAGTTCGAGTTCTTTTGTGGTTTTCTTCGAAGGTTTGCGGTGTTCTTGGGTTCTTGCGCAGTTTCTTGAGTTTTCTCCGATTGATCGCTGATTCGATCATGGTTGAAGTGTTGTTTGCTGTATTTCTGTGGTTCGCTGAAGTTAATGAGAAAGATGAGAAGCAATCGTTCCAGTCCCGTGGCTCCTGTCGCTGCTGAAGGCGACGCCGCCATGACCATGGCGCAGATGGCAGAGATGATGCGCTCGTTGCAGGCAACCGTGGAAGCCTCGCGCGTAGAGCAGGCAAGGATACATGAGGACCTGGTCGCCTCTCGCGCCAGGAACGAGGAGCTCAGCAAGGTAGCTGAGGAGCTGCGTCGAGCTCTTCAGGAGCAGCAGGGACGTTCTTCTGCTGAAGAGGTGGCACCGTCGACGCCACCTCGTGTGTTCCCAATGCCTTTCGTTCAGGCGATTACCGACACGCCTATTCCCACGAGCGTGGTTCCGGTTAAAGCTGTTTTTACCGGCGTGGAGGATCCAGAGGCTCATCTGACCACGTTCCACACGCAGATGATGCTGTCGGGAGGATCAGACGCCGTCTACTGCAAGATGTTCGTGAGTACGCTCCAGGGAACGGCGATGGAGTGGTTTGTGAGCCTGCCTAACGGCCACATAACAAATTTTCAACAGTTCTCGAAAATCTTTGTCGAGCAGTACATTGTGAACAAGGCACCGCCCAGGGTGTCCTATGATCTGTTTGATATAAGGCAGTACCATGGGGAGTCCCTCAGAGACTACCTCAATCGCTTCGGAGCGCAGATGGTCAGATCGCCGGCCAAGGATGAAGAAATGCTGGTCTATGCCTTCAAGAAGGGCGTGCAGCCAGGGCCATTCTGCGAGGCCTTGATCAGGGCTCATCCAGCGACGTTTGCTGAAGTCAGGCGACTTGCGGTGGCCCACATCGCCGACGAGAGTGAAGTCGCCGAGAAGAGAGGCAGCGTGGCTCCCGCCAGGCCACGCGCCCAGACCAGGATCCAGCCACAGAGGGTGCGGGAAACGGCGGCGGCGGCCAGAAAGGACCAAAGGACTCGCTATCCTTACGATAGGAGAAATAAGGGAAGAAGCCAAGCGCGCCAACCACCAGCACGCCAACAACCAGCACGCCGGGAGTACAATCGCCCGCCTAAGCACAAATTCGTCATGGGACTAGCGGACCTGATCGCTATCCCTAACATATCTGCTAGGTTGAAGGCGCCTGAGAAGGTGGGCGACAAGGTGCTGGGGTCAAAGCCGGACGCCTGGTGCGAGTTCCACCAGTGTTTTGGCCACAACCTGGACTCCTGTTTGTCTTTAGGATACCAGCTCGACGATCTGGTTAAGAGCGGGTTCCTAAATGACTATCTGCTGGACAGGAGGACGGGGGGAGCATCGAGTTCCCAGCCAGTAGGTGGAGAAGCCCAGCAACACGAGATGCCTATCCATGGGGAGATCCACACCATTGCAGGGGGTTTCTCAGGTGGTGGATGCACCGCATCGCAGAGGAAAAAGTACGCGCGATCGGTGATGGCAGTGGACATGTTTGAAGATCACTCGCCGGAAGTGGACATTACGTTCACAAAGCAGGATCTTCGGGACGTTGTGCCCCATGACAACGATCCCATAGTTATTTCGTTGATCACAGTGGGAAGGAAGGTCCACAGAGTTCTGGTGGACCAAGGAAGCTCGGCAGACGTGATGTTCTGGCCGACTTTCACGCAGCTGGAATTGCCCCTTGACCAGCTAAGGCCCTATGGAGGGTGCTTGTATGGGTTCGCCGGTGACCAGGTGGAGGTCAGGGGGTACATTGAGCTGAGAACCACGTTTACAGATGAGGCTGGGTCGAGGACGGAGAAAATCAAGTACCTCATCGTAAACGCCCCTTCAGCATATAACATCCTGTTGGGAAGGCCCACTCTTAACAGGATAGGCGCCATTCCGTCGACACGGCACATGAAGGTGAAGTTGCCATCCATGGAAGGGGTGGTGATCACGATCAAGTCTGATCAGAAAGAAGCGAAAAGGTGCTATGAGAATAGCCTGAAAAACAAAAGATCAGTGAGTTATGTAACGACCACCCCACCTCCCGGTGTGAAACCCAGACCGCCGGTATCAGAGGAGGTCGCCGGAAGAGACGTGGAAATGGTGGATGCTGAGCTGGGGGAGAGGAATGCTGGCATGGAGGAGGAAGAGGCGCGGAATCGCCCTGAGGAAGCAAGGGAACAGGGAATCGCCAGGGCGGTGATCGCCAGAGAATCCAGGCCCAAACCTGTCGAGCAGTGGCTCGAGAAGGAGATCGGAGGGAAAGTTTTCAAGCTCGGAAGATCTCTGGAGGTTGATCTCCAGGACCAGATCGCCAAGGTGATTGAGCGGCATCTGGACGCGTTTGCTTGGTCCGCTTCGGACATGCCCGGGATCGATCCCGACTTCTTGTGCCATCATCTGGCGATGGACAACATGGTGAGACCAGTGCGACAAAGGAGAAGAAAGTTCAACGAGGAGAGGAGGCAGGCGATCAGGGACGAAACCCAGAAACTCCTCGCTGTAGGCCACATCAGGGAAGTCCAGTACCCTGAATGGTTGGCAAATGTCGTACTGGTGAAGAAGAGTAACGGGAAATGGCGCATGTGCGTCGATTTCACCGATCTGAATAAAGCTTGCCCAAAGGATTCGTATCCTTTACCAAGCATTGATGCCCTGGTTGATAGTGCTGCAGGGTGCAAGCTGCTGAGCTTCCTGGATGCCTTCTCGGGCTATAATCAGATCAAGATGCATCCCATGGACGAAGAAAAAACAGCCTTCATGACGGAGAGGTCATGCTACTGCTATAAGGTGATGCCGTTTGGGCTGAAGAACGCGGGGGCCACGTACCAGAGGTTGATGGATCGAGTACTTGCACCGATGCTGGGAAGGAACGTGCAAGCCTACGTCGATGACATGGTCGTGACCTCGCAGGAGAAGAGCAAGCACGTTGCAGACTTGGAAGAATTGTTCACGACGATCGCCAAGTTCAAGTTAAAGCTCAACCCGGAGAAATGCATTTTCGGCGTGGAGGCTGGAAAATTTTTGGGTTTTCTCTTGACTGAAAGAGGAATAGAAGCTAACCCGGACAAGTGTGCCGCCATCTTGGCGATGAGAAGCCCGGCTACAGTAAAAGAGGTCCAGCAGCTAACAGGTCGGATGGCAGCCCTATCTCGCTTCGTGTCAGCTAGCGGAGAAAAGGGGCATCCCTATTTTCAGTGTCTGCGGCGCAATAACAAGTTCGCTTGGACGAAAGAGTGTGAGGAAGCTTTCGTCAAGCTGAAGGAGTATCTGGCGAGCCCGCCGGTTCTGTGCAAACCGCTGGCGGGAATCCCTCTCTGGTTGTACTTCGCTGTGACTGAGAGGGCGGTGAGTGCGGTGCTCGCCCAGGATCAAGATCAGGCTCAAAGGCCTATTTATTTTGTGAGCAAGGTGTTGCAGGGCCCAGAAACGAGATATCAGGCCCTGGAGAAGGCTGCGCTGGCTGTGGTGTTTTCGGCGAGGAGGTTGCGCCACTACTTCCACAGCTTCTCAATACTGGTGATGACTGACCTGCCCATCCAGAAGGTCTTGAAGAAACCTGACGTTGCGGGAAGAATGGTGAAGTGGGCAGTGAAGTTGTCAGAATTTGACATTAAATATGAGCCCCGAGGCCCGATCAAGGGGCAAATCTTTGCAGATTTTGTGGTCGAGCTCTCATCAGAGGCGACGCGGGTTGAAGGAGATGATTTCCGTTGGGTACTCTCGGTGGATGGATCGTCGAACCAGCAGGGTAGCGGTGCTGGAGTCATATTGGAAGGACCCAACGGTGTGCTGATCGAACAATCGTTGAGATTTGCCTTCAAAGCCAGCAACAATCAAGCAGAGTATGAGGCGCTGATCGCCGGGATTTTGCTGGCCAAAGAGATGGGAGCCAGGGTGTTAATGGCTAAGAGTGACTCGCTGCTAGTCACAGGGCAAGTAACAGGCGAGTTCCAGGCTAAAGATCCACAAATGGCGGCTTACTTGGCCTATGTGCAGGAATTGAAGAGTTCCTTTGCCTCTTTTGAAGTAGTACATGTGCCCCGAGAACAGAATGCCCGAGCTGACTTGCTTGCTAAGCTCGCCAGTTCAGGCAAGGGGGGTAGGCAGAGGACGGTAATTCAAGAAACTCTGAAGACGCCGAGGGCATTTGTAGCAGATCACCTGGTCCTTCAGATAAGCAAGTCGACGGAGAGAGCAGCGAGTAGCCATAAGTCTTTGACGCAAGAAACCCTGAGATCGCCGAGAGTTAGAGCATGTCGAGGAGAGAAGGTGGACGTGATGCAGGTCTGCGCCACCCGTGAGCCAGACACTTGGATAACACAGTACAAGCGGTGCTTGGCTGATGGCCTCCTCCCGCTAGATCCAACAGAAGCTAGGAAGGTAAAGAAAAATTCCAGCAAGTATACATTGATTGATGGCGATCTGTACAGGTTTGGGTTCACTCACCCACTCCTGGAATGTATACACGGCGAGAAGTGCACGAGAATTATGGCAGAGCTCCACGAAGGTATATGTGGAAGCCACGTCGGGGGTCGAGCTCTGGCCGCGAGGACTCTCCGTGCAGGCTACTATTGGCCATCTATGAGAGAAGATTGCAAGAAGTATGCCCAATGCTGTAAACAGTGCCAGCAGCACGCCGATTGACATAAGGCACCTCCCGAGGAGTTGAAGTCGATCTATAGCCCTTGGCCGTTTCATACTTGGGGAATCGACATCCTGGGACCTTTCCCGCTGGCGATCAGGCAAATGAAGTACTTGGTGGTGGCGATTGAGTACTTCACCAAGTGGATTGAAGCAGAACCAGTGGCCCAGATCACCGCACACAAGATCGAAGGTTTTGTATGGAAGAACATCGTGTGCCGATTCGGAGTGCCTAAGCGCCTGGTGTCAGATAATGGGACGCAGTTTGCAAGCCACCTGTTGAAGAAGCTTTGCGAAGGGGTGGGAATTCAACAAGTGTTTGCATCCGTCGAGCACCCTCAAACAAATGGCCAGGTGGAATCAGCTAATCGGGTGTTGTTGAGAGGTTTGAAGAGAAGGCTTGAGAAAGCCAAGGGAAGTTGGGCTGAGGAGGTGCCTCGCATAGTCTGGGCGTACCACACCACCGAGCAGTCAGGAACCCATGAGACCCCGTTTAGCTTGGTCTATGGGTGTGACGCCATGATTCCAGTGGAGATCCAGGAGAGCTCGCCGAGATTCCAGAACTTCGTAGAGGAAGATTCAAATGAAGAAAGAAGGCTGAACCTGGATCTGCTGGATGAGGTCAGGGAAGAGGCGAGGCTGAAGGCTGAGGCGGTGAAGAGGAGGATCGAGCGAAGATACAACTCAAAGGTGATGCCAAGGCAGTTCAGAGAAGGCGACTTGGTGATGAGGAAGGCCCACCAGTACGAGATGGAGAATAAATTGTCACCTAAGTGGACTGGACCGTTCAGAATAACCGAGGCTCTCGGGAACGAGGCCTACCGCTTAGAAACGCTGGAAGGAGGGGCGATCCCTCGTACCTGGAACGCCACACACCTGAAGTTGTACTATAGTTAAGAGCTTTGTAAGTAAAGACAAACACAAATGTTATATTACAATGTCTCTGTTAAAACAGTTTCAAGGGGGCACTCTTTTTTCCCTAAGGAGGGTTTTTAATGAGGCCACCCAATAAAAGAAGAGTTTTCGAAGAATAAGGTGTTTTTAGATTGCATGTGTGCTATTTTCAAAAGTTTTGAAGAAAGACCTTGTCATTTGTACATGATTTAAGGCAAGAAAAGATATATCGCGTGCTTTCTAAAAAGTTTTAAGTCCTCATCGTTTTTCGGCGATTGGAGGCACCAGTTAAGTTTTAAGTCCTCATCGTTTTTCGGCGATTGGAGGCACCAGTTAAGTTTTTAAGTCCTCATCGTCTTTCGGCGATCGGAGGCACCAGATGGAAGACCTCAACGCCCTCGCGCGTCCTGAGGCAAGTAAAAGACCTCCTCGACGTTGAGCGAGTGCAGGCGAGAAAGAGTAAAAGTCCTCCGTGTTTCTGGGAGCGAGAAGATGTAACTCCTGGGACAATGTAGAGGCAAGTTAAAAGACCTCCTCGCCGTCGAGCGAGTGCAGGCGAGAAAGAGAAAAAGTCCTCCGTGTTTCTGGGAGCGAGAAGATGTAACTCCTGGGGCAATGTAGAGGCAAGTTAAAGACCTCCTCGCCGTCGAGCGGGTGCAGGCGAGAAAGAGAAAGGTCCTCAGTGCATCCAGGGGGGAGGAGATGTACACCCTGGGCAAGTTGAGGCACCAGATAAAGTCCATATCGCCATTGTACGAGCTAAGGCCAGTTAAAGACCTCCTCGCCGCCGAGCGAGTGCAGGCGAGAGAAAGAAAAGGTCCTCAGTGCATCCAGGGGGGAGGAGATGTACACCTTGGGCAAGTTGAGGCACCAGATAAAGTCCATATCGCCGTTGTACGAGCTAAGGCCAGTTAAAGACCTCCTCGCCGCCGAGCGAGTGCAGGCGAGAGAAAGAAAAGGTCCTCAGTGCATCCAGGGGGGAGGAGATGTATACCCTGGGCAAGTTGAGGCACCAGATAAAGTCCTTCTCGCCGTTGAGCGAGTTCAGGCGAGTTAAAAGACCTTCTCGCTTACGTGCGAGCATAGGCAAGATAAAATCCTTCTCGTCTCGAACGAGTTCAGGTATGGCGAAGAGGGTGGAAGAAGCTTGAAAGGTGGCTAAGGTAGGTTCGAAGAGAACGCCTAGCCAGCCGGTCTTTTGCTCTGAAGTTCGGGGGGGGGCAAAGGAAGATCCCAAAGGGCGTTTCTACCCCAGATAAAGAAACGATTGCCAAAACATGAGGCTAGAAAAAGCTTATGGTAGCAAGAGTTCTTGGCGATCGGGGAAAGTTCAAACGACGGCGAGAAGGTTGAAAGGCTTGTTTGATAAAGTAGGTCGAGTGGGACGTTGTTTGAGCCAATCATTGAGTTACAGTTCGTTGTTCGAAGGGTATTCTTGCGATAAGGTTAGTTGCCTTAAGAATACAAGTTGTTTAAAGTGATTATTGCTTAAGTTTGAATTGGCTCGAGGCAGTTACGTCAAAAGTCGTATTTGCAAAATTGTTAAGTTAAATCCGACAAAGTTAAACGTACAAAGAAGGCTAAAGCGCTTAAAAGGAGTCAGGGGAGAGAATATCCAAGTTCTGCGATTGAAATAAGTATTTGATAAGAACACACATACAAGAGTTTTTACAGAATAATACGAGGGAAATTATAAAGTAGCAGATGAGGTGGAATGGATTAGTCTTCAGCAGGAACGACCTTTCCATCTACTACTTCGTTGTTCAACGACACCATGCTGAGGTCGAGATCGGGGAATAGGCATGCGAATTGTTCCCGAGCGGCTTCGAATCCAGCAGCCAGAATCTGAGCGGAGTTTAGTTTAAGTTCTTCAAATTGCCCTTGAAGTTCTTCAACCTGTTTCTTGAGCTCCTTGTTCTGCTGCTCCAGCTCTTCGACCTGTTTTCGGAGTTGTTCGTTGGTCTCTTGAGCATGGAAAAGGTCGTCAGCAACCTTCTTGGATTCTGTTTGAGCTTGGGTCAACTCGGCAGCCATCTTCCCTTTTTCCTTGTTTGCCTCGGTGAGATCAGCCATGGCGTCGTCCCTCGCTTTCTCTACTTGCCCAAGTAGCTTCTCGCGGTCGATCGACCTCTGCTCCAGTTTCTGCAACTTGGCGGCGTCAGCTTGAATGTGAGCCTCCAGGTCGCTCGCCTTGGTGCGGAGAGGCACGATCTTGCTTTCTAGCTCGACTTTCTCTTGGGCAAGATCATGAATTTTGCGGCGAAGGTCAGCAGCTTCCTTGCGCGCCAACCTGAGCTCGGTACTCAGGGCATCCTCCACTCGGGAGTGTTCCATTTCTGCGAGCGTCAGGCTGAATGACACCTTCTCCACCTCAACCTTCATAGTGCTATTTTCGGTCTTGAGGTTGTAGAGATCGTCTTGAAGCCTCCTGGTGGAGCTCTCCCTAGCCCTCGTTATGATCGATGGGATATCCTCTGCTATGGTTTTGAGTTTGGCAGTCAGAGGTTCCCACATCCTTGTGACTTCAAGGGAAAGGTTGGATGCTTGGAGAGGCGCCAGGGGGGCTTGTTGAGGGTTCTCGCTGCCACCTTCCTTAGCAGGATTTTCAGTGTTTGCTTCCTGGCGTGGCGACGCAATCGGGGATTCGGTAATTAGAATTGGAGAGGTGTGAGCAACCTCATCCCCGATTGGAACGGTCTCTGCAGCTGAAGTGTTTGAAGGGGGGCCCCCTCCAGCTGAGATGTGTGGCGTAGAGGCACTTGGGGGGTCCTTCAGAAAATTTGGCTCTTGAGCCTCAGCTGCTGGTGGCGCAGTGGCCAGTGGAGTTGCTTGGACTGGTGATGAAGGGGCTTGTGGTGTCGGCGATGAGGGAGGAGGAGCAGGCGTTGATGGTGGTGATGAGGTTGGAAGAGGGGGTGGAGCAGGTGGAGAAGATGGTGCCACCCTCTTCCTTTTCGTGACAAGGCCATCCTCTGTGACCTCGTCGTCCTCTTCTTCATCCTCTTGGACGACTTGGGGGGCTTTTCGCTTAGGCCTCTTAAGGACCAGTTTCTTGCGCTGGGTGGGTTCCTTTGAACGATGGCCTTCTCGACCGCCGAGTTGGGCACCGTTTGGGAACCGGTCGCCAACCCGTGGTTTCGGGCGAGCGCCTTTAAGTCGGCGAGCATGTTCTTTCCCAACATGGTGTCTGCATGAAACGAAAATGCATGAGTTAGCTCAGAGAAGAAAAAGATAAGTGTATGAGGCAATAAAACAGCAAAACAGGTATATGCAGAAAAGGTAAAACCAAAGTCTTGTGCGTGTCGCACAAGACGCCCAGAAGCAGCATCAGAAACAGTATCAGAAACAGTATCAGAAACAGTATCAGAAGCAGTATCAGAAGTAATGTCAAAGCAACAGTTTGGATGTCCTAACCTATTTGGAATTCTAGCTGGTCCTCAAAAGAATTCGAAGGAGATCAGGGTGGGGGTCAGGAATGTTATGTTGGCATCTGCCACCCTCTTCCAGAATAGACAGAGGTCTCGGTCCAAAGCTCCCATGCTATCAGGACTTCTGGGCCTCCTGAAGCAGCTCTTGAACTCCTTTTTCCCCTTGTCCACCCAGTACAAGGGGAAACCATCGAGAAGAGAAGTGTCTTTATCGTTTGCGCGTACTTGGATGAACTTCCCCTTCCAGTCATTGTACGATTGCTGGAAGATGGTAAAAATGGATCTCCCAGCAATTGCATTCAGGCTGACCCACAGGCGGTCTCCTGGGTGCTTGGCCTCAAAAAGGAACAAAAACACGTCCACCGACGCGGGCAACCCCAGGTGGTCGCACGTTATTTCAAAGGCTCGAACAAACGCCCAGCTGTTGGGGTGAAGCTGGGCGGCAGCGATGTTGAGCTCGGTCAAGAGTTCCCTCTCGAATCGGGTGAGAGGGAACCTGAGTTTGACCTTCTTGAAGAAAGTTGTGTAGACAAAGCAGAAGGGCCCGTCGGCGCTTACTTTGTCATCAGCACACACTGGCAGAGCGGCGGGGCAAGGCAGCACCATCATCCTCTCGTCGTGCTCCTTGTGAAACGATTGATAGGCCTCGTCCCCCTTTGTCAACCGCAGAACTGCTCCCGCAGTGTTCACCGACGAGGTCTCCTTCAGAAGGGTTGGGTTAGCCCAGGGGTATAGAGTTTTGAAGTCTGGCAGAGGGACGGGGGCTCCTCCAGCATTAGGTGGAGTCGCCTGGGCCAGAGCAGATTGGGAAGATGCAGGCCTCTCAGCCTGCGAAGAGGAAGCGCCACGAACTTGCGTTGAGTCGTGTGCTTGCGAAGGAGGGCTTCGTGCTGATGGAGGGGGGTTCGGGGTAATCTTGGTGCGAGTCATGATGGCAGCTGCAAAGGAAGAAGAAAGGAAAAATAATCAGGAGGGTTACGAAGGCTGACTCGGTCACAGAAGGAAGGTGAAACGACGAACGAATGTGAGTTCGTTGCGACGATCGACAAAGCCCTAAGTTACGCTGAAGAGAAATGGAAAAAACGACCCACAGCGTATGCACCAGGTAGTTACAGGATGATGCAAATCGGTGAAAATGCAAGGAAACCCAGCAGACGAAGGAAAGTAATTACCTTTCGATGATCAGGAAGACGATGGAGGAAGATGGTGATCTGGAGCGTTGAAGAGCGTTGAGAGTTTTCGCAGAGGGAAGTTAGAGCGTTTGCAAGCGCGAAGGAAAGTGATGAAACAGTGGAACGTAATTGGTTTAAGGGTTTTCGAAATGGTTTTGAGAAGCGCTAACGGCAGATGAAGATAGCCGTTGATGAAAGCCACGTGTCGAACGATGAGTGAAGGGGTTGGTGGAGCGTCAGAGCAGCAGAAAGTACAATCGCTTGGAATTCTGCGTCAGTGCCACGTAGATCGGTGTTAACGAAGGCTCTTTCAGTCTTTTCGCTAGACAAGTCTTCGCTTAGGACTAGGGGGCTTGTGTACCGCCCTGGTGGTCGGGTGTGATGACGTGGCATCCTGCTACAGTGTAGGCGTGTTGACAAGGCGCCAGGTTGGCAAGAAGGGAAAGAAGTCGGGGGGCACGCGTAGTCGCCAGTTGTTAAGCTGGCGTGTTCCGATTTCCAGTTTACCAGAATAGGCGATCGCCAGGTTAAAGGTCAAGTCGCCAGATGAAGACCCAGGCGACCAAGCAGTCGGAGATCGCCAGAACAAGCACATCGCCGAAGATGAAGGAGAAACAGATTATGAAGGCGGCCGGCGAGACCACAGGGAAGGTGTATGAAGGCCCTAACTCGCCAGTTCCAGTATAGATCGCACTCCTAACTTAGCTATGCATTGGGCAGTACCATGCATAGGTAACTTAGCCAAAATGAGAGTAGAAGCAGCGCCAAGTCAGGGAGCCTCCAGATGATGGCACGTGTACAGTTGGATGCGAGCCACGTGTCCAAGTCTGTAACTGCCAGGAGAGAGAAAACCACCAGGTATATAAGAGTTCTTAACAGATTTTCTGAGGTACGCACGTTCAGTTCATACACTTTACGCTTGCGAGTGACAGAGCTGTTTGTGAGAGGATTTGCACGGTTCTAGTTCTTAGTATTTGGTGATACCGTCACTGACTTGAGCGTCGGAGTGCGATCGGCCGCAGCGGCGCCGTGTCGTTTCTTTGCAGGTTCTTGAAGTAGATCCAGGGGAGGAACGAAGGTGATAAGCGGTGCGCACGTCGATCCTTTGACGAGGCATTCTCCAGCGCTCCGGTCAACAGGCAGGATCACCTTGTAATAAAAACTCGTGCATATGTGTTTTGAACAGATACTTATTTCAATCACAAAACTTGGATACTCTCTCCCCTGACTCCTTTTAAGCGCTTTAGCCTTCTTTGCATGTTTAACTTTGTCGGATTTAACCTTATCATAAGAATACCTTCCAAGCAAGGAACTGTAACTCAATCATTGGCTCAAACAACGTCCCACTCGACCTGCTTTATCAAACAAGTCTTTCAACCTTCTCGTCGTGTTTGAGCTTTTCCCGATCGCCAGGACCTCTTGGTAACATCAGCTTTTCCTAGCCTCATGCTTTGGCAATCGTTTCTTTATCTGGGGTAAAAACGCCCTTTGGGATTTTCCTTTGCCCTCCTGAACTTCAGAGCAAAAGACCGGCTGACTAGGTGTTCTCTTCGAACCTACCTTAGCCACCTTCCAAACTTCTTCCACCCTCTGCGCCATACCTGAACTCGTGCGAGACGAGAAGGATTTTATCTTGCCTACGCTCGCATGTAAGCGAGAAGGTCTTTAACTCGCCTGAACTCGCTCATCGGCGAGAAGGACTTTTTACTCGCCTGAACTCGCTCATCGGCGAGAAGGACTTTAAATGGCCTTAACTCGCTCGACGGCGAGAAGGACTTTATCTGGTGCCTCAACTTGCCCAGGGTGTACATCTCCTCCCCCCTGGATGCACTGAGGACCTTTCTCTTTCTCGCCTGCACTCGCTCGACGGCGAGGAGGTCTTTAACTGGCCTTAGCTCGCACAACGGCGATAAGGACTTTATCTGGTGCCTCAACTTGCCCAGGGTGTACATCTCCTCCCCCCTGGATGCACTGAGGACCTTTCCTTTTTTCTCGCCTGCACTCGCTCGCCGGCGAGGAGGTCTTTAACTTGCCTCTACATTGCCCCAGGAGTTACATCTTCTCGCTCCCAGAAACACGGAGGACTTTTTCTCTTTCTCGCCTGCACTCGCTCGACGGCGAGGAGGTCTTTTACTTGCCTTAGGACGCGCGAGGGCGTTGAGGTCTTTCATCTGGTGCCTCCGATCGCCGAAAGACGATGAGGACTTTAAAACTTAACTGGTGCCTCCAATCGCCGAAAAACGATGAGGACTTAAAACTTAACTGGTGCCTCCAATCGCCAAAAAACGATGAGGACTTAAAACTTTTTAGAAAGCACGCGATATATCTTTTCTTGCCTTAAATCATGTACAAATGACAAGGTCTTTCTTCAAAACTTTTGAAAATAGCACACATGCAATCTGAAAAACACCTTATACTTCGAAAAACTCTTCTTTTATTGGGTGGCCTCATTAAAAACCCTCCTTAGGGAAAAAAGAGTGCCCCCTTCAAACTGTTTTAACAGAGACATTGTAATATAACATTGTGCTTGTCTTTACTTACAAAGCTCTTAGCTATAGTACAACTTCAGGTGTGTGGCGTTCCAGGTGCGAGGGATCGCCCCTCCTTCCAGCGTCTCTAAGCGGTAGGCCCCGTTCCCGAGCGCCTCGGCTATTCTGAACGGTCCAGTCCACTTGGGTGATAGTTTATTCTCCATCTCGTACTGGTGGGTCTTCCTCATCACCAGATCGCCTTCTCTGAACTGCCTTGGCATCACCTTCGAGTTGTATCTTCGCTCGATCCTCCTCTTCACCGCCTCAGCCTTCACCCTCGCCTCTTCCCTGACCTCATCCAGCAGATCCAGGTTCAGCCTTCTCTCTTCATTCGAGTCTTCCTCTACAAAGTTCTGGAATCTCGGCGAGCTCTCCTGGATCTCCACCGGAATCATGGCGTCGCACCCATAGACCAAGCTAAACGGGGTCTCATGGGTTCCTGACTGCTCGGTGGTGTGGTACGCCCAGACTATACGGGGCACCTCCTCAGCCCAACTTCCCTTAGCTTTCTCAAGCCTTCTCTTCAAACCTCTCAACAACACCCGATTAGCTGATTCCACCTGGCCGTTTGTTTGGGGGTGCTCGACGGATGCAAACACTTGTTGAATTCCCACCCCTTCGCAAAGCTTCTTCAACAGGTGGCTTGCAAACTGCGTTCCATTATCTGACACCAGGCGCTTAGGCACTCCAAACCGGCACACGATGTTCTTCCATACAAAACCTTCGATCTTGTGTGCGGTGATCTGGGCCACTGGTTCTGCTTCAATCCATTTGGTGAAATACTCAATCGCCACCACCAAGTACTTCATCTGCCTGATCGCCAGTGGGAAAGGTCCCAGGATGTCGATTCCCCAAGTATGAAACGGCCAAGGGCTATAGATCGACTTCAACTCCTCGGGAGGTGCCTTATGCCAATCGGCGTGCTGCTGGCACTGTTTACAGCATTGGGCATACTTCTTGCAATCTTCTCTCATGGATGGCCAGTAGTAGCCTGCACGGAGAGTCCTCGCGGCAAGAGCTCGACCCCCGACGTGACTTCCACATATTCCTTCGTGGAGCTCTGCCATAATTCTCGTGCACTTCTCGCCGTGTATACATTCCAGGAGTGGGTGAGTGAACCCAAACCTGTACAGATCGCCATCAATCAATGTATACTTGCTGGAATTTTTCTTTACCTTCCTAGCTTCTGTTGGATCCAGCGGGAGGAGACCATCTGCCAAGCACCGCTTGTATTGCGTTATCCAAGTGTCTGGCTCATGGGTGGCGCAGACCTGCATCACGTCCACCTTCTCTCCTCGACATGCTCTAATTCTTGGCGATCTCAGAGTTTCTTGCGTCAAAGACTTATGGCTTCTCGCTGCTCTCTCCATCGACTTGCTTATCTGAAGGACCAGGTGATCTGCTACAAATGCCCTCGGCGTCTTCAGAGTTTCTTGGATCACCGTCCTCTGCCTACCCCCCTTGCCTGAACTGGCGAGCTTAGCAAGCAAGTCAGCTCGGGCATTCTGTTCTCGGGCCACATGTACCACTTCAAAAGAGGCAAAGGAACTCTTCAATTCCTGCACATACGCCAAGTAAGCCGCCATTTGTGGATCTTTAGCCTGGAACTCGCCTGTTACTTGCCCTGTGACTAGCAGCGAGTCACTCTTAGCCATCAGCACCTAGCTCCCATCTCCTTGGCCAGCAGAATCCCGGCGATCAGCGCCTCATACTCTGCCTGATTGTTGCTGGCTTTGAAGGCGAATCTCAGCGATTGTTCGATCAGCACGCCGTTGGGTCCTTCCAATATGACTCCAGCACCGCTACCCTGCTGGTTCGACGATCCATCCACCGAAAGCACCCAACAGACATCATCTCCTTCAACCCGCGTCGCCTCTGATGAGAGCTCGACTACAAAATCTGCAAAGATTTGCCCCTTGATCGGGCCTCGAGGCTCATATTTAATGTCAAATTCTGACAACTCCACTGCCCACTTCACCATTCTTCCCGCAACGTCAGGTTTCTTCAAGATCTTCTGGATGGGCAGGTCAGTCATCACCAGTATTGTGAAACTGTGGAAGTAGTGGCGCAACCTCCTCGCCGAAAACACCACAGCCAGCGCAGCCTTCTCCAGGGCCTGATATCTCGTTTCTGGGCCCTGCAACACCTTGCTCACAAAATAAATAGGCTTCTGAGCCTGATCCTGATCTTGGGCGAGGACCGCACTCACCGCCCTCTCAGTTACAGCAAAGTACAACCTGAGAGGGATTCCCGCCAGCGGTTTGCACAGAATCGGCGGGCTCGCCAGATACTCCTTCAGCTTGACGAAAGCTTCCTCGCACTCTTTCGTCCAAGCGAACTTGTTATTGCGCCGCAGACACTGAAAATAGGGATGTCCCTTTTCTCCGCTAGCTGACACGAAGCGAGATAGGGCTGCCATCCGACCTGTCAGCTGCTGGACTTCTTTCACCGTAGCCGGGCTTCTCATCGCCAAGATGGCGGCACACTTGTCCGGGTTAGCTTCTATTCCTCTTTCAGTCAAGAGAAAATCCAAAAATTTTCCAGCCTCCACTCCGAAAATGCATTTCTTCGGGTTAAGCTTCAACTTGAACTTGGCGATCGTCGTGAACAATTCTTCCAAGTCTGCAACGTGCTTGCTCTTCTCCTGCGAGGTCACGACCATGTCATCGACGTAAGCTTGCACGTTCCTTCCCAGCATTGGTGCAAGTACTCGATCCATCAGCCTCTGGTACGTGGGCCCCGCGTTCTTCAGCCCAAAGGGCATCACCTTATAGCAGTAGCACGACCTCTCCGTCATGAAGGCTGTTTTCTCTTCATCCATGGGATGCATATTGATCTGATTATAGCCCGAGAAGGCATCCAGGAAGCTCAGCAGCTTGCACCCTGCAGCACTGTCAACCAGGGCATGAATGCTTGGTAAAGGATACGAATCCTTCGGGCAAGCTTTATTCAGATCGGTGAAATCGACGCACATGCGCCATTTCCCGTTACTCTTCTTCACCAGTACGACGTTCGCCAACCATTCAGGGTACTGGACTTCCCTGATGTGGCCTGCAGCGAGGAGTTTCTGGGTTTCGTCCCTGATCGCCTGCCTCCTTTCCTCGTTGAATTTCCTTCTCCTTTGTCGCACTGGTCTCACCATGTTGTCCATCGCCAGATGATGGCACAGAAAGTCGGGATCAATCCCGGGCATGTCCGAGGCGGACCATGCAAACGCGTCCAGATGCCGCTCAATCACCTTGGCGATCTGGTCTTGGAGATCGACTTCCAGAGATCTTCCCAGCTTGAAGATTTTCCCTCCGATCTCCTTTTCGAGCCACTGCTCGACAGGTTTGGGCCTGGATTCTCTGGCGATCACCGCCTTGGCGATTCCCAGTTCTCTCGCTTCCTCAGGGCGATTCAGCGCCTCTTCCTCCTCCAGGCCAGCATTCCTCTCCCCCAGCTCTGCGTCTATCATCTCTACATCCCTTCCGGCGGCCTCCTCTGTTACCGGCGGTCTGGGCTTCACGCCGGGAGGTGGGGTGGTTGTAACATAGCTCACCGATCTTTTATTTTTCAGGCTATTCTCATAGCACCTTTTCTCTTCTTTCTGATCAGACTTTATCGTGATCACCACCCCTTCCATTGACGGCAGCTTCACCTTCATGTGCCGAGTCGATGGAATGGCGCCTATCCTGTTAAGAGTGGGCCTACCAAACAGGATGTTATACGCTGAGGGGGCGTTTACGATGAGGTACTTGATTTTCTCCGTCCTCGACCCGGCCTCGTCTGTAAACGTGGTTCTCAGCTCAATGTACCCCCTGACCTCCACCTGGTCGCCAGCGAACCCATACAAGCACCCTCCATAGGGCCTTAGCTGGTCAAGGGGCAATTCCAGCTGCGTGAAAGTCGGCCAGAACATCACGTCTGCCGAGCTTCCTTGGTCCACCAGAACTCTGTGGACCTTCCTTCCCGCCGTGATCAACGAAATAACAATGGGATCGTTGTCATGAGGCACGACGTCCCGAAGATCCTGCTTGGTGAACGTAATGTCCACTTCCAGCGAGTGATCTTCAAACATGTCCACTGACATCACCGATCGCGCGTACTTTTTCCTCTGCGATGCGGTGCATCCACCACCTGAGAAACCCCCGGCAATGGTGTGGATCTCCCCATGGATAGGCATCTCGTGTTGTTGGGCTTCTCCACCTGCTGGCTGGGAACTCGACGCTCCCCCCGTCCTTCTATCCAGCAGATAGTCATTTAGGAATCCGCTCTTAACCAGATCGTCGAGCTGATATCCTAAAGACAAACACGAGTCCAGGTTGTGGCCAAAACACTGGTGGAACTCGCACCAGGCGTCCGGTTTTGACCCCAGCACCTTGTCGCCCACCTTCTCGGGCGCCTTCAACCTAGCAGATATGTTAGGGATAGCGATCAGGTCCGCCAGTCCCATGACGAATTTGTGCTTAGGCGGGCGATTGTATTCCCGGCGTGCTGGTTGTTGGCGCGCTGGTGGTTGGCGTGCTTGGCTTCTTCCCTTATTTCTCCTATCGTAAGGATAGCGAGTCCTTTGGTCTTTTCTGGCCGCCGCCGCCATTTCCAGCACCCTCTGTGGCTGGATCCTGGTCTGGGCGCGTGGCCTGGCGGGAGCCACGCTGCCTCTCTTCTCGGCGACTTCACTCTCGTCGGCGATGTGGGCCACCGCAAGTCGCCTGACTTCAGCAAACGTCGCTGGATGAGCCCTGATCAACGCCTCACAGAATGGCCCTGGCTGCACGCCCTTCTTGAAGGCATAGACCAGCATTTCTTCATCCTTGGCCGGCGATCTGACCATCTGTGCTCCGAAGCGATTGAGGTAGTCTCTGAGGGACTCCCCATGGTACTGCCTTATATCAAACAGATCATAGGACACCCTGGGTGGTGCCTTATTCACAATGTACTTGATGTGATTCCAATAGCCACATAGAACAAGATTCTTGACACTTTGAGGAATCACCTTGAGCTGGAAAATATAGAGGCACTTTCTTAGAAGTTGGATCATGGTTCTAAATCAAGAACTCACCAATAACAAGTACCAAATCCCAAACTCATTTGGTTGAACCAAATATTGTCAAATTGAATCAACAAAGGAATTATAAAAAGAGAAGACCGAACAGAAATTAGGCAAGAACACATAAGAACCGAACATAAAAGGAATTGAAAACAAAAACAGAATACATGTGCTGGAAAATGGAATAGCCGAACCAAAACATGCTCAAGAACACAAGACAACAAGAGTAATTGAAAGAGAAGAAAGGAAGGAGAAGAGAATGCTCATGAAGATGGAAGATAGGTTGGATGATCACGCCACTAGAAGTATGGATGCTCCTAGATGAGTGTGGAAGCCGCCACTTGAGGAAACCATGGTCCTTCAAGATAAGACTAGAGTAGAAGCTCAAAAGCTCTCCAAATGCTCACTCCAATTTTGAGTATAGTTTCTTTAGATCAATTCAAATCTGAAATTTACAAGGAAGGCACCTTTATTTATAGCCTAAGGTGCTGAAAATTGAAAGCTAAAACAAATCAAAATTCCCTCCAAAACAAGCTAGAACCGGCGCTAAAAGCAAAGCAAGGAAGGTGTGATCCTTTCCTTCACTTTGGCACCCCCTATAAGCTTCTTGTAATCCTTTGAGGTGGACTTTGACCTCCATGGGCGTCCTTCATTTGTGCCTCCACCTCTTCTTGAGCTTGATGAGTGGCCTCCATGTTCTCTTGGGCTTGATCTCCATCAGTACTGCTCGACAAAGATTTTCGAGAATTGTTGAAAATTGGTTATGTGGCCATTAGGCAGGCTCACAAACCACTCCATCGCCGTTCCTTGGAGCGTACTCACGAACATCTTGCAGTAGACGGCGTCTGACCCTCCCGACAGCATCATCTGCGTGTGAAACGTGGTCAGATGAGCCTCTGGATCCTCCACGCCGGTAAAAACAGCTTTAACCGGAACCACGCTCGTGGGAATTGGCGTGTCGGTAATCGCCTGAACAAAAGGCATTGGGAACACACGAGGTGGCGTCGACGGTGCCACCTCTTCAGCAGAAGAACGTCCCCGCTGCTCCTGAAGAGCTCGACGCAGCTCCTCAGCTACCTTGCTGAGCTCCTCGTTCCTGGCGCGAGAGGCGACCAGGTCCTCATGTATCCTTGCCTGCTCTACGCGCGAGGCTTCCACGGTTGCCTGCAACGAGCGCATCATCTCTGCCATTTGCGCCATGGTCATGGCGGCGTCGCCTTCAGCAGCGACGGGAGCCACGGGACTGGAACGATTGCTTCTCATCTTTCTCATTAACTTCAGCGAACCACAGGAATACAGCAAACAACACCTCAACCACGATCGAAACAGCGATCAATCGGAGAAAACTCAAGAAACTGCGCAAGAACTCAAGAACACCGCAAACCTTCGAAGAAAACCACAAGAGGACCCGAACTTCCACCAAACAGATTGCGTGCAAGCAACAAAAGACCTCACTCCACCGATTGAAAGTCAAACGAACGGTTCAAAACGCAAACTTCACCGAACAAAACTCACAGAAACCGCAAACGACGGTTGCACCAGCACACAACCGCGCAGAAAACCTCGAAAACTTCCACGAACTCACGCTGTGGATGGGAGCACGTTTTACACGGCCCCACGGTGGGCGCCTGATGATCCTGCCTGTTGACCGGAGCGCTGGAGAATGCCTCGTCAAAGGATCGACGTGCGCACCGCTTATCACCTTCGTTCCTCCTCTGGATCTGCTTCAAGAACCTGCAAAGAAACGACATGGCGCCGCTGCGGCTGATCGCACTCCGACGCTCAAGTCAGTGACGGTATCACCAAATACTAAGAACGAGAACCGTGCAAAAACTCTCTCTCACAACAGCTCTGTCACTCGCAAGCGTAAAGTGTATGAACTGAACGTGCGTACCTCAGAAAGTCCGTTAAGAGCTCTTATATACCTGGTGATTTTCTCTCTCCTGGTAGTTACAGACTTGGACACGTGGCTCGTATCCAACTGTACACGTGCCATCATCTGGAGGCTCCCTGACTTGGCGCTGCTTCTACTCTCATTTTGGCTAAGTTACCTATGCATGGTACTGCCCAGTGCATAGCTAACTCAGGAGTGCGATCTCTACTGAAACTGGCGAGTTAGGGCCTTCATACACCTTCCCTGTGGTCTCGCCGGCCGCCTTCATAATCTGCTTCTCCTTCATCTTCGGCGATGTGCTTGTTCTGGCGATCTCCGACTGCTTGGTCGCCTGAGTCTGCATCTGGCGACTCCATCCTCAACCTGGCGATCGCCTATTCTGGTAAACTGGAAGTCGGAACACGCCAACTTAACAATCGGTGACTACACGTGCCTCCCGACTTCCTTCTTAACTGCCAACCTGGCGCCTTGTCAACACGCCTACACTGTAGCAAGGTGCCACGTCATCATACCCGACCACCAGGGCGGTACAGATGCCAACATCACTTTCCTCACCACTGCGCTCATCTCCTTCGAGTTCTTCGAAGACCAACTCGAGGCTTGAATAGGTTAGAGCTTCACTTCAATATCTAAGTTATTGCTCTTGGCGATACCTTTGTTAACTATTTTTGGGCGTCTTGTCTGTTGTGCACAAGACTTGGGTTTATTTTCTGCACCACTTATCTGCTTTACTTGCATACTGACTCATGTGTTTATCTTTCTCTCTGAGCTGACCCATGTACCTTTGTATTATACAGATCGCATGTTGGACAAGGGAAAACTGGCTGAATTGAGGGCGCTCGCCCGAGCCCATGGGTTGGCATCGGGCTCCCAAACTGTGCCCAATTCAGTGGTGGAGATCGCCGCTGCCCAGGGCAGATCGCCCCCTAAAGGCCCAGCTCCTTCAGAGGCCCAGCCCGCCCAACAACGCAAGAAGCTCATCCTCAGGAAGCCAAAGAGGAAAACCCCTCAGGTGGTCCAAGAGGATGAAGAAGAAGACGATGAGGCAACTGAAGATGGCCTCATCACCAAGAGGAAGAGGGTGGCACCTTCTTCACCGCCTGCTCCACCTCCTTCTCCAACATCAACACCACCTTCCACACCAGCTCCACCTCCAACACTGCTTCCTCCCCCAGTTCCCGCATCACCAGTCCAAGCGGTTCCCTTGGCAGCTGCATTTCCTGTGGTTGAGGCTGCCAAGCCCAACTTTATGGAGAACCCCCCGAGCGCCTCCACGCCATATGTATCAGCTGGCGGGGGTCCTCCTTCAACTGCCTCAACCGCGGAAGCCGCACCAGGCGGGGATGAAGGTGCTCACAACTCGCCTATCCTCATCACCGAATCCCCGTCGTCGCCACCACGCCAAGAAGCCCCCACTCAACAGCCAACTCAAGAAGGTGGTGGCGAGAACCAGCAACAAGCTCCCCTGGTGCTTCCACAAACAAACCTCTCCCTTGAGGTCAAGAGGGTGTGGGAACCCTTCTCAGCGAAACTCAAGATGATGGCAGAGGATTTCCCCTCCATCATATCAAAAGCTGTGGAGAGTTCCAACAAGAAGCTCCAGGATGACATCTCCGCGCTCCAAGAGGAAAATCGCACAATAAGGATTGAGGCGGAGAAGTTATCCTGCAATCTCATGCTCGCGGAGATCGATCACTCTCGAGTGGAGGATGCTATGAGCACCGAACTTCGAGCGGCACGCAAGGAGGCCACCGATCTACGCCATAAGGTGCAGCTCTTAGCTCAAGAGAAGATCGAGCTGGAGAGCAAGCTGGTCCCTTATCGCGTCAAAGTGGCTGACCTGGAGGCGTTGATCAAAGCAGACGCCACCAAGGTAAAGAACCTTGAGAAGAGGTCAGCAGATCGGGAGGTCTTCTTGGGGAAAGTTGAAAAGGAGAGAGACGACACCATGGCCAAACTCGCCGAGGCCCAAGAGGAAAATGGGAAGGTCGCCGCAGAGCTGGTCTAGGCGCAGGCGGAGAACAAGAAGGTTACTGACGACCTTCTTCAAGCTCGGGAGGGAGCTGAAGAACTGAAGCAGCAGAATGAGGGGCTCAAGAAGCAGATTGAAGAACTCGAGCTGAGCTCCGCCCAAATTCTCACTGCTGGGTTTGACGCCGCCTTGGAGCAGTTCGCCTGCCAATATCTTGATCTGGACCTCTCCATGGTGTCTCTGAACAACGAGGTGGTGGATGGGAAGATTGTTCCTTCTGAAGACTAGTCGCTTCCCTCCATCCATTATGCTTTCTCCTTTATACATGCTTATTTGTAATAAATTCTTTCCTGTTTCTGCACATGTACTTTGAACCGATGCCATTATGTTATGACATTTCCTGCTCCTTTACATAATCTCTCCTGTTAACTTTATCTTCTTTGCGCAAGCCTCTTAGGCGAAATTAACTTAGTAACTCTGCGAGCGCAATTGTATACCAATTGCTTCGAACTATCGACTTTCGAACGGTAACATTCTAACAACTTGTAACCTTAAGGTAATAAACCTCAACGCGAAATCACTCTTCAAACAACGAGCTTTAACCCGACTAATAGCTTAAAACACAGCTCACGTGATCAGCCTTATCGTTTGAATTTCTCCTGGTCGCCAAAGAGTCTTGGCGATACCAGCTTCCTCTTGCCTTCACAACTTGGCCATTGTTCCCTCATCTGGGGGTAGAGGCGCCTTTCGGATCCTTCTCTACCTTCCCTGACTTTCAGAACAGTAAGCCGAATAGCTAGGTGATGTGATTCCAATAGCCACATAGAACAAGATTCTTGACACTTTGAGGAATCACCTTGAGCTGGAAAATATAGAGGCACTTTCTTAGAAGTTGGATCATGGTTCTAAAATCAAGAACTCACCAATAACAAGTACCAAATCCCAAACTCATTTGGATGAACCAAATATTGTCAAATTGAATCAACAAAGGAAAATAAAAAGAAGAGACCGAACAGAATTGAAACAAAAACAAAAGTACCGAACAGAATTAAGAAACAAACAGAATATAGGTGCTGGAAAATTAGAGGAACCGAAACAATAACAACTCAAAACTCAAGGCAACATGAACAAATTGAAGAAGAAGAAAGGAAGGAGAAGAGAATGCTCATGAAGATGGAAGATAGGTTGGATGATCACGCCACTAGAAGTATGGATGCTCCTAGATGAGTGTGCAAGCCGCCACTTGAGGAAACCATGGTCCTTCAAGATAAGACTAGAGTAGAAGCTCAAAAGCTCTCCAAATGCTCACTCCAATTTTGAGTATAGTTTCTTTAGATGAATTCAAATCTGAATTTTACAAGGAAGGCACCTCTATTTATAGCCTAAGGTGCTGAAAAATGAAAGCTAAACAATTCAAAATTCCCTCCCAAAACCATCTAGAACCGGCGCTAAAATGCAAAGCAAGGAAGGTGTGATCCTTTCCTTCACTTTGGCACCCCCTATTCTACTCCTACACCTATCTACTAATACACCCCCCTAAAGCTCCTAACTAAAACCTAAAAGATGCTATAACAAAAGAGGTTTCTAAGGTTTCCCTCTAAGCACCTTCAACTAAAGACACTATAAAAAGAGAAAATAAATGTCCTCTAGCTCCCAAGGCTTTGAACATGCTTCTTGTAATCTTTTAAGGTGGACTTTGACCTCCATGGGCGTCCTCCATTTGTGCCTCCACCTCTTCTTGAGCTTGATGAGTGGCCTCCATGTTCTCTTGGGCTTGATCTCCATCATACTCCCCGAGTTGGAGAGAATTCGACCACGAATTCTGGAGACCTACTGAAAAAGGAGTTAGATCGCTGACATTAAAAGTATGACTACCTAAGAATGTATCAGGCATATCTAACTCATAAGCATTGTCATTAATCCTCTTGAGGACTTGGAAAGGTCCATCCCCTCGAGGCATTAGTTTGGACTTCCTTTGAGTAGGAAAACGATCCTTCCTCAAGTGAAGCCAAACCCAATCGCCCTCATCAAACAACAATGCTTTTCTCCTTTTATTGGCAAGTTCAGCATACTTGCCAACCTTCTTCTCAATTCTCTTCTTGATATCTTTATGCAAAGTTTTCACAAAAGAAGCCTTTTCATCCCCATCTTTGCACAAGACATCTTCAAGAAGGGGAATAGGAAGAAGATCAAGAGGTGTTAGGGGATTAAACCCATAGACCACCTCAAAAGGAGAATGGGAGGTGGTAGAATTTACTACTCGGTTATATGCAAACTCAACATGGGGTAGTAAATTCTCCCAAACTCTAGGATTCCCCGAAATAAAGCATCTCAATAGTTGTCCCAAAGTTCTATTCACCACCTCGGTTTGACCATCAGTTTGTGGGTGGCAAGTGGTAGAAAATAAAAGCTTAGTTCCAAGCTTGCCCCACAAGGTCTTCCAAAAGTGACTCAAGAACTTAGGGTCTCTATCGGACACTATAGACCTAGGAATCCCATGCAAGCGAACCACTTCTTGGAAGAAGAGGTTTGCAATGTGGCATGCATCATCCACTTTGTGGCAAGGAATAAAGTGAGCCATCTTTGAAAAACGATCCACTACCACAAAAATGGAGTCCTTTCCCTTTGATGTCTTGGGTAAGCCTAAGATGAAATCCATAGATATATCTACCCAAGGCATTGAAGGGATAGGAAGAGGAGTATAAAGACCATGGGGATGCATTTTAGATTTAGCTTTGCGGCAAGCTATGCATTTATCACACAAACTATGAACATGTTTATGCATATGAGGCCAAAAGAAATGTTCATGCAACACATCCAAAGTTTTAGCAACCCCAAAATGTCCCATTAAGCCCCCCTCATGAGCTTCTCTAACAAGAGATAATCTAATAGAGCATTGGGGAACACAAAGACGTTTTCCCTTAAAAAGAAAGCCATCTTGAATAAAAAAGTCTTTGTGTCCTCCCTTAAGACAGTCTTGATAGAGGAGAGAAAAATCAAGGTCATCATGATAAAGTTCCTTAATGTGATCAAAACCAAGATATTGAGAGGTTAAAAGATTTAGCAAGGTGTATCTTCTAGAAAGAGCATCCGCCACAATATTTATTTTGCCTTGCTTGTGTTTGATCACATAAGGAAATTGCTCAATGAATTCCACCCACTTAGCATGCCTTTTGTTAAGTTTGTTTTGGCTTTTCAAATATTTAAGAGATTCATGATCACTATGTATCACAAACTCTTTGGGAAAAAGATAGTGTTGCCAAGTAAACAAAGCCCTAACAAGTGCATATAATTCCTTATCATAGGTGGAATAGTTGAGATGACTTCCCTTCAATTTCTCACTAAAATAGGCTATGGGGTGGCCCTCTTGAAGGAGAACAGCCCCAATACCTATGCTTGAAGCATCACACTCAATCTCAAATGTCTTAGTGAAATTAGGAAGGGCCAAGATGGGAGCATTAGTCAATTTTTCTTTCAAAGTATCAAAAGCATTTTGTTGTGCTTCTCCCCAATGAAAGACCACATCCTTTTTCACTATGTCATTGAGTGGTGCGGCAATGGTACCAAAGTTTGGGGCAAATCTTCTATAGAAAGAAGCAAGCCCATGAAAACTTCGGACCTCATTCAAGGATTTCGGTGTAGGCCAATTTTGAATGGCCACCACCTTTGTTTTGTCCACATGGACCACTTTACAACTCACAACAAACCCTAGGAATTCTATATGATCAAGAGCAAACATACATTTAGCAAGGTTAGCATACAAATGTTCCTTCCTAAGGGTTTCCAAAACTTGCCTAACATGCAACCTATGATCATTCAAAGATAAGCTATAAATGAGAATGTCATCAAAGTAAACCACAACAAACTTACCAATGAAAGGTCTAAGAACATGATGCATGAGGCGCATGAAGGTACTTGGTGCATTAGTTAAACCAAAAGGCATAACTAACCACTCATATAAACCAAAGTTGGTCTTAAAAGCCGTCTTCCATTCATCACCCGGTTTGATACGGATTTGATTGTAGCCGCTTTTAAGATCAATCTTTGAAAAGATTTTAGAACCATGTAATTCATCCAACAAATCATCTAGTCTAGGTATGGGATGCCTATACTTAATGGTTATGTTATTTATGGCCCTACAATCCGAACACATTCGCCATGTGCCATCCTTTTTTGGCACTAAGATGATAGGCATAGCACAAGGACTCATGCTATCTTGCACCCACCCTTTCTCAATCAAAGCCTCAACTTGTTGGCAAATTTCCTTGGTTTCACTTGGATTGGTCCTATATGCGGGACGATTTGGTAAAGAAGAGCCCGGTATCAAATCAATTTGGTGCTCAATCCCTCTCAAAGGTGGAAGTCCATTTGGAGGATCTTGAAACACATCTTTGAACTCTTCTACCAAATTTTCCAAGCAATGAGGACTATCAACAAGTGATTCTATGCTAAGAGTTCTAGGGATGGCTAAAAAAAGAGGATGATGAGCCACTATTTCCCTTTCAATATCACGCCTAGACACAAGGAGTGTAGGCTTAGAACTCTTATCTTTTTTATCTTTTTTATCTTTTTCACTCTCCCTCTTTTTCTTCATGATAACTTGGTCCTCATGGACTTCTCTTGGAGAGAGAGATTTTAAAGTAACCTTGTGACCATGGAATTCAAAAGATAATTTGTTGGTAAAGCCATCATGTAAAACTTTTCTATCAAATTGCCAAGGCCTTCCCAAAAGAATATGAGTGGCTTCCATGGGCACAACATCACATAATACCTCATCTTTGTATTTTCCAATGGAGAAATGGATGAGGACTTGTTTATTAACAATTATTTCTCCTACTGCACTAAGCCATTGTAACTTGTAGGGCTTTGTATGAGAGATAGTAGGCAATCCAAGTTTATCTATTACTCTTGTACTAGCCACATTTGCACAACTACCCCCATCCACTATCAAGGAACAAATGTTGTTTTGAATAAGACATCTTGTATGGAAAATATTTTCCCTTTGACTTTCATCAAAAGGTTGTGAAACTTGTCCAAGAAGTCTTCTCACAACTAACAAGTCCCCTTCAAGTGGACATTCGCTCTCTTCCTCACTAGATGCATGAGAATGCAATGAATGCTTTGGAGAATCCGAATCATGCTCACTAACTACAATGCCCTCATGCATGTACATACTTCATTTGGAAGGACAATTTGCAGCAATATGACCATAACCCATACATTTAAAGCATTTAGTGTTAGATGTTCTAGTGGGAGACTTAGGTCTAGAAGTTGATGGCTTAGATTCCTTGGGTTTGAAAGAAGAATCTTTGGAAGGATGTTTAGAAAAAGAAGTTTTATTTCTCCAAGACTTGGAGTAGTATCCATCATTGGAAGCATTTTTAAAAGAATTTTTCTTAGCAAGTTGGGCTTCCACCTTCATTGCAAGATGAACTAAAGAGCCCAATGATGAATACTCTTGTAACTCAACAATGTCTTGGATATCCTTCCTAAGACCACTCACAAACCTAGCAACCATGGCTTCTTCACTTTCTTCTAATTCAATTTTAAGCACAAGCGTCTCAAGCTCCTTATAATATTCATCCACATTTAGCGTGCCTTGTTAAAATCGTTGGAGTCTCAACATGAGGTCTTTCCTAAAATGTGGGGGCACAAACCTAGCGCGCATATGATCCTTTAAAGAGTTCCAAGAGTCCACGGGAGGACCCTTGTGATAGATAATGTCCTTTACAATTCCATGCCACCATTTCATGGCATAATCACTAAACTCTAGGGTGGCTAGCTTGAGCTTATGCTCATCTTGGATCTCATGGATCTCAAAAATTTGTTCACACTTAGCCTCCCAATCTAAATACACATTTGGATCACTAGAACCATTAAAACAAGGTAGTTTGACCGAAGGAAGCTTGGACTTTGCATCATGGTAGAAGCCATTGCCGTAGTGAATTCTTTCCCCTTGGTGATGATGTCTTTGTCCATGGACTTGGGGTGGAGGTCTCCTTCTCCTATGCTCATCTTCACGGCCAACATCATTTGAAGAAGATCTTGAAGATGGTCTATGAGAATGATGTCCATCATGGATAGAAGGAGATGGTCTAGTTTGTTGGACCTCCGTCTTTTGCAATTTCTCCTCCAACCGTCTAATTGTTCTTTGAGCTTCATGTAATTCACCATTAATTGAAGCTTTTGAAGGAGAATTCTGCTTGTAGGATGCATCACTTGAAAATCCAGCCATTTGTAATTAAAAACAGTAAACACACAAAAAACAGCAAACAAGTTAAAAATTAGCAAAAACAGTGAGCTTTGCAATTGAAGCTGCCGAAGTGAAATTAAGGCTGAAAAAGATATCACTCTCAAAGAAATAATGTTCTTGCTCCAATCTAATCTTGAGGCCTTGGAATCCTCAAATGAAATATGTCAAAGCAAGCACACCAATCTTAAGAGCAAACCACCACAAAACCAAAGAAACAATAAAGACAAACAAGAAAAGGTATAAGCAAGGAAAGGTAATTGCAAAAGGAATACTATATGTAAGACAAACTCAAAGAATAAGAATGAAAGACAATCAAGAAAATAAAGAACTCAATGAGAAAAGTAGGCACACAAAAGAAAACCTAAGGAAAAGCACTAGAGTAGATGAAGAAAACAAAAAATTTAGCTACTGGAAATTTTTTTTTTTTATGCAAACTGTGTTTGATATTCAGTGATTTAACTGGAACGTTGTAGAGCGAACTGGATTATGAAATTTATACCACAGAAACTTCAAGATGTTAACTCAATAATGGCACTGGAATCAATTAAAAACAGTAAGCCAATTGAGAGAAATAAATTTTTTAAAATCACTGCCAGATTACCGTATTTTTTTCGGCAGGAATGTACACTTTTTTTATTTTATTTATCATTTTTTGTGTACTTCATATTTTTGAATGATTCTTTTTTCTATTCTTTTCTAACACTTTGAATATCTCAAATCCAGAATTTCAGAATTTTACAGTACGTAAATCAGTTGCAATAAGGAAAAACAGTAAGCACTTTTTCAGAAACAGAGGAATCCTAATAGGAAGAAAAAAAAAGGATGATGAACTAGCAAAGACATAATAGAAAATGATGTATTGGAACTTGTATAGGTCTAGAATACAAGTATGAACTCAATTCTAAAAAGAAAATGCACAAAGGATCAACATCAATTCAGAAAATTATATGACACCAAAGCAAGAAACAATCAAAACAATAAAAGTACTACTAGAAGTAATGACATATATGGAATAACATGACTAAGACAAAACTTGACATGATTCAAAAATTAAAAGACACAACACAAATTGTAACAAGTGAAAGGAAGCTTAAGGTAAACTCTAGGAAGGATAATGCCATTCCAAAAGAGCAACCATACTCATAAGAATTATGAGTGCCATAAACCTTTCCTCAAACACTTGGAGCAAAAGAAAAACAGCAAGAATACTCAATTAAAATTCTAAAACAGAAACTTAAATTGCAAGAAATTAAAGAGCTCTTGAAATTAAAGTGCACACAACTGAACAATTAAACAAGAAGAACCTAAGACTCATGATACCACATGATGTGATTCCAATAGCCACATAGAACAAGATTCTTGACACTTTGAGGAATCACCTTGAGCTGGAAAATATAGAGGCACTTTCTTAGAAGTTGGATCATGGTTCTAAAATCAAGAACTCACCAATAACAAGTACCAAATCCCAAACTCATTTGGATGAACCAAATATTGTCAAATTGAATCAACAAAGGAAAATAAAAAGAAGAGACCGAACAGAATTGAAACAAAAACAAAAGTACCGAACAGAATTAAGAAACAAACAGAATATAGGCGCTGGAAAATTAGAGGAACCGAAACAATAACAACTCAAAACTCAAGGCAACATGAACAAATTGAAGAAGAAGAAAGGAAGGAGAAGAGAATGCTCATGAAGATGGAAGATAGGTTGGATGATCACGCCACTAGAAGTATGGATGCTCCTAGATGAGTGTGCAAGCCGCCACTTGAGGAAACCATGGTCCTTCAAGATAAGACTAGAGTAGAAGCTCAAAAGCTCTCCAAATGCTCACTCCAATTTTGAGTATAGTTTCTTTAGATGAATTCAAATCTGAATTTTACAAGGAAGGCACCTCTATTTATAGCCTAAGGTGCTGAAAAATGAAAGCTAAACAATTCAAAATTCCCTCCCAAAACCATCTAGAACCGGCGCTAAAATGCAAAGCAAGGAAGGTGTGATCCTTTCCTTCACTTTGGCACCCCCTATTCTACTCCTACACCTATCTACTAATACACCCCCCTAAAGCTCCTAACTAAAACCTAAAAGATGCTATAACAAAAGAGGTTTCTAAGGTTTCCCTCTAAGCACCTTCAACTAAAGACACTATAAAAAGAGAAAATAAATGTCCTCTAGCTCCCAAGGCTTTGAACATGCTTCTTGTAATCCTTTGAGGTGGACTTTGACCTCCATGGGCGTCCTCCATTTGTGCCTCCACCTCTTCTTGAGCTTGATGAGTGGCCTCCATGTTCTCTTGGGCTTGATCTCCATCACTAGGTGTTCTCTTCGAACCTACCTTAGCTATCCTTTAAACTTCTTCCACCCTCCACGCCGTACCTGAACTCGTTCGAGACGAGAAGGGTTTTATCTTGCCTGAACTCGCTCGACGGCGAGAAGGTCTTTAACTCGCCTGAACTCGCTCGACGGCGAGAAGGTCTTTATCTCGGGCCTCTACATTGCCCCAGGGGCTACATCTTCTCTCCCCCAGAAACACTGAGGACTTTTTGCTGGTGCCTCTACATTGCCCCAGAGGCTACATCTTCTCTCCTCTGGAAGCACTGAGGACTTTTACTGGTGCCTCTACATTGCCCCAGAGGCTACATCTTCTCTCCTCTGGAAGCACTGAGGACTTTTTTACTCTTCCTCGCCTGCACTCGCTCGACGGCAAGAAGGTCTTTATCTCGTGCCTCTACATTGCCCCAGGGGCTACATCTTCTCTCCCCCAGAAACACTGAGGACTTTTTTACTCTTCCTCGCCTACACTTGCTCGACGGCGAGGAGGTCTTTATCTCGCCTCAGGACGCGCGAGGGCGTTGAGGTCTTTTAACTGGTGCCTCCGATCGCCGAAAGACGATGAGGACTTAGAAAACTTTTTAGAAAGCATGCAACATAACTCCAACTCGCCTTAAATCACATATAAGTGACAAGGTCTTTCTTCAAAACTTTTGGAAAACAATAAGCATGCAATCTGAAACACTTTAACCTTTAAAAACCCTTCTTTATTGGGCGGCCTCATTAAAAACCCTCCTTAGGGAAAAAAGAGTGCCCCCTCCAAACTGTTTTAACAGAAACATTGTAAAGCTCTTCGTGTTTGTTTTTACTTACAAAGTTCTTAACTGTAATATAACTTGAGGTGCGTGGCGTTCCAAGTGCGAGGAATCGCCCCTCCTTCCAACGTTTCTAAGCGGTAGGCGCCGTTCCCGAGCGCCTCGGTTATCCTGAACGGTCCCGTCCACTTAGGCGACAGCTTGTTCTCCATCTCGTACTGGTGGGCCTTCCTCATCACCAGGTCGCCTTCTCTGAACTGTCTTGGCATCACCTTCGAGTTATATCTTCGTTCAATCCTTCTTTTCACTGCCTCAGCCTTCACTCTTGCCTCCTCCCTGACCTCATCCAGCAAATCCAGATTCAGCCTTCTTTATTCATTCGAGTCTTCCGCTACAAAGTTCTGGAATCTCGGCGAGCTCTCTTGGATTTCCACTGGAATCATTGCGTCGCATCCATAGACCAGGATGAATGGGGTCTCATGGGTTCCTGACTGCTCGGTGGTGTGGTACGCCCAGACTATACGGGGTACCTCCTCAGCCCAGCTTCCTTTGGCTTTCTCCAGCCTTCTCTTCAATCCTCTCAGCAATACCCGATTGGCCGACTCTACCTGGCCATTCGTCTGAGGGTGCTCGACGGATGCAAATACTTGTTGAATTCCCACCCCTTCGCGCAGCTTCTTCAACAGGTGACTTGCAAACTGAGTCCCATTGTCCGACACCAGGCGCTTGGGAACACCAAACCGGCACACAATGTTCTTCCACACGAAACCCTCGATCTTGTGTGCGGTGATCTGAGCCACTGGTTCTGCTTCGATCCACTTGGTGAAATATTCAATCACCACTACCAAGTACTTCATCTACATGATCGCCAGCGGGAATGGTCCCAGGATGTCGATTCCCCATGTATGAAACGGCCAAGGGCTGTAAATCGACTTCAACTCCTCGGGAGGCGCCTTGTGCCAATCAGCGTGCTGCTGGCATTTCTTACAGCACTGCGCATACTTCTTGCAGTCTTCTCTCATTGTTGGCCAGTAATAACCTGCACGGAGAGTCCTTGTGGCCAGAGCTCGACCCCCGACGTGGCTTCCGCATATCCCTTCATGGAGCTCTGCCATAATTCTTGTACATTTCTCGCCATGCACACATTCCAGGAGTGGGTGAGTGAACCCAAACCTATACAGCTCGCCATCAATCATCGTGAACTTGCTAGAATTCTTCTTTATCTTCCTAGCCTCCGTCGGATCCAACGGGAGAAGGCCATCCGCCAGGCATCGCTTGTACTGCGTTACCCAGGTGTATGACTCATGCGTAGCGCAGACCTGCGTCATGTTCACCCTCTCCCCCCGACATGCTCTTATTCTCGGCGATCTCAAGGTTTCTTGAGTCAAAGACCTGTGACTCCTTGCCGCTTTCTCCGTCGATTTGCTTATCTGAAGAACCAGGTGATCTGCCACAAATGCTCTAGGCGTCTTCAGAGTTTCTTGAATCACCGTCCTCTGCCTACCCCCCTTTCCCGAACTGGCGAGCTTGGCTAGCAAGTCAGCTCGGGCATTCTGCTCCCTGGGCACATGCACTACTTCAAAGGAGACAAAGGAACTCTTCAATTCCTGTACATACTCCAGGTAAGCCGCCATTTGTGGATCTTTAGCCTGGAACTCGCCTGTTTCTTGTCCCGTGACTAGCAGCGAGTCACTCTTAGCCATCAGCACCCTAGCTCCCATCTCCTTGGCCAGCAAGATACTGGCGATCAGCGCCTCGTATTCTGCTTGATTGTTGCTGGCCTTGAAGGCAAACCTCAAAGATTGTTCGATCAGCACGCCGTTGGGCCCCTCTAAGATGACCCCAGCACCGCTACCCTACTGGTTCGACGATCCGTCCACTGAAAGCACCCAACGGAAGTCATCCCCCTCAACTCGTGTTGCTTCAGACGAGAGCTCGACCACGAAGTCCGCGAAGATCTGCCCCTTGATCGGACCTCGGGGCTCATACTTGATGTCGAACTCCGACAGCTCCACCGCCCACTTCACCATCCTCCCGGGGACGTCGGGCTTCTTTAGGACCTTCTGGATGGGCAAGTCGGTCATCACCAGTATCGTGAAGCTGTGGAAGTAATGGCGTAACCTTCTCGCCGAAAAAACCACTGCCAGTGCAGCTTTCTCCAAGGCCTGATATCTTACCTCCGGGCCCTGCAGCACCTTACTGACAAAATAAATAGGCTTTTGAGCCTGATCTTGGTCCTGGGCGAGCACCGCACTCACCGCCCTCTCAGTCACAGCAAAATACAACCTGAGAGGGGTTCCCGCCAGTGGTTTGCACAAAACCGGCGGGCTCGCCAGGTACTCTTTAAGCTTGATGAAGGCCTCTTCACACTCCTTCGTCCAAGAAAACATGTTGTTTCGCCTTAAGCACTGAAAATACGGATGGCCCTTCTCTCCGCTGGCTGACACGAAACGAGACAGAGCGGCCATCCGACCTGTAAGCTGCTGCACTTCCTTCACGGTAGCCGGGCTCCTCATCGCCAAGATGGCAGCGCACTTATCCGGGTTGGCTTCTATTCCTCTTTCAGTTAAGAGAAATCCCAGGAACTTTCCTGCCTCCACGCCAAAGATGCACTTCTCGGGATTCAGCTTTAACCTGAACTTGGCGATCGTGGTGAACAATTCCTCCAAGTCTGCAACGTGCTTGCTCTTCTCTGGCGAGGTCACGACCATGTCATCTACGTAGGCTTGCACATTTCTTCCCAACATTGGCGCAAGAACCCGATCCATCAACCTCTGGTACGTGGCCCCCGCGTTCTTCAGCCCAAATGGCATCACCTTGTAGCAGTAGCACGATCTCTCGGTCATGAAGGCGGTCTTCTCTTCATCCATGGCATGCATCTTGATCTGGTTATACCCTAAGAAGGCATCTAGGAAACTCAGCAGCTTGCACCCTGCAGCACTGTCGACCAGGGCATTTATGCTTGGCAAAGGATATGAATCCTTCGGGCAGGCGTTGTTCAGATCAGTGAAATCGACACACATTCGCCATTTCCCATTGCTCTTCTTCACCAACACAACATTAGCTAGCCACTCAAGGTACTGGACTTCCCTGATATGGCCCGCAGCGAGGAGCTTCTGGGTTTCGTCTCTGATCGCCTGCCTCCTCTCCTCATTGAACTTCCTTCTCCTCTGCCGCACTGGTCTCACCTGGTTGTCCATCGCCAAATGATGGCACAAGAAGTCGGGATCGATCCCGGGCATGTCCGAAGCGGACCATGCAAACGCATCCAGATGCCACTTTATCACCTTGGCGATCTGGTCCTGGAGCTCAACTTCCAGAGATCTTTCGAGCCACTGCTCGACGGGTTTTGGCCTGGTTTCGCTGGCGATTCCCAGCTCCCTCGCTTCCTCAGGGCGATTCCTCGCCTCTTCTTCCCCTAGACCGGCGTTTCCCTCCCCCAGCTCAGCATCTACCATCACCACGTCCCTCCCGGCGGTCTCCTCCATCACCGTTGACCTGGGCTTCACACCGGGAGGCGGGGTGGTTGTCACGTAACTCACAGACCTCTTGTTCTTCAGGCTATTCTCATAGCACTTCTTTGCTTCTTTCTGGTCAGATATGATGGTGATCACCACCCCCTCCATAGATGGCAGCTTCACTTTCATATGCCGGGTCGAAGGTATGGCGCCTATTCTGTTGAGCGTGGGTCTTCCCAACAGAATGTTGTATGCTGAAGGAGCGTTCACGACAAGGTACTTGATTTTCTCTGTTCTCGAGCCCGCCTCATCCGTAAACGTAGTCCTCAACTCAATGTACCCCCTGACCTCCACCTGGTCGCCAGCGAAACCATACAAACACCCTCTATAAGGCCTCAGCTGGTCAAGGGGTAGCTCCAACTGTGTGAAAGTCGGCCAGAACATCACGTCTGCCGAGCTTCCTTGGTCCACCAGAACCCTGTGGACCTTCCTTCCCGCCGTAATCAGCGAGATGACTATGGGGTCGTTGTCATGAGGCACAACGTCCCGAAGATCTTGCTTTGTGAACGTAATGTCCACATCCGGCGAGTGGTCCTCAAACATATCCACCGTCATCACAGACCTCGCATACCTTTTCCTCTGTGACGCGGTGCATCCACCACCCGAGAAACCTCCTGCAATGGTGTGGATTTCTCCGTGGGTAGGCATCTCGTGCTGCTGAGCCTCACCACCTGCTGGTTGGGAGCTCGACGCGCCCCCCGTCCTTCTATCCAGCAAATAATCATTCAGGAACCCGCTCTTGACCAGGTCGTCGAGCTGGTATCCTAAAGCTAAGCATGAGTCCACGGTGTGGCCAAAGCCCTGGTGGAATTCGCACCAGGCGTCTGGCTTTGGTCCCAACCCCTTATCACCCACCTTCTCGGGCGCCTTCAACCTAGCTGATATATTGGGAATGGCGATCAGGTCCGCCAGTCCCATGACAAACTTGTGTTTTGGCGGGAGATTGTACTCCCGGCGTGCTGGTTGAGAGCGCCCTGGGCCCCTGCCCTTGTTCTTCCTTGGATCATAAGGATGGCGAGTCCTCTGATCCCTCCTGGCCGCCGCTGTCTCCAGCACCCTCTGTGGCTGGATCCTGGTCTGGGCGCGTGGCCTAGCGGGGGCCACGCTTCCCCTCTTCTCGGTGACTTCACTTTCATCGGCGATGTTAGCCACCGCAAGTCGCCTGACCTTAGCAAATGTGGCGGGGTGAGCCCTGATCAATGCCTCGCAGAATGGTCCCGACAGCACGCCCTTCTTGAATGCGTAGACCAGCATCTCTTCGTCTTTGGCTGGCGATCGGACCATCTGCCCCCCAAAACGATTCAGGTAGTCCCTGAGGGACTCTCCCTGATACTGCCTTATGTCGAACAGATCGTAAGACACCCTGGGCGGTGCCTTGTTTACTATGTACTGCTCGACGAAGATCTTCGAAAACTGCTGGAAGTTGGTTATGTGACCTGTAGGCAGGCTTACAAACCATTCCAGCGTCGTTCCCTGGAGTGTGCTCACGAACATCTTACAATATACAGCATCTGATCCCCCTAACAACATCATTTGCGTATGGAACGTGGTGAGATGTGCCACAGGATCCTCCACACCGGTAAAAACAGCCTTCACAGGTACCACACTCGCAGGGATAGGCGTGTCTGTAATCACCTGAGCGAAAGGCATGGGAAAAACGCGAGGCGGCGTGGGCGGCGCGACCTCTTCAGCGACTGGGCGCCCTCGCTGCTCCTGAAGAGCTTGGCGCAATTCTTCAGTCACTCTGCTAAGCTCATCATTCCTGGCCCGAGAGGCGACCAGGTCCTCGTGCATTCTTGCCTGCTCTATACGCGAGGCCTCCACATTCGCCTGCAGCGAACGCATGATTTCCACCATCTGCGCCATGGTCATGGCGCCTTCAGCAGCAACGGGCGCAACTGGACTTGAACGGTTGCTTCTCATTTTTCTCATGAAAACTTGACAAATCTCAGAGAGCGATGAACAACACCTTCTTCAGCGACGATCAATCCAACGATCAATCGGTCAGAACTTCGCGGAACATCGAAAGAAACCTCAAGAACAAAGCAAACCTCCACAGAAACCCGCAACTCCACCAAAAACCAACGCTTCTTCCACGAAAATCCAAACGAGCCAAAAAAACTCAGATCTCACCGATCGAAACTCGCGCCAGCAGCAAAAAACCTCACTTCACCGAACAAAAACCCAAACGAACGGTGGAAAATGGTTGCACCAGCACACAACCAAACAGAAACCGCAGAAACCTCCAAGAACTCACGCTGTGGATGGGAACAGGTTTTACACGGCCCCACGGTGGGCGCCTGATGATCTTGCCTATTGACCAGAACGCTGGAGCCTTGCCTCGTCGAACTTGGATCGACTTCTGCGCCGTGTTAGCCTCCGTCCCTCACCGCGATCCACCTCAAGAACCTGCAAAAGACGAAACGGCGCCGCTGCGGCCGATCACGCTCCGACGTCCAAGTCAGCGACTGAACCACCAATTACTTAAGAGTAAAACTCAAGAACTCTAAGGAACCGTGACCAGTTCTCTCTTTGTGTACTCTCGTTCTCGCAGTTGTAAAGAAGTAATCTAAACGCGTACGTACCTCAGAAGTTCGTTGGAAACTCTTATATACCTGGATACTTTCTCTCTCCTGGCAGTTACACATCTGGACACGTGGCTCGCATCCAGCTGTACACGTGCCATCATCTGGAGCATCCTTGACTTGGGCGCTACTTCTGACTCTTCTTTGGCTAAGTTACTTATGCATGGTATACTCAGTGCATAGTTGCCTTGGAGCGTGATCTCTTCTGGGTGGCGAGTTCGGGTGCCTTCGTACACACCTTCCCTGTAGTCTCGCCGGCCGCCTTCATGATCTGCCCTACCTGCTTCACCGTGTATGTTCAAGTGTGCTATCTCCCGAGCTCGTTCTCTGGCCAGCTCGGAAATGACCATCTGCCTTCATCTTCGGCGATGTCCTTGTTTCGGCGATCTCTAACCACTAGTGATGAGAATCAAATAAAGGAGGCTTTTATTAATGGAGGAAGAGGACATCCACCCTCACATTTGAAGTTCTTCCTTCTAGTCTTCTCAAAATTAAAAGAAGACATAAAATAAAGATGAGGCCCAAGCCCAAAGCCCAAGCCCAAGCCCAAGAAGGCCAAAGCCCAAAGAGCCCAAGTCCATCCCATGAGGGGCAATGCCAAGCTTTGAAATACTCTTGTATAGTTTTAGGAGGTGTGGTTATTAAATAAAGGAGTGTGAAAATGTAAAATAAAGTCACATTACCCATGTGACTTAGGAGAGTGGTGTAGGTGTAGTTTTTGGGAGGTGTCATAGTAGAAAAAGGTCACACCTCCCATGTGACTTGTTTTTGGTGGGAATTTCAAATGAGTTTATTTGAAATTTCCCACCTATTTTTCAGCACCTTAGGCTATAAATAGAGGTGCTTCCTTTGTAAAATTCAGATTGGAATTAATCTAAGAAAACTCTACTCAAATTTTGAGTGAACATTGGAGAGCTTTGAGCCTTCTTCTCTAGTCTTATCTTGATGGATCAATGGAGTCCTCAAGTGGCGGCATCACTCTCATCTAGGAGCATTCCACACTTCTAGTGGCGAGATCATCCATCCTCCTTCCATCTTCATGAGCATTTCTTCTCTCCTTCCTTTCTCCTCTTTCATTTGTTTTTGTTAGCTTGTGTTCTTGAGTTTGGTTTGGTGTTCTTGCTGTTTTTATGAGTATTTTGGTTCGGCAGTTTTATAATTCTGTCCATTCATCTTGTTCCTTTGCTTTTCTTACTCTTTTGTTCGGTTCAATTTGACTAAAATTGGTTCATCCAAATGAGTTTGAGATTTGGTACTAGTTTTTGGTGAGTTCTTGTCTTAGAACAATGATCCAACTCTAAGAAAAGTGCCTCTATAATGTCCAACTCAAGGTGATTCCTAAGAAGGTCAAGAACCTTTCTCTATATGGCTAGTGGAATCACATCAACTAGGTCGCCTGGGTTCGCATCTGGCGACTTCATCTTCAACCCGGTGACCGTCGGTTCAGGTATGTTGGAGATCGGACCCCGACTTCCTCCCCTTCTGCTAGCCAGGTGTCCCATCCAACACGCCTATATAATAGCTCGACGCCACGTCATTACTCCCGACTTCGAGGGCGGTACAGCTAGAAAGACCAAGAGAGGGAAAGGAAAGATTTTGACAAATGTCCTTACCCACTTGGCATACACCAATATTGGCCCAGTAAGGCTCTTAGTCCGAAACCCTTCTCACCCCAGGAGTGAGGCAGGGAATGAACGACTCAATCCGCCGAAGGGTGATGACCTTGGGGAAGGTAAGAGGGGTTAGCGAGAAACACTTTTCTTTCCCCAAAACGAGGCATCACCTCGAGCGATCGATGTCAAAGTCCTCTATGCACTTAGCGCTAGAGCGAAAGAGAAGCTAAGTGAATATCGAAGAACGATCACTGATGAGTCGTCAGTGATTGGTTAGTGGTGCAAAGCAGCGCACAAGAACTGTTAAAGACAAAGCTAAGGAAGTTGTTAGTCGCGATCAAAGTAGAGGCCAAGATCAAAGGAGGCATATCGCGCTAGGTCTAAGCTGGTTAACACTTAGTCGTGTGCAAAGGGAAAGACAAAGCCTAAGATCGCGCTAAACCTAAGCTAGCTAACAGTTAGTCGTGCGCATAAAGAAAGGTGAAGCTCAAGAAAAGTACAAGAGAAGAAACTTATACAAATTGAGAGTATGTATTCACACCAAGTCTTATACAAATTCCAAGTGCTAAAGAGTTGTGCAGAAGTATAGATTTACAGAAAAGAGAAGAGATCAAGGAGGAGGGGTGAGCTTTCCATCTACCACTTCGTGATAAATGCTGAATTGCGAGAGGTCCAAGTCTGGGAGAACGCATCGGATCTGCTCGAATGCCAGCTCGAATCCGTCAGTAAGGGCATCAGCACCCACGTTCATCAAATCAGCTTTCTCCGCCTCCAGTTTTTGCTTTGAGGCCTCCGCAGCATTTCTCTCGGTGGTAAGGGCAGCAAGGGAAGAGGCAGCTTCTTCCAGTTGGCCCTTGGCTTCAAACAGTTTGTCCACCACCTCCTCAAGCCTTTTCTCTCCAACAGCGGCCGCTTCCTTGGTGGACTCGAGCTCCCCCACTAGTTGAGAGTTCAGTTGGCGTAGGGAGGAGGTCTCGGCCCGCAGCTGCACCACCTCGCAGTCCAGAGAGCTAACGGTTTGCCCCATCAAGATCTCAGTCTTGATGGTCTCTTGGACCTGCGCTAGGTACTCCCTCCTAGCTTTTTCCACCATGCCCCGCATCAGATCTACAGACTCTTGGGCAGCTTCGAAGTCATTTCGCAGCGACTCCTTGTCATGCTCAAGCTCTGTTCCGTCCGGTTGACCGGGACGTCTTCGTGCGCGACTTCAATCGGCAGCTGGGGTCTCCTTCCCACTGGTTACCTGTGGATTCCTGCAAAAAAGAGGACAAAGAGGCGCCCTAGCGGCCGTTTGCACTCCGACGCTCAAGTCAGCCAGCAAGAAACACCAAAATTGTTCACCTACGTCTCTGAGCACCGCGTACGGCGCCCTGAAGGTGGTAAAAAGAACTGTGTATATGTGTGTGTTTTTCTCCCTCAGGCAAAGATCTTTCCCCAGTCCCTTGTACGTAACCTCAAGCACGAGCAAGCAACTAGAGAGTTCTCTGGTAAATTTGCCCAAAAGTTCCAACCCTGTTTCCAACATTCTCAGCGCTATTTAAGCTGCCCAAGCATTTAAAGCGCCTTAAAGCTCCTTTAATCACAAAATGTAACGCACTCAATCAGCGTATCTAATTAGAAAACGTAGCGCATTTAAGACGTTGAAACGCTTGGGAGCCATTATAGTACCTGAATGTTCGAAACAAAAACTGTGTTGAATGACTTTAATTACCTGGCACCTGACTAGAGGGTGTTTCTATTCTGACACGGCTGTCGTACACGTGGAGGGCCTCACGACGCCGTGACCCTGCCTGGGGCGTTTCTGCCCATCTGGGGACGTTTCTACGTGTGGGTCCTCCTGCTTGGGAGTGCTACTGTGCTAGGGGTGACTTTTTGGGTGCCAACACATACCCCCAATTATCTAGTCACTTACTTTGAGAGCGTATCTGCCTTCCTCTCGTACTCTGCACCCGGCTACCCTGGGCGTGACCTTCCTCTTGAGTCGTATCTGTCCCAAAGGCATCTCTGGGGCGGCAGGGGTACTTCACGAGTCAGGCTACCCTACACTGGTGTCATCACTATGGCCTTGAAGCCACCTTTCTCTCCTCTTTATTACTGTTCCCTGGTTATCCAGGGTTTAGGGCCTTCCCACAGCGTTGCTCCGTCCATGGTCTTTCCTACCCATGGGTATCGGGGAACCACACCGTGATTGCCTCGCTTTAGTACTGTTTGAGCTGGCGACGCCCTGGTTGGGCGACACCTTCACCTAGGCGACGCCTTGCCTTGGCGACGCTTCCTCTTGGCGGTGCTGGCACTCGGCGTCTCTTCCACCTAGGCGACGCCTTGCGTTGACTTTGACTGTCCAGTCGTTGACTTTGACCTTGACTTAGTCAACGCCCGGATACGGGACGGTACATAAGCCCCCCAGTCTTAAGCCGAAGACTTGTCTTCAGCGCAAAGACTGAAGCCTCGCCCACGCCGTCCACGTGACATCCTGATGACGTGTCATTCCCTGCTGACTCAACAATTCTCGAATTGTTGACGTGACGCTCTCTGAACCCTAGGAGCGCTCTTACTAACTGATTGGACCTCCTCTGAAATGGTGATAATAACACCTTTTGGGGCTACCCTTGATCGCGCGCCACGTGGCCCATCGCACGGCCAGCCTCTAGAGACCCTTGCGTTTCCCTGGGGCGATTGATCCTTTGACACGTGGTACGATCTCACGGCCCTTAGTTAGCGCCTCTTGAGTTGCGAAATGTAACGTTTAAGTTACTCCAAACCCCGCGCTCACCCTACTGTTACATTCATCCCCTCTGCGTCTCTGCACTGTTCGTCGTCTTCAACCCCTTTTCTCCGCGATTGCTGTTCTCCCCTTCCTGTGCTCTTCTTTCATCTCCCCTTCGATAGCAAAGGTATGATTTTCGAACACTCACGACCCTTCCCTTTCGTCGCATTGTATGATTTATTGAACTGCCTGGGACTGTTGTTATTCATGCATTACTGCGTTCTTCCGCTTCTCCTTCCTTCTCTGGGTTTTCTCGCGTGGGTGATCTTTCCTGGGGTTCACTCCCCTTCCTGCCATGGCTACACTTGCTAAACCCTTTTTCTTCTCTTCTTTCTCCAGCTATTTATTTACACCATGACGCGCACGAACGCGGAGCTTGATTCCTCCCCCAATACCCCCAAGTCCAACTACAAAGCCTTCTACCCATGGGCCCCCGATGAGCTCCTGAGCTAATGTACCAGCCTGACTTCCTTCCAGGACCTGGAAGCTCATCGTGGGGATCCCCATTTGTACAACTTTAACGCTTTCTGCCGCACACACGACGCCCACATATCCGTCCGTCCCGGTAGGCCTGGGGAACCTGTCTGTTTGGATGACAGACCTAGAAAGGGGAAACCCTTCTTCTTAATGTACCAGACCGTGTTCAAACGCGTAGGAGTGCGTCTCCCATTCACCCCCTTTGAACGGGAACTCCTCACTGAAATCAATACCGCCCCCGCCCAGCTCCATCCCAACAGCTGGGCATTCGTGAGGGGTTTTCAAATTCTTTGCGGACACCTGGGTATCCTCCCTTCCGTAGACGTCTTCCTGCATTTCTTTGAGGTGAAAAAGCAGGGGAAAAGCTTCTGGGTAAGCTTTTCCGGGATCGCGGGCAGGATCCTCCTCTCCCTTTTCCAAAACTCTTACAAGAACTGGAAAGGGAAGTTCTTTAGGGTGTGCAGCGCCAAGCACGATCCCACAGCCTTGGATGGCTTTCCCCTTTACTGGACGGAGCGCCCTAAACTGCTCAGGGCCAAAACCCTGGAAGAGCTATCTCCCGCCGACAGGGAGGTAAGCAAAGCCTTGGCCGGGTTGGGGATCGTTTTTGATACCTTGAAGCTTGTTGCTAGCGAGTACAACGCTCACGCCCTGACCACCTATTTTGGTAAGGGGACTCTCCCCTCATCCTCCTTGTTGTGAACACCCTGTTACCGGATGCTTATTCCCCCAGACTATTCTACTCGTTTTATATTGTGCCACGTTACTTGCATCTCACGCCTCTATGTGTATTGTAATTTTGCATAGCTGCTTTGGTCCTAATTTCTGCTGCTTGGTCTGTTTTGATGTAGGTTCGGTGATGGACGCCTCTAAAAGGATGATGCTGGCAAAAGCAATGAAGGAGGCTCGTGCCGCCAAGGCGAGCGCCTCCTCCATCCCTGCTGCTGTTCCGATCCCCCCACCAACTCTGTCACCGCCACCTCCGGTCACTGCCGAAGCTCCCTTAAGCTCATCTCCGTCATCTCCACATAGCCCCGAGGCGCTTCCAACTCCCAGCTCTCCTCCGGCATTCCCCTAGCCGCGGCCTCGTCACCGGCTCCAACCCCCCTTGACAAAGGGAAACGGGTCTTGGAGATTCTATCAGATGATGAGGACTCGGAAGGCGTGGCACCCTTCAAGAGGAGAAAATCTGCGAGGGTTCCTCTTCCGGTAGAGGCGTCGCCCCAGGGAGGGAACTCCTTCATGGACAACCCCCCAAGTGCGACCTCGCTTCCCCCCACGACACTCCAAGAGGAAGGGGGCGAAGGCGCCGAATCTGCCCCGCCTCCGCCGCCGGTAGAAGTCATTGCTTCCCCTACTCCCGTCGCTGCCGCCCCCGATTTCATCGCCATCCCTCCTCCAATTATGCATCTGATGAGGGGCTTCAGTGGCGGAACTATGCCAGAGGGTACCGACAGGAAGGAAGGTGATCCGATCGGTCATCGGTAGTCGATGACGTCAGCAGCAGAGGACCACGTGGACCACTCGCAGGGTGACATGTGGACCAGGTGACAGAGAGATCAGGGAGACGATCGCCAAGAGCGGTGATCGGGGGGTCCGTAACCAAGGGACCACAAACAGATCAGGCGGCATAGAGGTCAGGGGACAGATCACCCAGTACGGTGATCGGTGGTCAGTAACCGAGTGGCCACCAACAGACCAGTCCCCATACGAACGCCTGGGGGCAGAACGCGAGAAGCAATAGAGTACTGATCAGTCATCGGGGTCTCATGTTACATGCAGTTAAACTGGGACTGAGGTTCCCAGTGAGAGCGTTACGCATGGACCTCGCATGAGCACATCTCAGGGAATCATGCACGAGAGTGGCCTGAGGGAACTAGTAAACCAGTCAGTGGTTGGTGATTCCCTCAACCCATTACGTGCGTGACACCGAGAAGGGTAAACCGTTTACGCAGAGAGCAACGTTTGGTGAGTGTGCCTAGACAAGCCACACCTGGTGTTCTCTTAAGAGTATGCGATTTACCCAGATGGGAGAAATATCCTAAGTTACTCCGCAAGGGCGTAACTTAGGCACACAAAGAGAAGCGCTAGAGCCCTTCCAGTAAGTGACACGTGTGTGGTTAGATGTGAGTTGCAGGCCTCCACGTGTCATCATCTGAGAGGGGTGCGGTCCAGATAAAAGTGCACTCCGTACCACTAAGGGTACAGACAGGCGCAGCCAAGCGCAGAGACGCGCAGACACGCACAGACTCTCACGCTCTCACTCTACTGATTCTAGAGGTACGTTGTCGCAGAAAAGCATAACAGGGTTCTGACACGTGCCAGAAAGCATAACAGAATTCTGTTAGGCCCAGATACAGAGAGAGACATAAAATAGAATCAGGGAGAGATTGAGAGGGGGAGGGATACGAACGAAAAGAGAGCAAGAGTTTTTCACACACACTACTAGTTTTTCTCATTTGGTGGTTCTGTGGTCTAACTTGATCGTCGGAGTGCAAACGGCCGCTAGAGGCGCCGTCTGTGTGTTTTGCAGGTCACGTTTGGAGATCCAAGAGAAGGTTCTGAGGGTGATTTTGCAGAGAACACAGTCGCGTAGACGGGTCAGAGAGTGCTACAAAGCGATTCCTCCACGTTCGAGTTTTCGGCAGGATCAGAAGGCATGCCTTTCTACTTGGGGGCCTTCTTGGCGGTGGCCCTTGAATGGCGCGCCCAGGCTAGGAATGCTGTCTTGCAGACTCAAACTCTCCAGGCCTTGGAAGCAAAGGTAACTGCTCTGGAGGAGAAGAAGGAAACCCTGGAACACCAGAACGAAACTTACCAAACCTCTCTGAAGCAAGCACAAGACTCCAAAGCAGAAGCTGAGAGGCAACTGGCAGAGGCCTTGGAGTTCCGGGCTGACTTTTATATTCGGGAAGTCACCCTCCAAGTTCAGGTAACGGGCCTTCAGGAATTGGTCAAAGCTGATGCAGAAGTTCAAAAGGACCTGAAGGACCGTTGCTGTGAGCAGGCTGACAAGATGGAGGGAGAAATGGCCACCCAAGCCAAGGCTATGGGGCATCTCCAAGCTGACTACGACAAACTACAGGTCGAGGACAGCCGGCTTCGTGTGGAAAAGGAGGCTTTGGAGAAGCAGGTAGCCTCGGGGAACGCCGCCATCGAGGAGCTAGAGAAGGACAAAAAGGCCCTCATCCAGGAGATGGCGGGTACTTTCGAGGAGGGGTTCCAAGAAGCTTTGGCTCAAGCAGTCTGCACGAATCCGGGGATTGACATTTCCAGCTGCGATCCCACTCACCACATTGTCGATGGAAAGGTCGTGCCCTTGGAGATAGACGACTGAGCCGCCACCCCCCGATCATCAGCCCATTTCTTTACACTGGTTTTAAGCTTCTCTGACAAATTTGTAATTCTTTGAATCATCTGCCTTCTTGACACAACTCTGGAATTTTGTTATAATTACTTTCATGTCTTCGCGACGTAGAATTCTGCCGGTGCGATTTTATTCTCATTTTTTGCCTTCTTATGCCTTGGTTGTTTTGCTTGTATTATACTTGCTTCTTTCACTTCGTTGGGCGGCCTTGTAGGCCCTAGAAAGGTCACGCGCCGATGCCCACGCCCACGGAGAGGCTCACCTAATGGAACCGTATCGTCCGCGGGGTGCTTATAACACCCAAACGGTCCTTCCCTTGATCCCTAGCACCCGACACCCACGCCTAAGGAGAGGCCTGCTACAGCAGCGCCGTATCGTCCTCGGGTATCTGAAACGCCGAATGTTCTGAGAGGGGGTCGTTCCCTCCATGGTCTTTCCTTCCCATAGGTATCAGGGAACGCCCTGCCAGCGATTCGCTGGCGTTTTGGCGGTCCCGCCTCCCTCCACAGTCTTTCCTACCTGTGGGTCTCAGGGATGCGACGCCAGTAACTAACTTCACATTCTTCGACTTCGTCTCCCTCCGCAGTCTTTCCTACCTGTGGGTATCGGGGGGGCGAACTCGCTGATATTTTGGTGGGCGACGCCCGCGACGTCTCATGCTGGCGTCGTCCTTTATGTCATTCCAGGCGACGCCTTGGGCGTCTCATGCCAGCGTCGCCTTGGGCGTCTCATGCCAGCGTCGCCTTGGGCGTCGTCCCTACCTTGACATTCACTTTGACCTTGGGCTTGGTCGACGCCTGGGGACAGTGAAAAGCTCCAGGCCCTTCCCGTATCTTCCACGAGGCGCTTCTTGTATAGCTGATGGGACGTCCAGTCATTCAACTTGATCCACGTGGTGCTTCTTGTATGGCTGATGGGACATTCAGTCATTTCACTGAGTTCTGACTCCTGCTGTGCCCCTGACCCACTTTCGACGGCGCATCGTACCACTGGGTATTCTGTTGATACGACGTTCTCTGAGTTTAACTAGCGGTGCCAGGGTCAGCCTTTCATCTTCTGCCACGTGGCTCGATCGTGCGGTGCATCCATTCGCGTCGTTTGGCGCTCTAACCGCTTTATTTAACTCTTCAAACTCTGAAACTATCCTCATCATTTTCTCACTCTTCATAACCTACTTACGTTCTTTCTTCTTGCACCCTTCCTTCTTGCACCCTTTCTTTTCTCACGAAGGGTTGTTCCAGCATTCGCTCCCCTCGCTCAACTCTTGCATTTCCGGCAGTCCCTACACCCTTGACAATCCCTGATCTTATTGAAGAATGTCTTCTCATGCTGCTTCCTCCAGGGTCAATCCCCAGGACTTGTACCCTTGGGCTTCGAGTGAACTTCTTGACGAGTGTTCATGCTTACTCGCTACCAGGGCCACAAGGGAGCACAAAGGGGATTCGTGTTCATATGACCACCGGGCCTTCGCGAGGAGGCATGACGACGACATCGCTGTGCTCCCTTGCACTCTATGGGAGCCAGTATGTGGAGACGAACGGGCCAACGAAGGGGTCCCTTTCTTTTACTTTTACCAGGTGGTGTTCAAGACCATCGGAGTACGCTTACCCTTCTCCTTGTTCGAGAAGGAACTGCTGACGGAGATCAACGTTGCTCCGACCCAGTTATACCCCAACAGCTGGGCCTTTGTCAAAGCCTTCGACATTCTCTTCGGGTTCCTGGGTTGTGCACCCTCGGTTGACCTCTTTCTTCACTTCTTCGAGGTGAAGAGGCAGTGATGGAGATCAAGCCCAAGAGAACATGGAGGCCACTCATCAAGCTCAAGAAGAGGTGGAGGCACAAATGGAGGACGCCCATGGAGGTCAAAGTCCACCTCAAAGGATTACAAGAAGCATGTTCAAAGCCTTGGGAGCAAGAGGACATTTATTTTCTCTTTTTGTAGTGTCTTTAGTTGAAGGTGCTTAGAGGGAAACCTTAGAAACCTCTTTTGTTATAGCATCTTTTAGGTTTTAAATAGGACCTTTAGGGGGGTGTATTAGTAGATAGGTGTAGGAGTAGAATAGGGGGTGCCAAAGTGAAGGAAGGGATCACACCTTCCTTGCTTAGGCAAATTAGCGCCGGTTCTAGTGGCTTTTGGAGGGAGTTTTTGAATTGTTTAGCTTTCATTTTTCAGCACCTTAGGCTATAAATAGAGGTGCCTTCCTTGTAAATTTCAGATTTGAATTTATCTAAAGAAACTATACTCAAAATTGGAGTGAGCATTTGGAGAGCTTTGAGCTTCTACTCTAGTCTTATCTTGAAGGACCATGGTTTCCTCAAGTGGCGGCTTCCACACTCATCTAGGAGCATCCATACTTCTAGTGGCGTGATCATCCAACCTATCTTCCATCTTCATGAGCATTCTCTTCTCCTTCCTTTCTTCTTCTTCAATTGTTCATGTTGCCTTGTGTTTTTGAGTTGTCTAGCTTTCGGTTTTTCTATTTTCAGCACCTATATTCTGTTTTGTTTTTAATTCTGTTCGGTTCTTTTGTTTAGTAGCTTAATTCTGTTCGGTTAATCTAGTTTCTATTCCTTTGTTGATTCAATTTGACAATATTTGGTTCATCCAAATGAGTTTGGGATTTGGTACTTGTTATTGGTGAGTTCTTGATCTTAGAACCATGATCCAACTTCTAAGAAAGTGCCTCTACATTTTCCAGCTCAAGGTGATTCCTCAAAGTGTCAAGAATCTTGTTCTATGTGGCTATATATCTATGGATTTCATCTTAGGCTTACCCAAGACATCAAAGGGAAAGGACTCCATTTTTGTGGTAGTGGATCGTTTTTCAAAGATGGCTCACTTTATTCCTTGCCACAAAGTGGATGATGCATGCCACATTCTGGATGGGTTTCCACTGTACTGGGTGAGAGAGGCAAGGGCCCTCAAAACCAAACCCTTCAAGAGGCTGGCTCCAAGTGATCAAATAGCTTGCCGGATTCTTGCTGAGGCGGGAGGTTTTGACTCTGCCACTTTGATCAGCTTGGAGTTCAACGCTGGGACTCTCGAAAAGTACATATGTAAGAGTCGCTGCCCTAGAAACTCCGACCTTTGTTGCTTTCTAACCGTGTCTGTCTTGCTTCATGGTGTTTCTGACACATTTATCTCCCTTGGTGCAGGCTCGAAAATAAACCAAGAGAGGAGGACACGGCTTACTCGAGCTCTGCGGGCTAGGAATGGGGTTTTGCCTTCCTCCAGTGCTGACTCCGGTGGCCACTGAAAAATGGCTTGTTCGTGTTTTTGCATGATCTGTAGTGTTTACTCCATTTGTGCTACGCTCATTATATCAAACATTGCTTGTAACAACAACTTTTCTATATCATACTTGCTTTTTTGCAACGCCGCTCTACTTTGCATATGTTTCGCATACCGCGCGCTTTTCTTTCATCCTGTCCTTCCAACGGCACATGCCTTCATCTGGGCGACGCCCTCACCTAGGCGACGCCTTTTCTCTTGGCGACGCCTTGGCCTAGGCAACGCCCTCTTTTTTGGCGACGCATCACATTACTTCAAACGGAGAAAGATAAAGGATGAAAACCAAGGCACTTCTTTTTCTCAAACTGGTTTTACCTTTTATTTGGGTGACCTCATTAAAAAACCCCCGAGGGGGAAAAAGAGCGTCCCCTTCAACTAAATTGTTACATAAATGCTTACATAAGTCAACTGAAATAAAATTTTAAGTTGGCTGCGTTCCAACTGCGCGGAATAGGACCTCCATCCAAAGTCTCTAGGTTGTACGAACCGTTGCCCTTAGCCTCAGTAACTCTGAAGGGTCCGGTCCACTTGGGAGACAGTTTATTCTCCAACTCGTATGGGTGAGGTTTCCTCATCACCCGGTCGCCGACCTGAAACTGTCGCGGTTTTACCTTAGAGCTATATTGCCGCTCTACTCTTCTCTTCATCGCTTTAGCTTTTATTCTGGCTTCTTCCCTGGCCTCGTCTAGCATATCCAGGTTTACCCGCCTCTCTTCATTGGATTCCTCCACCACAAAGTTTTGAAAACGTGGTAAGCTTTCATGTATTTCTACTGGAATCATCGCGTCCGACCCGTACACCAAACTAAAAGGCGTCTCCATAGTAGAGGATTGGGGCGTGGTGTGGTATGCCCATACGATCCTTGGTACCTCTTCCGCCCACGCCCCTTTGGCTTTCTCTAACCTCCTCTTTAACCCCCTCAGCAAAACTCTGTTTGCCGATTCCACTTGTCCGTTGGTCTGGGGATGTTCAACCGATGCGAACACTTGTTTGATTCCTACCTCAGCGCACAGATTTCTCAACTGCTGACTGGCAAGCTGGGTCCCGTTATCAGATATCAAGCGCCTAGGTACGCCAAAGCGGCACACGATGTTCTTCCACACAAAATGATGTACCTTGTGCGCAGTGATCTGTGCTACGGGCTCTGCCTCTATCCACTTGGTGAAGTATTCGATGGCGACGACCAAATACTTCATCTGCTTGATTGCCAGTGGAAACGGGCCCAGGATGTCAATTCCCCATGTATGGAAAGGCCACGGGCTGTATATGGACCGCAATTCTTCTGGCGGCGCCTTATGCCAGTCGGCGTGCTTTGGCATTGTCTGCACCGCCGGGCATGTCGTGCGCAGTCTTCTTTCACTGTTGGCCAGAAGAATCCTGCGCGTATTACTTTGGAGGCTAGGGACCTTCCTCCTACGTGGCTCCCGCAGATGCCTTCGTGTAGCTCTGCCATTATCCCGGTGCACTCGTTGCCACTTACACATGTTAGGATAGGGTGAGTGAAACCGTGCCTGAACAACACCCCATCCACCAGGGTGTACCTTGCGGCGTTCCTTTTCACCTTTTTACCCTCTTCAGGCTCTACTGGGAGAGCCCCATCCGCCAGGTATCGCTTGTAGAGCGTCATCCAGGTGTCTCCCTGGGTCAAAACGCATACCTGCATCTGCTCTTCTTCGGGCGCATCCGCATATGTGCTGATGCGGGGCACCCTCTGCGTATCCTGGGTCAAAGAGTAATGACTCCTCGGCCTTCCCCTTGTTGTATAAATCTGGAGGACGTCCACCCTGTTGTCTTCCACGAATCTACGTGGAGCTTTGAGAGTCTCTTGGATCACTGTCCTCTGTCTACCCCCCTTGCCTGAGCTGGCCAGCTTTGCAAGCAGGTTAGCTCTGGCATTCTTCTCCCTGGGGACATGTATGAGCTGAAGAGCGTTGAACGCTCCTTTCAACAATTGGACGTATTTCAGATATGCCGCCATCTGTGGGTCCTTCACCTGGAACTCACCCGACACCTGCCCCGTTATCAGCTGGGAGTCGCTTTTCACCAGGAGGTTTTGCGCGCCCATCTCCTTGGCCAGGAGCATTCCTGCTATCAGGGCTTCATATTCTGCCTGATTGTTACTTGCCTTGAAGGCGAAGCACAAGGCCTGCTCAATCAGCACGCCGTTGGGTCCCTCCAAGACTATTCCCGCACCACTCCCTTGCTGGTTGGAAGAGCCATCAACCGAGAGCAACCACTGCGAGCCCACCTCCACCTCCTGCTCCCCTCCGGGCGACAGCTCCGCTATAAAATCTGCGTATACCTGCCCTTTGATGGACCCTCTAGGCTCATACTGGATGTCGAATTCTGACAGTTCCACCGCCCAGCGTACCATTCTCCCAGCCACATCAGGCTTCTGCAGCACCTTCTGTATAGGGAGGTTCGTCATCACCACCACCGTGAAGCTGTGGAAGTAATGACGGAGCCTCCTGGCTGAAAATACCACCGCCAGCGCTGCCTTCTCCAACGCCTGGTATCTGGTTTCTGCGCCTTGTAAGGCCTTGCTTACAAAATAAATGGGTTTTTGAATCTGGTCTTGTTCCTGGACCAGCACTATGCTGATAGCTCGTTCCGTCACTGTAAAGTATAGCCGGAGGGGCACGCCTGTTACCGGTTTGCAGAGGATCGGTGGCGTCGCCAGGTACTCCTTTAGCTTAATGAAAGCCGCTTCGCACTCATCAGTCCACGTGAAGCGGCTGTTTCTCTTGAGGCACTGGAAATATGGATGCCCCTTCTCTCCCCCGGCGGAAACAAACCTTGAGAGCGCCGCCATCCGTCCTGTCAGCTGTTGCACCTCCTTTACCGACGTCGGGCTTCGCATGGCGATAATCGCCGCGCACTTGTCGGGGTTCGCCTATATCCCCCTCTCCGTGAGCATGAAACCCAAGAACTTACCGGCCTCTACCCCGAAAACACACTTCTCAGGGTTTAACTTGAGGCGGTACTAGGATATCGTAACGAACAACTCATCCAGATCTGCCATATGCTGCGCCTTGTCCTGCGATGCCACCACTATGTCGTCGACATAGGCGTACACATTCCTCCCGAGCATGGGCGCCAGGACCTTGTCCATTAGCCTCTGGTACGTGGCGCCCGCGTTTTTCAGCCCGAAGGGCATCACCTTATAGCAGTAACTGCAAGTCTCAGTCATGAATGCAGTTTTGTTCTCGTCTCTGGGGTGCATCTTGATCTGATTGTACCCTGAGAAGGCGTCCAGGAAACTCAGCACCTTGCTGCCGGACACACTGTCTACCAAGGCGTCGATGCTGGGCAGCGGGTACGAGTCCTTTGGGCACGCCTTATTCAGGTCCGTGAAGTCCACGCATATCCTCCATTTCCCATTCGCCTTTTTCACCAAGACGACATTGGCAAGCCACTCAGAGTATTGAATCTCCCTGATATGGCCAGCCTTCAACAGCTTCTGCGTTTCGTCTTTCACCACCTGTTGTTTCTCCTCGTTGAACTTTCTCCTTCTCTGGCGCACGGGGCGGACCGTGGCATCCATGCTGAGGTGGTGACATAGGAAATCAGGGTCGATACCGGGCATATCCGAGGCGGACCATGCGAAGGCATCCAAGTGGCGCGAAATCACTTCTGCCACCCCTTCCTGCTCTCCCGGACTCAGCAAACTCCCTAACTTGAATGTCTTGCCACCAATCTCCCTTTCTACGGCGTTGGCGGCTGGCTGTTCTCTGCTCTCATCCTCGACGGGCGCCGCCTCTTGCACGGGCGCCACGTCGCTAGGACCTTCCTCCATGGGTGCGTCTGCTTCGGACGCCGCCCTCGCCGGTATGGCCTCAATAGGCGTCGACCCTGCGGGTGTCGCCTCAATCATCGTCGTGTCCGCGCATGGCGGACGTTCATATACCATGAAAACGCTTCTCTTCGTTTTCAGGCTGTTCTCATAGCATTTTCTCGCCTCCTCCTGGTCTGACCTGATGACTATCACCTTACCACTGAGGGCTGGCAGCTTCATCTTCATGTGGCGTGTGGAGGACACCGCGTTCAAACGGTTTAACGCCGGCCTGCCCAGTAAAATATTATAGGCGGAGTTGGCGTTCACGACCAGGTACCGGATGCTTTCGGTACGGGAGGCCTCTCCGTCCGTGAACATAGTCCTCAACTCCAGGTATCCCCTGACTTCCACCTGGTTGTCCCCAAACCCATATAGGCACCCCGTGTAGGGACTAAACAGATCGGGGGACAACCGTAACTTATTAAAGGTCGACAGAAACATGACGTCTGCCGAACTTCCTTGGTCGACAAGCACTCTGTGCACCTTCCTCCCGGCTGTGACGACTGAGATGACAACGGGGTCGTTGTCGTGGGGCACCACGTCCCGGAGGTCTCTTCTTGTGAACACGAGATCCGACTCCCACGGCTCCCCCGAGAGTCTCTCTTCGATTGAATTGACCCCCCTCGCGTATTTCTTCCGCTGGGAGGCGGTGGGTCCTCCGCCGGAAAAACCTCCAGCAATGGTGTGGACCTCGCCAAGCACAGGCATCTCGTGTGCTGGTTCTTCCGCCTGCGGCGGTGACAAGGTGGTATTCGTCGTGGGCTCCGCGACATAATCCTTCAAAAACCCAGTCCTCACCAGCTCATCTAGCTGGTAGCCCAACGACAGGCAATTATCAATGTGGAGCCCGAAAGCCTCGTGGAATTCGCACCAAGAGTCTTTGCGAGGCCCTAACACCTTGTCAGTCTTCGCCGGTCGCCTCAGCCTCTCAGCTATGTTAGGCACGGCGATCAAATCCTTCAGCTCCACCACGAAGTTATACTTTACCGGTCCCGCCCTTTCTCAGGCTGGGCGATCGCCCCCCGCCGGACCCCGGGGCTGGGGCTTTCTGGCCTCGTAGGGTCGTCTCACATCGGGCTTCTTTCTTCCCGTCATGGTCTCATTGACTCGGGCGGGCTGAGTTCGCGCCGGTCCTCTCGGGCGTGAGGGTACGACACTGGTGCGTTTCACGCACACCTCCCCTTCAGAAGCAATATGTTCTACCGCCCGACGCCGTAACTCAGCGAAAGTCCTGGGGCGGTTGCGAATGATAGACTCTCCAAAAGGACCGGGGCATACGCCCTTCACGAATGCGTACACGATCATTGGCTCCTCTGTCGTGCCAACCTTCACAACCTGGGCCCCGAAGCGATTAATGTACTCCTTCAGGGTCTCCCCCTGACACTGCTTCACATCGAACAAATCGTAGGAGACCGGCGGCGGGGCTTTGTTTGCCAAGTATTGCTCCCTGAACAATCGAGACAATTGGCGGAAAGATGTGATATGGCCGTCCGGGAGGCTGATGAACCAGTCCATGGCCATGCCAGTCAGGGTGCTCATAAAGAGCTTGCACTTGGCAGCGTCAGAACCGCCTACCAGGACCATCTGTGTGTGAAATGCAGCAAGGTGCGTCTCTGGGTCCTCCATCCCGATGAAGATCGCCTTGGGCCCCGCAAATGTGTTCGGGATCGCTGCATCCAGAATCTCCTGCGAGAAGGGAGTAGAAAATTCCCTTGGTGGGGAATGGTTCTCCATCTCGTCGTGTCCATGTTGCGCCCGATTGTTTCTCAGGCCCTGGCGCAACTCCTCATTCACACGGTGGGCGCCAAATGTTCCATCCGGTTGACCAGGACGTCTTCGTGCGCGACTTCAATCGTCAGCTGGGGTCTCCTTCCCACTGGTTACCTGTGGATTCCTGCAAAAAAGAGGACAAAGAGGCGCCCTAGCGGCCGTTTGCACTCCGACGCTCAAGTCAGCCAGCAAGAAACACCAAAACTGTTCACCTACGTCTCTGAGCACCGCGTACGGCACCCTGAAGGTGGTAAAAAGAACTGTGTATATGTGTGTGTGTTTTCTCCCTCAGGCAAAGATCTTTCCCCAGTCCCTTGTACGTAACCTCAAGCACGAGCAAGCAACTAGAGAGTTCTCTGGTAAATTTGCCCAAAAGTTCCAACCCTGTTTCCAACATTCTCAGCGCTATTTAAACTGCCCAAGCATTTAAAGCGCCTTAAAGCTCCTTTAATCACAAAATGTAACGCACTCATAGCGTATCTAATTAGAAAACGTAGCGCATTTAAGACGTTGAAACGCTTGGGAGCCATTATAGTACCTGAATGTTCGAAACAGAAACTGTGTTGAATGACTTTAATTACCTGGCACCTGACTAGAGGGTGTTTCTATTCTGACACGGCTGTCGTACACGTGGAGGGCCTCACGACGCCGTGACCCCGCCTGGGGCGTTTCTGCCCATCTGGGGACGTTTCTACGTGTGGGTCCTCCTGCTTGGGAGTGCTACTGTGCTAGGGGTGACTTTTTGGGTGCCAACTCATACCCCCAATTATCTAGTCACTTACTTTGAGAGCGTATCTGCCTTCCTCTCGTACTCTGCACCCGGCTACCCTGGGCGTCACCTTCCTCTTGAGTCGTATCTGTCCCAAAGGCATCTCTGGGGCGGCAGGGGTACTTCACGAGTCAGGCTGCCCTACACTGGTGTCATCACTATGGCCTTGAAGCCACCTTTCTCTCCTCTTTATTACTGTTCCCTGGTTATCCAGGGTTTAGGGCCTTCCCACGGCGTTGCTCCCTCCATGGTCTTTCCTACCCATGGGTATCGGGGAACCACACCGTGATTGCCTCGCTTTAGTACTGTTTGAGCTGGCGACGCCCTGGTTGGGCGACACCTTCACCTAGGCGACGCCTTGCCTTGGCGACGCTTCCTCTTGGCGATGCTGGCACTCGGCGTCTCTTCCACCTAGGCGACACCTTGCGTTGACTTTGACTCTCCAGTCGTTGACTTTGACCTTGACTTAGTCAACGCCCGGATACGGGACGGTACAAGCTCCTTTACCCTCTTCTCCAGGGCTATTTGCTTGCGGTGCTGGGTGGAAAACTCCAAAGAGAGCACCATCTGCTTAGCCAGGTGCATGTCCACCTCATCTCCGTTCCATTCGACGAGCTCTCGGTTGCTGATGAGCTGTCGAACCAAGGTAATGACCCGGCTAAAGTTCTCGTGGCTAGCTCCAGAGGCGCTTGGTCGCAAGCTGGATCCACCACATTCAGCAGTAGCAGTGGAGATTGGCAGTGGTGGCGGGAGACCCCCCGGATGAGCAGAAGCGCCCCCAGCAGGAGGAGCAGATGGACCAAGAGATTGGCCTGCTGGGGGGGGGATGACGGTTGAGAAGCTGGAGGCGGCTGTTGGCAGGGAGAGGGAAGGCATGTGGGCTTTGGGGCAGGTTGAGTAGGGGGAGGAGGGGGTGAACCTTCCTCTACCTCCACCACCTCGATCTCCCCGGGCTGAAGAGATGAGGCCCCCTCAACCGCTGGCAGTTTCCTTTGGCGGTGTATAAGAGGAGAGCCAGAGCTTTCCTCTTCGGTTGAGGGAGCAGCAGCAGCAGCAAGTGAAGTAGAGGCCTTCACCAATCTTTTTCTCTTCCTTCCTTGCTCGGGGCCTTCAGCTGGCGTGACCGAGAGAGGAGGGGCTGCAATGGGCTCGGTGGTGGAAGAAGAGGAGCCAGTTCCTTTGGTCCCCCGAAGCTTGGCCAGCTCCAGCAAAGCTTTCCTCCTGTCCTTCCCTGACATTGAATCTACAAAGATGAGAAAAAGAAGAGTTAGATGGCCTAGTTACGCAAGTAAGTCAAGATGTATGCAAGCATGCATGAGAAGGTGCAAGTATCCTAAGAGGTGGAAGGAAAAGAGCTACCTATGTATTTTTTCAGGGCCAACACATCAAACTCATCTTTGATGAGGCGAGCAGAGTTGTACTTGGCCCCTAGGAACAGCCCACATAGCTCGCGCTCGTAGGGGGCCATGGCTTCAAGGTCCCGGGGTTTCTTGAACTCAACCCCAGGAACCCAGTAGAGGGGGTACCCCTCGAGCAGGGTTGGACTTTGTGGGGTGGCAGATATCATGTAGAACCTGCCTTTCCAGTGTTTGAAGGATTGCTGGTACAGGCCCAAGAGCACCCGTCCAGCAACCCCATTCAAACTCACCCAGGACCTGTCCCCGGGGTTCTTCGCCTCGAAGAAGTAAAGGAACACGTCCACGGAGGCATTGAGTCCGAAATAATTGCAGAGAATCTGAAATGCCCGGATGAAAGCCCAGGCATTTGGATGGAGTTGGCAGGGCGCGACGTTCAACTCCATCATCAGCTCCTTCTTGAAAAAGGTGAATGGCAGGCGTAGCTTCAACCTTTTGAAGACGGCGGAGTAGATGAAGACGAAGGGCACCCCATTGGTGGCCCTATCGTCCGCGCAGATGGGCATCCCTCGAGGAGGAATACGGATTTGGATGTTGAAATCATTTTCCCTGTCTATGGCGCACGAAGGTTCATCTGGGTCATGGCTCAGAAGAGAGGTGAGATGACCCTGCGGTAGTAGGGTGGATGTTTCGGCCAGCAACGCCAGGGGGGCCCAATCGTAGACCCTGGCGTTGTCATGGTATGAGGTCGCAACGGGCGGTGGTGGAGCTGGCGCACTTGCGGAAAGCTGTGCACCAGAAGATGAGGCAATAATGCGTGCGGTTTGTTTCAAGCGAGCCATCGCGAGATAGCTGCAAATGGAGGAAAAACGAAAAGTCAGAATGAATGGAAGAAGAGGGAATGATGAATGGTTCGGTGAAAACAGAGAAGGGGAGGGAGAAAGAGATGCCCAGGTGAAAAGAGGAAGAAGGAGAAGCAGAAATCAGAGCAAGAACGCAAAAAAAACCCTAGCGCGAGTTGAGAGAAGGAAAATAGAGAAGATGAATGCATGATAACGAGAAAGATGAATGCGATCGGTAAAAATGACCTAAATAGACCCAGGAAGAAGAAAAACCATACCTTTGGGTGATCGTGAGAGGTTTGGAAGCAGAAAACTTGAAGAAAGATGGGTGCGCAGAGAGAGAGTTCGCAGGAAGTCTAAGAGTCGATTGAAGAAGATGAAGGAACAGTGAAGGCGCGCGCCTATTTGAACGAGAGAAGCGCTAGCGACACTCCACGCTGGCCGTCGATGGGGCCACGTGTCACGAGATTAAGGAAGGAAGTCCTAACGTTAAAGAAGCAGCACGTGAGGTGGCACATGATGCGGTCCCACTTGCCACGTGGACTGAGGGCACGACCACTTAGTCTCTTCGCCGAGAACGAGTTCACAGCTCGAGACTGGGGGGCTTGTGATCCGATCGGTCATCGGTAGTCGATGACGTCAGCAGCAGAGAACCACATGGACCACTCGCAGGGTGACACGTGGACCAGGTGACAGAGAGATCAGAGAGGCGATCGCCAAGAGCAGTGATCGGGGGTCAGTAACCAAGTGACCATCGACAGATCAGGCGGCAGAGAGGTCAGGGGATAGATCACCCAGAACGGTGATCGGTGGTCAGTAGCCAAGTCGCCACCAACACACCAGTTCCCAGACTAACGCCTGGGGGCAGAACGCGAGAAGCAATAGAGCACTGATCAGTCATCGGTGTGCATGGTCATCGGGGTCTCGTGTCACACGCAGTTAAGCTGGGACTGAGGTTCCCAGCGAGAGCGTTACGCATGGACCTCGCATGAGCACATCTCAGGGAATCGCGCATGAGAGTGGCCTGAGGGAGCTAGTACACCGATCAGTGATTGGTGACTCCCTCAACCCATTACGTGCGTGAAGGGTAAGCCGTCTACGCAGAGAGCAACGCTTGGTGAGTGTGCCTAGACTAGCCACACCTAGTGTTCTCCTGAGAGTAGGAGGTTTACCCAGGTGGGAGGAATATGCTAAGTTGCTCCGCAAGGGAATAACTTAGCGCACAAAGAGAAGCGCTAGAGCCCTTCAAGTAGTGACACGTGTATGGTTAGATGTGAGTTGCATACCTCCACGTGTCACCATCTGAGAGGGGCGCGGCCCAGATAAAGGTGTACTCCGTACCACTAAAGGTACAGACAAGCGCAGCCAAGCGCAGAGACGCGCAGACACGCACAGACACTCACACTCTACTGATTCTGGAGGTACGTTGTCGCAGAAAAGCATAACAGGGTTTTGACACATGCCAGAAAGCATAACAGAATTCTGTTAGGCCCAGATACAGGTGTGGCATAAAACAGAATCAGGGTGAGAGTAAGAGAGATACGAGAAAAAAGAGAGCAAGAGTTTTACACACACACTACTAGTTTTTCTCATTTGGTGGTTCTGTGGTCTAACTTGATCGTCGGAGTGCAAACGGCCGCTAGAGGCGCCGTCTGTGTGTTTTGCAGGTCACGTTTGGAGATCCAAGAGAAGGTTCTGAGGGTGATTTTGCAGAAGACACAGTTGCGTAGACGGGACAGAGAGTGCTACAAAGCGATTCCTTCACGTTCGAGTTGTCGGCAGGATCAGTGTTCTTAATATAGGAGTAGTCTTAGGAAAATTCCAAAAGAGGAAAACCAAAAGATACCTGTCTTTGTAAGGCATTATAGGCGCATTTTTTAGGAAAAGTTGGAAGAAGTGACTCTTCCTACTCCATTCTCTCTTAGGCGCTAGAAGGAGCTAGAAGAGTAACTTTTCCAACTCCTTTTCCCTTGTACAATGATTGGCCCTCTCCATTATAAATAGGGGTGCTTGGTACTTTGAATAAGAAGTGGAATATTGAAAGTGAAAGTGAAGTTACTCTCTTGAATTTGAGTGGTTTCTTTGTGAGACTTGCTCTCCTTCTCTTTGTCTTATCTTGTGGGTCTTGGGAATCCTCAAGTGGAGGCACTCTCACTCATCTTGGAGCCTTCCACCATCCAAGTGGCGTGATCACTCCCATTGTCTTCAACCACATAAGTTTCTTTAACTCTTCATCTTTGTTCCCGCCGGTTGACCGGGATCGTCTTTGCGCGTGGCTTATCCTCGCGAGCTAGGGCACCTTTGTTTTGCTCCGTCTGTGAGTACCTGAAAAGAAGTGAACAAAGGGGCGCCATCGCAGCCGTTTGCACTCCGACGATCAAGTCAGCTAGCGAGAAACATCAAAGACTGTACTGAATGACTGAAACTTTGTAACTAGAATGGGGTTGCCCCAATTGCCTTGTGCTCACTGTGAGTACGCCACGAAAGCAACTAGGGTTTTGTCTGTGTATCTGTGTGTATTAGGTTAAAACTCGGTCCCTTTTCAAATGCCCCAAGGTCCCTTTTTATACACCTCTAATCTTTAAAGCGCGTTAAAGCGCATTGAAAGCGTATAAAAACATTCCTTGGAACATTCGAATCTTAACTGAATTAACGCGTACCTTGGCAAACTTTCACTGAAACCTTTAATGAGCACGTGTGCCTTGCCACGTGTCCCTTTGACTTGATCGTTTATTCAGTGTAGAGGGTCCCACAGCGCCGTCACCCAACTTAGGGTTATTCTATCGTGTGAGCCATCTTTCCTGCGAAGTGCTTGTGGCTCGTGGGTTGATGTTCTGGGTGCCAACTCATGTGCCCCAATCACTGGTTACTTGCCCTGGGGTATATCTACCTTTCTCTCGTACCATGCACATGGTTCTCCCCTGGTTATGGCCCTCTCACGGGTCGTATCTGTTCTAGGGTCTCCCAACAGTGGCGTGGATACTTCATGAGTTAGGGCATCCCCTTCTGGTGCTAGACTTGCGGCCTTGAAGCCGCCTTTCTCTTCTCCTTACTATTGTTCTGGATTGTCGAGGCCCGAAGCCTCTCTCCCTCGGGCGATGCTTCTCTTTGGGCGACGCCTCACTTTGGGCGACGCCTCCTATTGGCGATGACTCAAGCGGTCGACCTGCTGACTACTCTTCCTTGGGTCCCTTGAGGGGCCCCCATTATGCGTTGACTCTGATCTTCGGTCAACGCCCGATGACGGGACGGTACAATCTTCTTCTTCCATACCCATTCTATATCAAAAACTCTAAAACATGTTTTGTTTCTTTTTCTTGATTTTCAATAGGTCAAATGTTGCTATTGAATGTTTCTAATCAATAGTTTGTCATTGGTTCTTGTTTTAATCGGTTGGAATTACTTGTTGATGTTCTATTCGGTTCATGTTCTTGAAATGGGTTTCCCATGGGTTTCTTGATTTGTGTTCTTGAAATGGGTTTCTAATGGGTTTCTTGATTTGTGTTCCTGAATTACTTGTAGAATCTTGATCCTAATTCTTGAAAGTGTCATATAATGATTCATCTCTTAATCAACTCACATCATGAGGGCAGAAGTGCTCCAAAGGAAGGACTATGAGATCCTAACTTGGATGGCCCTTCCTTCCTTAAGAAGATCCTGCTGCCCAACAACCAAGGAAAAGTTGGAAGGTTTAGAGGAAGACCACTTGGTGGAGCAGGGTGTAAGGAAACTGGGACAGGCCTTACCCACGAACTGCCTAACCATTTCCAAGCTAAGGGAGTGGAAAGGATCGACCAAGAAGAAGTCTCAGGAGGTTACCGAGCTCTTGCAACAGGTTGGGGGACTCAAACAAGAAACGTCCAAGCTTCACGAAGCGCTCCAGCGATCGCAACTAGAAGCTAAGGCTTTCTGGGCTGAAAAGTTCAAGGAGGCCTTAGAACTATCCAACAAGAACGCGGAGCTCCAAGCCGAGGTGGAGAGGCTAAAGGAGGGTCTAGCTAAGAAGGATGAGGAACTAATCCAGAAGAGCAAAAAGCTAGTGAAAGAAAGGGAAGCCCTCACCAATGATGTTGTAGATTCATACATGGAGGGCTTTGAAGACGCCGTTGCTCAAGCCTCAGGAATTTACCTTGAGATGGATTTCTCCCAACTCGGCTTGGGCAAGACGGTGGTGGATGGGCAACTTGTGGATGAATAACATCTCATTGTAACCAACTTCCTTTGTAGTCTTCGGAACAATTTTAACTTTCTAAACTCTTGCATACATATTAATTTACTTATTTAATTTATTCTAGATTCGGCTCACCTCGACTAGTATAATAGTAATGCATGCCTTGGTAAAACGACTAGTCATAAAATTAATATGAAGTGGTAATACAACTAATTACCTTAACATAATGCATCAACCGAATATGGGAAATCACACTGTAGAGCTAACCTGTGTATGACTCATACCCCTTGACCGCGAAGAGCGTCTTGTTCGCTCGGGTGTTGACTAATCACATGAGCAAGGATCTGGTCCCTCGATCCCGTTTAGTAGGACTTGTGTTCTTCGAAGGGTTGTCCGCTTTCTACACGCACCCTTCCCCAACATTGTAGGTGACTCGAGTATTTGACTTGGGTGTTAATCTCTACATAAAGTCCACTCTTAAGATATCGCCTTTCTTCGCTTGGAGTATCTAACTCGGGTGTTGGCTTACGCACCTAGTCAGCTCTTAAACCTTATTACTTTTGTTCAGAGCATCTGACTTTGCTGTTGCCTTACACATGAAGTTAACTCTTAAACTAACACCTTCGCGACGCATTACTACCCCACAGGGTTAGTCTCAGTTTTCATCCGCAGAGCTCCCGAGCATGGGTCGTTTCACCAACACCGAGGTGGGTCATATTATCTGCCCATAGAAGAACGATTTTTCTGCAGAGCGCCTACTCAGGTATTTTACCTAAGTGAAGTCGTCTTGTTAGCCTATAGCTAAACAATCTTAGTTATGGAAAATAAACTTAGGAACACCTGAGCTCAAAACCTCACCGAGACTAGGTTGTCCTTCCTTATAGTGTTGAATCAAGTGTGTTCAAGCTTTGAAGAATCCAAATCCTTTGTGTTTGATGGAAGGCTGGATGTGCTTGCTGTTGCTGAGGAGCTTTAGAATAGGATATGGGTTGTAATCCACTCTTTGTTGAATTTAAAGCTTAAGTATTTTCAAATCTTTTAAGATTAATGTGTGCTTCTCATCTTTCTCATGAAAAATCAACAGATCAAGCTTCAGCGAACAAAACCTTCACCAGCAAACGATCGATCCCGCAATCATTCGGTCAAAAACTCTCAACCTCCCAAGAACTTCCAAGAATGAAACCACAACAGCACGCCGATCGATTCGGACGCAAAACCTTCACAGAAACTTGCGATATCAGCACAAACCTACCGCTTCTTCGCCAAAACTTCCGATTCACTGGTCAAAAACACGAACGAACGGTAAAGACTTCGATTTACCGATTGAAACTCGTGCTAACAGCGAAAAACTTCAACTCTCCGAACAAAACGCAAGCAAGCGGTGAAAAACCTCAATCCACCGAACAAAAGCTCAAACGAACGGTGAAGAACGTCAAACTACCGATCAAAACTTCAAACGAACGGTGAAAAACGCCGATACACCGAATGAAAACTCAAACGAACGGTGGAAAACGCCGAAAATGGTTGCACCAGCACACAACCACACCAAAATCTCAGAATCTTCAAGAACTCACGCTGTGGATGGGAAACAGGTTTTACACGGCCCCACGGTGGGCGCCTGATGATCCTGCCGGTTGACTCAAGTGCAAGAGTATTGCCACGTCAAAGGTATCTCCTTCTGGATCGGCTTTGCACCACGCTAGCTTCCGTCCTTCGCACCTCGATTCTCCTCAAGAACCTGAAAAAGACAGAGTGGCGCCGCTGCGGCCTATCGCGCTCCGACGCTCAAGTTAGTGACGGAATCACCAAATACTAAGAGAGAAAAGCTAAAACTCAAGGAACCGTGCAAATGCTCTCTCAGCGTACTCAAGTGTTCTCAAAGCGTAAAGAAGTGTTCTAAACGCGCGTACCTCAGAAGTTCGTTAGAATTCTTTATATACCTGTGCATTTTCTCTCTCCTGACGGTTACACCTCTGGACACGTGGCTCGCATCCAGCTGTACATGTGTCACCATCTGGAGCGTCCTCTACTAGAGCGTCACTTCTACTCTTCAGGCTGTTCGACTAAGTTACCCATGCAAGGAGTAACTCGGTGCATAGCTGCCTTGGAGCGCGATCTCTTCTAAGTGGCGATTATGGTGTGTCACCATGCACACATTCTCTGTGGTCTCGCCTGCCGCAATCACGATCTGCTTTACTTGCATATCATGCATGTTCTGGGAACTGTTCCCTTGCCCCAACCTCTGGCTAGGGAATGACCATCTGATAACCTCGTCCTTCGTACTCGTACCCCTTGAAGGCCCTAAACAAGCCTTCCTGATCTTTCGGCGATGTCCCTCTTTCGGCGGTCTCTGATCACTTGGTCGCCTAAACTCACATACGGCGACTATGACACAAGCCTGGTGACCGCCGGTTAGATATGATAGAGATCGGAGAACGCCAACTTAACGATTGGCGACTACACAGACTCCCCGATGCACTTCCCTTCCGTAAGCCAGGTGTTCCGCTCAACACGCCTATATTATTGCTTGCTGCCACGTCATCACTTCCGACTACCTGGTCGGTACAGAAATTAAATTGATTTCTTCACAGTGTTGTCAGACTCAAAACAATCGGTTGTTTCGAGGAAACAATCGATTGTTTATCTGCAGCAATTAAAACTGATTTTGAATTTTTAGCAATGAGTAGAAAGAATTCAAAGAAGATGAAAATAAACATTTTAAAGAAGATATTTAATCATGAAAGTGAACTTAAAAACAGGAATTAAGAGCAGAGATAAGGAAGGTCTTATCCTTTATGTTGTTCATTCAATGAGTCATGTGCTTTGTGATCAAGAAGCCTCATTTAACTGTTAAGGGCCTTTAGTCAGATAAAGAACATTGATTCAGCTTCAATGTTGTCCTTTTTCTTCCAAGAACTTGATCAGATGACTCAGTCCTTCACACTTCTTTAGATTTCATGCACAAACATGAGTTCAAGCAACAAGATTTGGCCCCTTCACAAATGTGGGTCCAATTACTTTCTTTTTCTCATTTGGAACCTCACATCCTTTAGGAATCCATTTCATGAAGCCCCTAGGAATAGAAAACTTTCTTATTTTGCAGAATCTAACCGAATGGCCTTTTTTCATGCAATAAAAGCATGTAACAACCGGTTGTTTCGACTTAACAATCGGTTGTTTTACTGGCTTTCTTTTATTTTATTTTTGAAAACTTATCTTGTTTGTTTTGTGGATTAAAGCCTAAACCAGCCTTTCCAAAAACTCAGCTTTGAGATGCCAAGACATTCTCAAAGTTAGATTTCCCTTTTGAAAGCTTGTCCACAGTATCAACAAGATAATGCACTTTCTTCTCAAGGTTTTCACAATTTTCGCAAATGAGAGTGTCACACTTGCAAGAGGAATTTTTGAAATGTGTTTCCAGATTATTGAAATCATTTTTAGATTTTTCAATCTCATCTTCAAGTGATTTCACTCTCTTTTCCAGCCAGCTATTAAGTTCTTTCAATCGGTTGTTTGAAAGCACCAATCGATTAGCTTCATCGTGAGTTTCTTGAAAAGTTTCAAGCAATTCACTATAATTCTGTTCATTGAAAAAAGCACAAGAACTTACTTGAGCTGCAAGATTCATCATCATCTTCAACAATCAAACAAATGTTTACTTTCTCATCTTCACTTGATGAAGAGCTTGATGATGATACCTCATTCTCATCCCAAGCTATGTAGGCTCTCTTTGTCTTGCTCTTCTTTTCCTTGTAGCTAGGCTTTTTCTCCTTGATTTTGTTTGGGCAATCTGCCTTTATGTGACCTTACTCACCACAACCAAAACAAGTATAGTTATTGGAATTAAAATCATTAGATTTCTTGTTTCCATACCTATCTTTGTTGTTGTCCTTGTTGCGGTTCCTCTTCAAGAACTTGCTAAACTTTCTGGATAGCAAGCTAAGGTTTTCTTCATCACTATTGATCCTGCCTGTTGACCAGGACGTAGGAGCTTGCCTCGTCACAGGATCGACTTGCGCACCGCTTCAAACGTCCGTCCCTCTCCAAGATCCACTTCAAGAACCTGCAAAAGAACAGAGCGGCGCCGCTGCGGCCGATCGCACTCCAACGCCCAAGTCAGTAGCCGAACCACCAAATACTAAGAGAACAAGAACCGTGCAAATTCTCTCTCACAGTGTGCTCTAGAACTCGCAAGCGTAAAGAGTATAATCTGAACGTGCGTACCTCAGAAAGTTCGTTGAGAACTCTTATATACCTGGTTACTTTCTCTCTCCTGGCAGTTACAGACTTGGACACGTGGCTCGCATCTAGTCGTACACGTGCCTTCATCTGGAGCCTCCTTGACTTGGGCACTGCTTCTACTCTCGTTTTGCTAAGTTACCTATGCATGGTACTGCCCAGTACATAGCTAACTTGGGAGTGCGATCTCTACTGGAACTGGTGAGTTAGGCTGCCTTCGTACACCTTCCCTGTGGTCTCGCCGGCCGCCTTCATAATCTGCACCACCTTCATCTCTGGCGATGTGCTTTCTCTGGCGATCTCCAATCACTAGGTCGCCTGAGTTTACATCTGGCGACTTCATCTCTAACCTGGTGATCGCCGGTTCTGGTATGCTGGAGATCGAAACACGCCAACTTAATAACTGGCGACTTCACGAGCCCCCCGACTTCCTTCCCTTCTGCCAACCTGGCGCCTTGTCAACACGCCTATACTGTAGCTGGGTGCCACGTCATCACTTCCGACTACCAGGGCGGTACACAAGTCCCCCAGTCTTAAGCGAAGACTTGTCCAGCGAAAAGACTAGAGGAGTCACGTCAACACCGATCTACGTGGCACTGACGCAGAATTCCAAGCGGTTGTACCTTCTGCTTCTCTGACGCTCCACCAAACCCCTCACCCATCGTTCGACACGTGGCTTCATCAACGGTTACCTTCAGTTACCGTTTGCGCTTCCCAAACCTATTTCGAAAAAACTCTTAAACCCATTTTCACTCCACACTGTTCCATCACTTTTCTTCGTATTCACAGACGTTCTAACTTCCTCCTGCAAAAAACTCTCAGCGCTCTCCAACATTCTGAATCACCATCATCTTTCATCGTCTTCCTGATCATCAAAAGGTACCTACTTTCCTTCTTCTGCTGGTTTTTCTTGCATTTTAACCGATTCGCATCATCCTGTAACTGTCTGGTGCATACGCTGTGGGTTGCTTTTTCCATTTCTCCTTCTGCGTAACTTAGGGCTTCGTCAATCGTCGAAACGAACCTTCGTTCGTTCGCTTTTCACCCTTCTCCCACGATCGAGTCAGCCTCTGCGAACCCAGACCATTTTTCCTTTTCTTCTTCCTTTGCAGCTTCGAGAATGACCCGCTCAAAGATCACCCCGAATCCTCCTCCTTCATCGCGACACCCATCTTCTCAAGCACTCATCCCACCGCGAGCACGCGGTGCTTCATCTTCCCAGGCTGAGAGGCCTGCACCTTCCCGCCCCAACCTGGCCCAGGCGACTCCACCTATCGCCGGAGGAGCCCCCGTTCCCCCGCCAAACTTCGAAAAACTCTACCCATGGGCCAACTCGACCCTGTTGAGGGAAACGTCTTCCGTGAACACTGCTGGAGCAGTCATGCGATTGACTAAGGGGGATGAGCCTCATCAATCAATTCATAAGGAGCACGATGAAAAGATGATAGTGCTGCCTTGCCCCCCCCGTTCTGCCCGTTTGTGCCGACGATAAGGTGAGCGCTGACGGGCCCTTCTGCTTCGTCTACACAACCTTATTCAAGAAGGTGAAGCTCAAGTTCCCTTTCACCCGTTTCGAAAGGGAGCTCCTTACCGAGCTCAACATCGCCGCCGCCCAGCTTCGTCCCAACAGCTGGGCGTTTGTGCGAGCGTTCCAAGTGATGTGCGACCATCTGGGGTTGCCCGCATCCGTGGACGTGTTTCTGTTTCTCTTCGAGGCCAAGCACCCAGGAGACCGCCTGTGGATTAGCTTGAATGCGATTGCTGGGAGGTCGATCTTCTCCATCTTCCAGCAATCCTATAAGGACTGGAAAGGGAAGTTCGTCCAAGTGCGCCCCAACGACAAAGACGACTCCCTACTCGGCGGCTTCCCCTTGTACTGGGTGGACAAGGGGAAAAAAGAGTCCAAGAGCTGCTTCAGGAGACCCAGAAGTCCTGATAGCATGGGAGCGTTGGACAGAGATCTCTGCCTTTTCTGGAAAAAGGTGGCAGATGTCAACATCACCTTCCTTACCACCACCCTGATCTGCTTCGAATTCTACGAGGATCAACTCGAAATTCGAATAGGTTAGAACATTTAAACTGTTGTTTTAATACTGCTTCTGTTTAACTGTTTCTGGGCGTCTTGTGCGTTATGCGCCAGACTTTGGGTTTGTTTTTCTGCACCGATCATCTGCTTTGCTGCATACTGCCTTATGCACTTATTTTCTCTCTGAGTTAACTCACGCATTTTCGTTTTATGCAGATAACATGTTGGGCAAGGGTATGCTCGCTGAATTGAGGGCGCTCGCCCGAACCCACGGGTTGGCGACGGGCTCTCAAACAGTACCAAATTCCATGGTGGAGATCGCCGCCACTCAGGGCCGATCGCCACCTAAGGGCCTAGCGCCCTCCGACGTCCAACCCGCCGCCCAGCGAAAGAAACTTGTCCTCAAGAGGGCTAAGAGGAAAGCTCCCCAGATAGTCCACGAGGATGAGGAAGAAGATGACGAGGTCACCGAGGATGGCCTTGTTACAAAGAGGAAGAGGGTGGCACCTTCTTCCCCACCTGCCCCGCCCCCTCTTCCAACCTCAACACCGCCATCCACACCTGCTCCGCCTCCAACAATGCCATCTCCACCAGCTCCCGCCTCCCCAGTCCAAGCCATTCCATTGGCAACTGCGCCACCTGCGGTCGAGGCCGCCGAAGACAATTTCTTGGAGGACCCCCCAAGCGCCTCCACGCCACATGTATCAGCTGGAGGGGGTCCTCCCTCTAACGCCTCAGCTGCAGATGCCGCTCCAATCGGGGATGAGGTTGCCCACACCTCTCCGATTCTGATCACCGAGTCCCCGACGTCGCCACCACGAGCAGAAGCACCCATTGAAGAACCAACTAAAGAGGGTGGCGACGGAAACCAACAACAGGCCCCACCAGCGCCTCTCCAAGCAGCAAACCTCCCTCTCGAGGTCACGAGGATGTGGGAGCCTTTGTCCGCTAAGCTGAAGACGATAGCGGAAGATATTCCTGCCATCATAACGAGGGCGGTGCAGAGCTCCACCAGGAAGCTCCAGGACGACCTCTTCAACCTCAAAACAGAGAACAGCACCATGAAGGTTGAGGTGGAGAAGTTGTCCTTCAACTTGACTCTCGCGGAGATTGAACACTCCCGGGTCGAAGACGCAATGAGCACTGAGCTCAGATTGGCGCGCAAGGAGGCCACAGATCTCCGCCATAAGGTGCAGCAACTGGCTCAAGAAAAGATTGAACTGGAGAGCAAGATTGTGCCTTATCGCGTCAAGGTGGCTGACGTGGAGGCTCTCATAAAAACTGACGCCGCCAAGGTGAAGAAATTGGAGCAAAGGTCAGCCGACCGAGAGACCCTCCTTGGAAAGGTGGAAAAGGCGAGGGATGACGCCATGGCTGAGCTTGCTGAAGCCAACAAGAAAAATGGGGAGCTGGCCGCCGAATTGGGACAAGCGCAAGTAGAATCCAAGAAGGTTGCTGAAGACCTTCTCCAGGCTCGAGAAACTAATGAGCAACTCAAGAAACAAGTTGAAGAGCTGGAGCAGCAGAATAAGGAGCTGAAAGAGCAAACTGAAGATCTCAAGAAGCGGATTGAGGAACTTCAGAAACAGATTGAAGAACTCAAGCTGAATTCTGCTCAAATTCTAGCTGCTGGATTCGAAGCTGCGCGGGAACAATTTGCCTGCTTGTTCCCCGACCTGGACCTCAGCATGGTGTCCCTTGATAACGAGGTAGTGGATGGAAAGGTGGTTCCTGCTGAAGATTAATCGATTCTCTCCATCTGGTACCTTCGTGCCTTTCCCTTGCGTACACTTCTGTAATAAACTCACATTTTCTTGGACATGTATTATTAAGTTGGCGTGTATTTTTTGAACTGATACTTTACTTAATGAAGTTACTTTCGCATTTCTTCTTGTAACCTCTTCGTCTACTTTTAACTTTTCCTTGCGTGATTTGCTTCAACGAAATAACTTAGCAATCTCGTAGGCACGATCTTGTACTTGGCTGTTTCGAACCATCTCAACTTCGAATAATAATCACATTTATCAACTCGTAACTTAAGGCAATAAACCTTAGCGTAAAATGATACCTCAAGCAATGGACTTTAACTCAGCCCTTGGCTTTATAACGTCGCTATGCTCGATCTGCTTCATCAAAGCGGGTTTTTGACTTCTCTCCATTGCTTGATCGTTTCCTGGTCGCCAGAGACTCTTGGCAACACCAGCTTCTTCCTGCCTTCACACCTTGGCCATTGCTCTTTCATCTGGGGGTAGAGGCGCCTTTCGGATCCTTCTCCACCTCCTTGTGCTTCAGAGCAAGAGACCGGGTGGCTAGGCGTTCTCTTCGAACCTGCCTTAGCCACCCTCAGAACTTCTTCCACCCTATACACCATACCTGAACTCGTTCGAGACGAGAAGGATTTTATCTTGCCTGAACTCGCTCATAGGCGAGAAGGTCTTTAACTCGCCTGAACTCGCTCAAAGGCGAGAAGGTCTTTAACTCGCCTGAACTCGCTCATAGGCGAGAAGGTCTTTAAATCGTGCCTCTACATTGCCCCAGGGGTTACATCTCCTCCCCCCCTAGAAACACTGAGGACTTTCACTGGTGCCTCTACATTGCCCCAGGGGTTACATCTTCTCGCCCCCAGAAACACTGAGGACTTTTACTTTTTCTCGCCTGCACTCGCTCGTCGGCGAGGAGGTCTTTTACTTGCCTCTACATTGCCCCAGGGGTTACATCTTCCCGCCCCCAGAAACACTGAGGACTTTTCGCTCTTCCTTGCCTGCACTCGCTCAGCGACGAGGAGGTCTTTAACTTGCCTCAGGACGCGCGAGGGCGTTGAGGTCTTTTAACTGGTGCCTCCGATCGCCGAAAGACGATGAGGACTTGAAAACTTTAACTGATGCCCTCAATCGCCGAAAAACGATGAGGACTTAAAAACTTTAACTGATGCCTCCAATCGCCGAAAAACGATGAGGACTTAAAAACTTTAACTGATGCCTTCAATCGTCGAAAAACGATGAGGACTTAAAAACTTTTTAGAAAGCATGCAATATATCTTTAACTCGCCTTGAGTCACGTACAAGTGACAAGGTCTTTCTTCAAAACCTTTTTGGAAAACAGCAAGCATGCAATCTGAAAACGCCTTATACTTCGAAAACTCTTCTTTTATTGGGTGGCCTCATTAAAAACCCTCCTTAGGGAAAATAGAGTGCCCCCTTCAAACTGTTTTATTAGAGACATTGTAATGTAACTTTTGTGTTTGTCTTTACTTACAAAGCTCTTAACTATAGTACAACTTCAGGTGCGTGGCGTTCCAAGTGCGAGGAATCGCCCCTCCTTCCAGTGTCTCTAAGCGGTAGGCGCCGTTCCCGAGCGCCTCGGTTATTCTGAACGGTCCCGTCCACTTAGGCGACAGTTTATTCTCCATCTCGTACTGGTGGGCTTTTCTCATCACCAGGTCGCCTTCTCTAAATTGTCTTGGCATCACCTTCGAGTTATATCTCCGTTCAATCCTTCTCTTCACCGCCTCAGCCTTCAATCTCGCCTCTTCCCTGACCTCGTCCAGTAGATCCAGGTTCAGCCTTCTCTCTTCATTCGAGTCCTCTTCTACAAAGTTCTGGAATGTCGGCGAGCTCTCCTGGATCTCTATTGGAATCATCGCATCACACCCACAGACCAAACTGAACGGGGTCTCATGGGTTCCTGACTGCTCGGTGGTGTGGTATGCCCAGACTATACGGGGTACCTCCTCAGCCCAACTTCCCTTGGCTTTCTCGAGCCTCCTCTTCAATCCTCTCAGCAACACCCGATTGGCTGACTCCACCTGGCCATTCGTCTGAGGGTGCTCGACGGATGCAAACACTTGTTGAATTCCCACCCCTTCGCAAAGCTTCTTGAACAGGTGACTTGCAAACTGAGTCCCATTGTCCGACACCAGGCGCTTGGGCACACCAAACCGGCACACAATGTTCTTCCACACGAAACCTTCGATCTTGTGTGCGGTGATCTGGGCCACTGGTTCTGCTTCGATCCACTTGGCGAAATATTCAATCGCCACCACCAAGTACTTCATCTGCCTGATCGCCAGCGGAAAAGGTCCCAGGATGTCGATTCCCCAGGTATGAAATGGCCAAGGGCTGTAGATCGACTTCAACTCCTCAGGAGGGGCCTTGTGCCAATCGGCGTGCTGTTGGCACTGTTTGCAACACTGCGCATACTTCTTGCAGTCTTCTCTCATCGTTGGCCAGTAGTAGCCTGCACGGAGAGTCCTCGCGGCCAGAGCTCGACCCCCGACGTGGCTTCCGCATATGCCTTCGTGGAGCTCCGCCATGATTCTCGTGCACTTCTCGCCATGTATACATTCCAGGAGCGGGTGAGTCAACCCAAACCTGTACAGATCGCCATCAATCAGGGTGTACTTGCTAGAATTCTTCTTTACCTTCCTAGCCTCAGTCGGATCTAGTGGGAGAAGGCCATCTGCCAGGCACCGTTTGTACTGGGTTATCCAAGTGTCTGGCTCATGGGTAGCGCAGACCTGCATCACGTTCACCTTCTCTCCCCGACATGCTCTGATTCTCGGCGATATCAGAGTTTCTTGCGTCAGGGACTTATGGCTTCTCGCTGCTTTCTCCGTCGATTTGCTTATCTGAAGGACCAGGTGATCTACCACAAATGCTCTCGGCGTCTTCAGAGTTTCTTGAATCACCGTCCTCTGCCTACCCCGCTTGCCTGAACTGGCGAGCTTAGCTAGAAAGTCAGCTCGGGCATTCTGCTCTCTGGGCACATGCACTACTTCGAAGGAGGCAAAAGAACTCTTCAACTCCTGCACATATTCCAGATAGGCCGCCATTTGCGGATCTTTAGCCTGTTACTTGCCCTGTAACTAGCAGCGAGTCACTCTTAGCCATCAGCACCCTAGCTCCCATCTCCTTGGCCAGCAAAATTCCACCGATCAGCGCCTCATACTCTGCTTGATTGTTACTGGCTTTGAAGGCAAAGATTGCTCGATCAGCACGCCATTGGGCCCTTCTAAAATGACCCCAGCACCGCTACCCTGCTGGTTCGACGATCCATCCACCGAGAGTACCCAACGGAAACCGTCCCCCTCAACTCGTGTCGCCTCAGACGAGAGCTCGACCACGAAATCTGCAAAGACTTGCCCCTTGATCGGGCCTCGTGGCTCATACTTGATGTCAAACTCTGACAGCTCCATTGCCCATTTCACCATCCTTCCCGCAACGTCGGGCTTCTTCAAGACTTTCTGGATGGGCAGGTCAGTCATCACCAGTATGGTGAAGCTATGGAAATAGTGGCGCAACCTCCTCGCCGAAAACACCACAGCCAGCGCAGCCTTCTCCAGGGCCTGATATCTCGTTTCGGGGCTCTGCAACACCTTACTAACAAAATAAACAGGCTTCTGAGCCTGATCTTAATCCTGGGCGAGCACCGCACTCACCGCCCTCTCAGTTACAGCAAAATACAACCTGAGAGGGGTTCCCACCAGCGGTTTGCACAGGACCGGCGGGCTCGCCAGATATTCCTTCAGCTTGACGAAGGCTTCCTCGCACTCCTTCGTCCAGGCAAACTTGTTATTGCGTCTCAAGCATTGAAAATAGGGATGTCCCTTATCTCCGCTAGCTGACACGAAGCGAGACAGGGCTGCCATCCGTCCTATTAGCTGCTGGACCTCTTTCACCGAAGCTGGGCTCCTCATCGCCAAGATGGCGGCACACTTATCGGGGTTGGCCTCTATGCCCCTTTCGGTCAGGAGGAAACCCAAAAACTTTCCAGCCTCCACGCCGAAAATGCATTTCTCTGGATTGAGCTTTGACCTGAACTTGGCGATCGTTGTGAACAATTCTTCCAAGTCTGCAACGTGCTTGCTTTTTTCCGGCGAGGTTACGACCATGTCATCGACGTACGCTTGCACGTTCCTTCCCAGCATCGGTGCAAGTACTCGATCCATCAACCTCTGGTACGTGGCCCCCGCGTTCTTCAGCCCAAACGGCATCACCTTGTAGCAGTAGCACGATCTCTCCGTCATGAAGGCTGTCTTCTCTTCATCCATGGGATGCATCTTGATCTGGTTATACCCCGAGAAGGCATCCAGGAAACTCAACAACTTACACCCTGCGGCACTATCTACCAGGGCGTCTATGCTTGGTAAAGGATACGAATCCTTTGGACAAGCTTTGTTCAGGTCGGTGAAATCGACGCACCTGCGCCATTTCCCGTTACTCTTCTTCACCAGCACGACATTCGCCAGCCATTCAGGGTACTGGACTTCCCTGATGTGGCCTGCAGCAAGGAGTTTCTGTGTCTCATCTCTAATTGCCTGCCTCCTTTCTTCGTTGAACTTTCTTCTTCTTTGTCGCACTGGTCTCACCAAGCTGTCCATCGCCAGATGATGGCACAAGAAGTCGGGATCAATTTTGGGCATGTCCGAAGCGGACCATGCAAACGCGTCCAAATGCCGCTCAATCACCTTGGCGATCTGGTCCTGGAGCTCGACCTCCAGAGATCTTCCCAGCTTGAAGATCTTTCCCCCGATCTCTTTCTCGAGCCACTGCTCGACAGGTTTTGGCCTGGATTCTCTGGCGATTACTGCCCTGGCGATTCCCTGTTCTCTCGCTTCCTCAGGGCGATTCCGCGCCTCTTCCTCCTCCAGACCAGCGTTTCCCTCCCCCAGCTCAGCGTCCACCATCTCCACGTCCCTTCCGGCGGTCTCTTCTGCTACCGTCGATCTGGGCTTCATACCGGGAGGTGGGGTGGTTGTTACATAACTCACTGATCTCTTGTTTTTTAGGCTATTCTCATAGCACTTTTTTGCTTCTTTCTGAGCAGACTTGATCGTGATCACCACCCCCTCCATAGATGGCAACTTCACCTTCATGTGCCGAGTCGATGGTATAGCGCCTATCCTTTTAAGCGTGGGCCTTCCCAACAGGATGTTATATGCTGAAGGGGCGTTTACAATGAGGTACTTGATTTTCTCCGTCCTCGAACCAGCCTCATCTGTAAACGTGGTTCTCAACTCAATGTACCCCCTGACCTCCACCTGGTCACCAGCGAACCCATATAGGCACCCTCCATAGGGCCTTAGTTGGTCAATGGGCAACTCCAGCTGCGTGAAGGTCGGCCAAAACATCACGTCTGCCGAGCTTCCCTGGTCCACCAGAACTCTGTGGACCTTCCTTCCCGCCGTAATCAACGAAATGACTATGGGATCGTTGTCATGGGGCACAATGTCCCTAAGATCCTGCTTGGTGAACGTAATGTCCACCTCCGGCGAGTGATCTTCGAACATATCCACCGTCATCACCGACCGCGCGTACTTCTTCCTCTGCGATGCGGTGCATCCACCCCCTGAGAAGCCTCCTGCAATGGTGTGGATTTCCCCGTGGATGGGCATCTCGTGTTGCTGGGCTTCTCCACCTGCTGGCTGGGAACTCGACGCTCCCCCCGTTCTTCTGTCCAGCAGATAGTCATTTAGGAACCCGCTCTTAACCAGATCATCGAGCTGATACCCTAAGGACAAACACGAGTCCAAAGTGTGGCCAAAGCCCTGGTGAAACTCACACCAGGCGTCTGGCTTTGGTCCCAGCACCTTGTCGCCCACCTTCTCAGGCGCTTTCAACCTGGCAGATATATTGGGAATGGCGATCAGGTCCGCCATTCCCATAACAAACTTGTGCTTAGGCGGACGATTGTATTCCCGGCGTGCTGGTTGCTAGCGTCCCTGGCCCTTCCCCTTGTTCCTCCTATCATAAGGATGACGAGTCCTCTGGTCCTTCCTGGCCGCCGCCGCTGTTTCCAGCACCCTTTGCGGCTGGATCCTGGTCTGGGCGCGTGGCTTAGCGTGAGCCACGCTCCCTCTCTTCTCAGCGACCTCACTCTCGTCGGCGATGTGAGCCACCGCAAGTCGCCTGACCTCAGCAAACGTTGCAGGGTGAGCCCTGATCAAGGCCTCGCAGAACGGTCCTGGCAGCACGCCCTTTTTGAATACATAGACCATCATTTCTTCATCTTTGGCCGGCGATCTGACCATCTGCGCTCCAAAGCGATTCAGGTAGTCTCTGAGGGACTCTCCCTGGTACTGCCTTATATCAAACAAATCATAAGACACCCTGGGCGGTGCCTTGTTCACGATGTACTGCTCGACGAAGACCTTCGAGAACTGCTGAAAATTGGTTATGTGACCGTTAGGTAGGCTCACAAACCACTCCAACGCCGTTCCCTGGAGCGTGCTTACGAACATCTTGCAATACACGGCGTCTGACCTTCCCGACAGCATCATCTGCGTATGGAACGTGGTCAGATGAGCCTCTGGATCCTCCACGCCGGTAAAAACAGCCTTGACAGGGACCACGCTCGTAGGAATGGGCGTGTCAGTGATCGCCTGAGCGAAAGGCATAGGAAAAACACGAGGTGGCGATGACGGCGCGACCTCTTCAGCAATAGGACGCCCTTGCTGCTCCTGAAGAGCTTGACGCAGCTCCTCAGTCACCTTGGTAAGCTCATCATTCCTGGCCCGAGAGGCGGCCAGGTCCTCATGCATTCGCGCCTGCTCTACGCGCGAGGCCTCCACAGTCGCCTGCAACGAGCGCATAATATCTACCATCTGCGCCATGGTCATGGCGGCGTCGCCTTCAGCAGCGACAGGCGCCACGGGGCTTGAACGATTGCTTCTCATTTTTCTCATTAACGAATCACAGAATGCAGCGAACAACACTTACTTCAGCTACGATCGATTCAGCGATCAATCGGAAGAAATTGTGCGAAACTTCGCAAGGAAACTCAAGAACACCGCAACCTCCAAAGAAACCTGCAACTCCACCGGAAACCACTGCTCTTCCCACGGATAACCAAACGAGCGAAAGAACTCAACTCCACCGAACAAAATACGCGTAAACAGCAGGAAAACCTTCCTTCACCGATCGAAAACCCAAACGAACGGTATAAAACGCGAATTCACCGAACAAATTTCAAGCAAATAGCGGACGATGGTTGCACCAGCATACAACCACGCAGAAAACTTCGAAAAACCTTCAAGAACTCACGCTGTGGATGGGAGCAAGTTTTACACGGCCCCACGGTGGGCGCCTGATGATCCTGCCTGTTGACCAGGACGTAGGAGCTTGCCTCGTCACAGGATCGACTTGCGCACCGCTTCAAACGTCCGTCCCTCTCCAAGATCCACTTCAAGAACCTGCAAAAGAACAGAGCGGCGCCGCTGCGGCCGATCACACTCCAATGCCCAAGTCAGTAGCCGAACCACCAAATACTAAGAGAACAAGAACCGTGCAAATTCTCTCTCACAGTGTGCTCTAGAACTCGCATGCATAAAGAGTATAATCTGAACGTGCGTACCTCGGAAAGTTCGTTGAGAACTCTTATATACCTGGTTACTTTCTCTCTCCTGGCAGTTACAGACTTGGACGCGTGGCTCGCATCTAGTCGTACACGTGCCTTCATCTGGAGCCTCCTTGACTTGGGCGCTGCTTCTACTCTCGTTTCGCTAAGTTACCTATCCATGGTACTGCCCAGTACATAGCTAACTTGGGAGTGCGATCTCTACAGGAACTGGCGAGTTAGGGTGCCTTCGTACACCTTCCCTGTGGTCTCGCCGGCCGCCTTCATAATCTCCACCACCTTCATCTCTGGCGATGTGCTTTCTCTGGCGATCTCCAATCACTAGGTCGCCTGAGTTTACATCTGGCGACATCATCTCTAACCTGGTGATCGCCGGTTCTGGTATGCTGGAGATCGGAACACGCCAACTTAATAACTGGCGACTTCACGAGCCCCCCGACTTCCTTCCCTTCTGCCAACCTGGCGCCTTGTCAACACGCCTATACTGTAGCTGGGTGCCATGTCATCACTTCCGACTACCAGGGCGGTACACCTCCTTAGGGAAAAAAGAGTGCCCCCTTCAAACTGTTTTATCAGAGACATTGTAATATAAGTTTTGTGTTTGTCTTTACTTACAAAGCTCTTAACTGTAGTACAACTTCAGGTGCGAGGAATCGCCCCTCCTTCCAGCGTCTCTAAGCGGTAGGCGCCGTTCCCGAGCGCCTCGGTTATTCTGAACGGTCCCGTCCACTTAGGCGACAGCTTATTCTCCATCTCGTACTGGTGGGCTTTTCTCATCACCAGGTCGCCTTCTCTAAATTGCCTTGGCATCACCTTCGTGTTGTACCTTCGTTCAATCCTTCTCTTCACCACCTCAGCCTTCAATCTTGCCTCTTCCCTGACTTCGTCCAGTAGATCCAGGTTCAGCCTTCTCTCTTCATTCGAGTCTTCCTCTACAAAGTTCTGGAATCTCGGCGAGCTCTCCTGGATCTCTACTGGAATCATCGCATCACACCCATAGACCAAACTGAACGGGGTCTCGTGGGTTCCTGACTGCTCGGTGGTGTGGTATGCCCAGACTATACGGGGCACCTCCTCAGCCCAGCTTCCCTTGGCTTTTTCTAGCCTTCTCTTTAAACCTCTCAACAACACCCGATTAGCTGACTCCACCTGGCCATTTGTATAAGGGTGCTCGACGGATGCAAACACTTGTTGATTTCCCACCCCTTCGCAAAGCTTCTTCAACAGGTGACTTGCAAACTGAGTCCCATTGTCCGACACCAGGCACTTAGGCACTCCAAACCGGCACACCATGTTCTTCCACACGAAACCTTCGATCTTGTGTGCGGTGATCTAGGCCACTGGTTTTGCTTCGATCCACTTGGTGAAATATTCAATTGCCACCACCAAGTACTTCATCTGCCTGATCGCCAGCGGGAAAGGTCCCAGGATGTCGATTCCCCACGTATGAAACGGCCAAGGGCTGTAAATCGACTTCAACTCCTCGGGAGGCGCCTTGCGCCAATCGGCGTGCTGTTGGCACTGTTTGCAACACTGCGCATACTTCTGGCAGTCTTCTCTCATCGTTGGCCAGTAGTAGCCTGCACGGAGAGTCCTTGCGGCCAGAGCTCGACCCCCGACGTGGCTTCCGCATATGCCTTCGTGGAGCTCCGCCATGATTCTCGTGCACTTCTCGCCATGTATACATTCCAGGAGCGGGTGAGTGAACCCAAACCTGTACAGATCGCCATCAATCAGGGTGTACTTGCTAGAATTCTTCTTTACCTTCCTAGCCTCAGTCGTATCTAGTGGGAGAAGGCCATCTGCCAGGCACCGCTTGTACTGGGTTATCCACGTGTCTGGCTCATGGGTAGCGCAGACCTGCATCACGTTCACCTTCTCTCCCCGACATGCTCTGATTCTCGGCGATCTCAGAGTTTCTTGCGTCAGGGACTTATGGCTTCTTGCTGCTTTCTCCGTCGATTTGCTTATCTGAAGGACCAGGTGATCTTCCACAAAGGCTCTCGGCGTCTTCAGAGTTTCTTGGATCACCGTCCTCTGCCTACCCCCCTTGCCTGAACTGGCGAGCTTAGCTAGCAAGTCAGCTCGGGCATTCTGCTCTTTGGGCACATGCACTACTTCGAAGGAGGCAAAGGAACTCTTCAACTCCTGCACATATTTCAGATAGGCCGCCATTTGCGGATCTTTAGCCTGGAACTCGCCTGTTACTTGCCCTGTGACTAGCAGCGAGTCACTCTTAGCCATCAGCACCCTAGCTCCCATCTCCTTGGCCAGCAAAATTCCGGCGATCAGCGCCTCATACTCTGCTTGATTGTTACTGGCTTTGAAGGCAAATCTCAAAGATTGCTCGATCAGCACGCCATTGGGCCCTTCTAAAATGACTCCAGCGTCGCTACCCTACTGGTTCGACGATCCATCCACCGAGAGTACCCAACGGAAACCGTCCCCTTCAACTCGTGTCGCCTCAGACGAGAGCTCGACCACGAAATCTGCAAAGATTTGCCCCTTGATCGGGCCTCGGGGCTCATACTTGATGTCAAACTCTGACAGCTCCACTGCCCATTTCACCATCCTTCCCGCAACGTCGGGCTTCTTCAAAACTTTCTGGATGGGCAGGTCAGTCATCACCAGTATGGTTAAGCTATGGAAATAGTGGCGCAACCTCCTCGCCGAAAACACCACAGTCAGCGCAGCCTTCTCCAGGGCCTGATATCTCGTTTCGGGGCCCTGCAACACCTTACTAACAAAATAAATAGGCTTCTGAGCCTGATCTTGATCCTGGGCGAGCACCGCACTCACCGCCCTCTCAGTTACAGCAAAATACAACCTGAGAGGGGTTCCCACCAGCGGTTTCAACAGAACCGGTGGGCTCGCCAGATACTCCTTCAGCTTGACGAAGGCTTCCTCGCACTCCTTCGTCCAGGAAAACTTGTTATTGCTCCTCAAGCACTGAAAATAGGGATGGCCCTTCTCTCCGCTAGCTGACACGAAGCGAGACAGGGCTGCCATCCGTCCTGTTAGCTGCTGGACCTCTTTCACCGTAGCTGGGCTCCTCATCGCCAAGATGGCGGCACACTTGTCGGGGTTGGCCTCTATGCCTCTTTCAGTCAAGAGAAAACCCAAAAACATTCCAGCCTCCACGCCGAAAATGCATTTCTCTGGATTAAGCTTTAACCTGAACTTGGCGATCGTCGTGAACAATTCTTCCAAGTCTGCAACGTGCTTGCTTTTTTCCGGCGAGGTCACGACCATGTCATCGACATATGCTTGCACGTTCCTTCCCAGCATTGGTGCAAGTACTCGATCCATCAACCTCTGGTACGTGGCCCCTGCGTTCTTCAGTCCAAACGGCATCACCTTGTTGCGGTAGCACGACCTCTCCGTCATGAAGGCTGTCTTCTCTTCATCCATGGGATGCATCTTAATCTGATTATATCCCGAGAAGGCATCCAGGAAGCTCAACAACTTACACCCTGCAGCACTATCCACCAAGGCGTCTATGCTTGGTAAAGGATACGAATCCTTTGGGCAAGCTTTGTTCAGGTCAGTGAAATCGACGCACATGCGCCATTTCCCATTACTCTTCTTCACCAGCACGACATTTGCCATCCATTCAGGGTACTGAAACTCCCTGATGTGGCCCGCAGCGAGGAGCTTCTGTGTTTCATCTCTAATCGCCTGCCTCCTCTCCTCGTTGAACTTTCTTCTTCTTTGTCGCACTGGTCTCACCAAGTTGTCCATCGCCAGATGATGGCACAAGAAGTCCGGATCAATCCCGGGCATGTCCGAAGCGGACCATGCAAACGCGTCCAGATGCCGCTCAATCACCTTGGCGATCTGGTCCTGGAGCTCGACCTCCAGAGATCTTCCCAGCTTGAAGATCTTTCCCCCGATCTCTTTCTCGAGCCACTGCTCGACAGGTTTTGGCCTGGATTCTCTGGCGATCACTGCCTTGGCGATTCCCTGCTCTCTCGCTTCCTCAGGGCGATTCCGCGCCTCTTCCTCCTCCAGACCAGCGTTTCCCTTCCCCAGCTCAGCGTCCACCATCTCCACGTCCCTTCCGGCGGTCTCTTCTGCTACCGTCGATCTGGGCTTCATACCGGGAGGTGGGGTGGTTGTTACATAACTCACTGATCTCTTGTTTTTCAGGCTATTCTCATAGCACTTTTTTGCTTCTTTCTGATCAGACTTGATCGTGATCACCACCCCCTCCATAGACGGCAACTTCACCTTCATGTGCCGAGTCGACGGTATAGCGCCTATCCTGTTAAGCGTGGGCCTTCCCAACAGGATGTTGTATGCTGAAGGGGCGTTTACAATGAGGTACTTGATTTTCTCCGTCCTCGAACCAGCCTCATCTGTAAACGTGGTTCTCAACTCAATGTACCCCCTGACCTCCACTTGGTCACCAGCGAACCCATATAGGCACCCTCCATAGGGCCTTAGCTGGTCAAGAGGCAGCTCCAGCTGCGTGAAAGTCGGCCAGAACATCACGTCTGCCGAGCTTCCCTGGTCCACCAGAACTCTGTGGACCTTCCTTCCCGCCGTAATCAACGAAATGACTATGGGATCGTTGTCATGGGGCACAACGTCCCGAAGATCCTGCTTGGTGAACGTAATGTCCACCTCCGGCGAGTGATCTTCGAACATATCCACCGTCATCACCGACCGCGCGTACTTCGTCCTCTGCGATGCGGTGCATCCACCACCTGAGAAGCCTCCTGCAATGGTGTGGATTTCCCTGTGGATAGGCATCTCGTGTTGCTGGGCTTCTCCACTTGCTGGCTGGGAACTCGACGCTCCCCCGTTCTCCTGTCCAGCAGATAGTCATTTAGGAACCCGCTCTTAACCAGATCATCGAGCTGATACCCTAAGGACAAACACGAGTCCAAAGTGTGGCCAAAGCCCTGGTGAAACTCACACCAGGCGTCTGGCTTTGGTCCCAGCACCTTGTCGCCCACCTTCTCAGGCGCTTTCAACCTAGCAGATATATTGGGAATGGCGACCAGGTCCGCCAATCCCATAACAAACTTGTGCTTAGGCGGGCGATTGTATTCCTGGCGTGCTGGTTGCTGGCGTCCCTGGCCCCTCCCCTTGTTCCTCCTATCATAAGGATGGCGAGTCCTCTGGTCCTTCCTGGCCGCCACCGCTGTCTCCAGCACCCTTTGCGGCTGGATACTGGTATGGGCGCGTGCCTAACGGGAGCCACGCTCCCTCTCTTCTCGGCGACCTCACTCTCGTCGGCGATGTGAGCCACTGCAAGTCGTCTGACCTCAGCAAACGTTGCAGGGTGAGCCCTGATCAAGGCCTCGCAGAATGGTCCCGGCAGCACGCCCTTCTTGAATGCATAGACCAGCATTTCTTCATCTTTGGCCGGCGATCTGACCATCTGCGCTCCAAAGCGATTCAGGTAGTCTCTGAGGGACTCTCCCTGGTACTGCCTTATATCAAACAAATCATAAGACACCCTGGGCGGTGCCTTGTTCATGATGTATTGCTCGACGAAAACCTTCGAGAACTGCTGAAAATTGGTTATGTGACCGTTGGGTAGGCTCACAAACCATTCCAACGCCGTTCCCTGGAGCGTGCTCACGAACATCTTGTAATACAGGGCGTCTTACCCTCCCGACAGCATCATCTGCGTATGGAACGTGGTTAGATGAGCCTCAGGATCCTCCACGCCGGTAAAGACAGCCTTGACAGGGACCACGCTCATAGGAATAGGCGTGTCAGTAATCGCCTGAGCGAAAGGCATGGGAAAAACACGAGGTGGCGACGACGGCGCGACCTCTTCAGCAATAGGACGTCCTTGCTGCTCTTGAAGAGCTTGATGCAGATCCTCAGTCACCTTGGTAAGCTCATCATTCCTGGCCCGAGAGGCGGCCAGGTCCTCATGCATTCGCGCCTGCTCTATGCGCGAGGCTTCCACAGTCGCCTGCAACGAGCGCATAATATCTACCATCTGCCCCATGGTTATGGCGGCGTCGCCTTCAGCAGCGACAGGCGCCACGGGGCTTGAACGATTGCTTCTCATTTTTCTCATGAACTTAACGAATCACATAATGCAGCGAACAACACTTACTTCAGCTACGATCGATTCAGCGATCAATCGGAAGAAACTGTGCGAAACTCCGCAAGAAAATTCAAGAACACCGCAACCTCCAAAGAAACCTGCAACTCCACCAGAAACCACTGCTCTTCCCACGGATAACTAATCGAGCGAAAGAACTCAACTCCACCGAACAAGTTACGCGTGAACAGCAGGAAAACCTCCCTTCTCCGATCGAAAACCCAAACGAACGGTATAAAACGCGAATTCACCGAACAAATTTCAAGCAAGCAGCGAACGATGGTTGCACCAGCACACAACCACGCAGAAAACTTCGAAAACCTTCAAGAACTCACGCTGTGGATGGGAGCAAGTTTTACACGGCCCCACGGTGGGCGCCTGATGATCCTGCCTGTTGACCGGAACGCTGGAAACTGCCTCGTCAAGGGATCGACGTGCGCACCGCTTCGAACGTCCGTTCCTCTTCGAGATCCACCTCAAGAACCTGCAAAGGAACAGAACGGCGCCGCTGCGGCCGATCGCACTCCAACGCCCAAGTCAGTGACCGAATCACCAAATACTAAGAGAACAGGAACCGTGCAAATTCTCTCTCACAATGTGCTCTAGAACTCGCAAGCGTAAAGAGTATAATCTGAACGTGCGTACCTCAGAAAGTTCGTTGAGAACTCTTATATACCTGGTTACTTTCTCTCTCCTGGCAGTTACAGACTTGGACACGTGGCTCGCATCTAGTCGTACACGTGCCTTCATCTGGAGCCTCCTTGACTTGGGCGCTGCTTCTACTCTCATTTTGCTAAGTTACTTGTGCATGGTACTGCCCAGTGCATAGCTAACTTGGGAGTGCGATCTCTACTGGAATTGGTGAGTTAGGGTGCCTTCGTACACTTTCCCCGTGGTCTCGCCGGCCGCCTTCATAATCTGCACCACCTTCATCTCTGGCGATGTGCTTGCTCTGGCGATCTCTAATCACTAGGTCGCCTGAGTTTACATCTGGCGACTTCATCTTTAACCGGGTGATCGCCGGTTCTGGTATGCTGGAGATCGGAACACGCCAACTTAATAACTGGCGACTTCACGAGCCCCCCGACTTCCTTCCCTTCTGCCAACCTGGCGCCTTGTCAACTCGCCTATACTGTAGCTGGATGCCACGTCATCACTTCCGACTACCAGGGCGGTACACTGGTATAAACAACCGATTGTTGTTTTGATGCTTTTCTGTTTTGAGCTTTGTTCTTGGCAAACTGAATTCCTAAATCTGGTTTCTTGCAAAGAATTTCATTTTATCCTAAAAAGTTTGCGAAAACCCTCTTTATACGATTCACCCCCCTTCTAGTTTAAAGCCATACATTCTAACATATTGTACAAACTCAGAGCACCTGTTCTCAGAGCCTTACCGAGACAGGTCATCTTCCCTGACCTAAGCTGATGGAAAAAGTGCTTTCATGTGTGACGAAACTTGAATGATGGTGGTGGAAGCATATGAAAGAGGTGTGAAAAGATCTCCTAAGAGGTGTGGTATCCTTGAAGGTGCATGAGATATATGGTGAGTGATAGGTGAGGCCTAATCACTTAGAGGGTGAAGAATGAAGATCAAACGTCTATCCTAGGGAGAGTGGGAGACAAGAGTGTAATTGGCACAAATTTGACAGCAATTCACTCATATGATTAATCTTGCAAATACATGAGCCAAGCATCTCATTATATAGCAATTGAGGGCTGAAAATTCAAATGAGAAGCATTTGAATTTGGCGCCAATTTCCTAGTCACAAGGGAAATGTGACTTGGTTTCTTTCTTTGGCACCTCCTAAATCTACACCTACACCTTCTTTTTATGTCACATGGAAGGTGTGACTTATCTTTATACATTTGCACCTCTTATATCTATATCTTCACCTACCTTTATGTTCTACTAAAAACTACTCAAAAGTAATTACAAAACAGACATCCAGTGATGCTTAGTTGGCCCAAATATTCTATGTGTTGGGCTTGAGCTGAAGCTTGAACTTGTATTTGAACTTGGGCTTGGGCTTTTTCTATCATGGGCTTGGGCCTCTGCCATCATCCCCTCCCTCTTGAAAAAGATTTGTTCTCAAATCCAATGCTTCTTCTTCTTCATTATTATGGAATGTGTGTGGCTGGATGGTTTCCATCATCCTCTTCTTCTTGAGAAGTTCTGTTCTCAGATGTATAGGGTTGATCTCAAACAACAGCCTTATTCTTGCTTTGAAAACTATGCTCATCCTCCAGGATCAAATATCCATCTATGGGAGTCATCAAACAAATCAAATGAGTTAGTTTCAGTAGTTGTATAAAATCAGTCTTATTAAGTTGCCATTCTTCTTGTTTTTCTTTTGTTTTTGGCAACTTCTCATAATATTTCTCTTTTTGTTTCTGTATTTGTTCTTTAACCCTCTCATGCATTATTTTAACAAATTCAGTTTTTGTTACAACTTCCTTAGGCACAAATTCTTGTGGATTAGGAAGTGGTGACAAATCTAAAGGAGAAAGAGGATTAAACCCATATACAGTCTGAAATGAAGAAATATTAGTAGTTTTATGAACTACCCTATTGTATTCAAACTCAATATGGGAAAGATACTCATCCCTAGAGTTGAGGTTGTCTCTCATGATTGCTCTAGGCATAGTAGAAAAAGCTATATTTTCAACTTCATTTTGACCATTCGTTTGAGGATGATAAGAAATTGAAAATTTCAACTTAGTTCCAAGTTTTTCCAAAAGAATCCTCAAAAAATGGTCTTCAAATTTTGGATCTCTATCTAAAACTATGCTTAGGGGTAAACCATGGAGTCTTACTACTTCTCTAAAGAAGAGCCTATCCACAACCACAAAAATGGAATCAAAACCTTTTGTTGTCCTAGGAAGTTCTAATAGAAAAACTATGCTTATGTCTTCCCATGTAGCACTTGCAAAAGGTGAAAGAGCATAGAGTTCATGGGCCATTGCCTTAGAGTTAGTTTTTAAACAAGAAATGCATCTATGGTAATGTCTTTGAACATCTTTCCTCATGGGTGGCCAAAAGAATTTTCCTTTTAAATGCTCTAGAGTCTTATCAACTCCAAAATGGTCCATGAGACCTCCTTCATGAGATTCCTTTACAAGGAGTTTTCTGTACCGTCCCGTCCCCGGGCGATGACTAAAGTCAAAGTCAAAGATACAGTGGGACCCATTGAGGGGCCCAAGGAAGGAGGATGAGGCGTCGCCAAGAGGAAGAGGCGTCGCCAAGAAGAAGAGGCGTCGCCCCCCGATACCCACGGGTAGAGAAGTCTGTGGAGGGGATGAGATCGCCAGAAGTCAAGTTAGAGGGGAGAGAAAGATGGCTTCAAGGCCATAGTTCCAATACCAGTAGGGAGTACACCGACTCGTGAAGCCCACGCCACCTCAGGGTGCTCCCTGGGATAGATACGACCCAAGAGAGGGTCATGCCCAGGGACGAACCAGGGGTGTGGTACGAGAGGAAGGTAGATACACTCCCAGGGTAAGTGACTGAAACCTGGGGAGCATGAGTTGGCACCCAGAATGTCACCCCCTGCGCCAGCGGAACTTCGAGAAGGAGGGAACTCACGCGACAAATTGTTCCTAAGATTGGGATACGGTGCCACGAGGTCCCTCCACGTGTAACAGTAATCAAGTCAGAGAATAGATCATGAGTCAGATATAGTAAATGAGGAAACATTAAATGTTTCCTCATCAGGTATGTTTTATTTAAGTTAACGCTTTAAACGCTTGGAAAACACTTTAAATGCCTCCATTAAAGGTTTTAAGGGAACGTGTTAAATACGCCTTAAATGCACTTTAAGACGCGTTTAATGCAGGGTGGCATTAAAGGGGTTTTCGAACGTTCGAAGCGGGGATCGGACTTTTGGCAAATTTTTCCCAGAACACTCTCTAGTTGTTTGCTCGAGCCCTCAGGCTACGACAAGGGACTAGGGGAGGATTGTTTGCCAGAACCTGAAAACAGTACACTATATACAGTTCATTTCCACCTTCAGAGTGCCTTTGACGGTGCTTCGATACGAAGGTGCAGAGTTTTGGTGTTTCTCGTTGGCTGACTTGAGCGTCGGAGTGCAAACGGCCGCTCGCCTATTTGCTCACTTCTTTGCAGGTGCTCGCAAATTACCGGAAAGGGTGTCCATAGCAGACGGGCAAGGTCGCACAGAAAAACGTGCCCGAGTCAGCCGGCAGGAACATTTTCTATAGGTTCCTTCGAGTATACAAATTTTTCCTTCTTTAAAAAGATACCCCTCAGACACATAAAATCCTCCTTGTGCTCTATGTTCACACTTAGCAAAGATGGATGCAAAATCATGATCTTCTTTGTAAAGTTCAATTATGTTGTCAAATTCAAGAATTTGCGCTCCCAATTTCGAAAGGAGGGCATGTCTCCTTAAGAGAGCATGGCGTTTGTTCAAGGAATTCCATCTATTTTGCATGGCGTTTGTTCAACTTATGTTGACCTTTCAAATATTTTAAAGACTCATGATCACTATGAATGACAAATTCTTTAGAAACTAGATAGTGCTCCCAATTCTTTAAGGCCCTCACAAGTGCATATAGCTCTTTATCATTTATCACTATTAGCAAACAAACTATTAACTCTAAGCACTAAGAAAACTTCCCTAAGGTGTCTTAGGTGGTCTTCTAGGCTTTGACTATAGACTAATATATCATCAAAATAAACTACTACATATTTACTTATGCAATCCCCCTTTAAGGATTCTTTTTTCACTATGATTGTAGGGGGTGTTGTAAGATACTCCTCATTCTTTATAGATTCCTCTTCTTCTTTTTCAAATAACCCCTCACTTCGCTTTTCTATTTCTTTCTTTTTTTTCTCTCATTTTCTTCACTCTCACTAGTTTCTTCTTCTTGGCTACTATATTCATCTTTGTCCCTTAAGATCATAGTTCTTTCATTGGGACAATGCGATTCTAAATGACCCTTACCAAGACATTTAAAACACTGAATTTCTCTAGCTCGAGTGTGTGAGATATGCTCGTATTTGGGTAGGTTTTGGGAAGGTTCTTGTACCGTCCTGGTAGTCGGAAGTGATGACGTGGCATCGAGCTATTATGTAGGCGTGTTGAGCAGGGCCCATGGCTGGCAGAAGGGAAGGAAGTCGGGGGGCTCGTGTGGTCGCCAGTTATTAAGTTGGCGTGCCCCGATCTCTAGCAGACCCAAACCGGCGGTCACCGGGTTTGAGATGAAGTCGCCAGAGGCAAACCCGTGACCACGTGGTGGCCAGAGATCGCCGAAACAAGGACATCGCCGAAGATGAAGTCAGATAGTCATTTCCCAGCTGGCCAGAGGATGAGGTCGGGAGACAGCTTACCTGAGCATATACGGTGAAGCAACTAAAGTAGATCATGAAGGCGGCCGGCGAGACCACAGGGAAGGTGTGTACGAAGGCACCCGAACTCGCCACTCAGAAGAGATCACGCTCCAAGGCAGCTATGCACTGAGTTGTGTCATGCATAAGTAACTTAGCCAAAAACCCTGAAGAGTAGGAAGTGGCGCCCAAGTCAAGGATGCTCCAGATGGTGACACGTGTACAGCTGGATGCGAGCCACGTGTCCAGATGTGTAACTGTCAGGAGAGAGAAAGTGCACAGGTATATAAGAGATTCTAACGAACTTCTGAGGTACGCACGTTTAGATTGTTTCTTTACGCTTGCGAGTCTTGAGTACGCTGAGAGAGAATTTTTGCACGGTTCCTTAGAGTTCTTGAGTTTTCTCTTAGTATTTGGTGGTTCAGTCGCTGACTTGGGCGTCGGAGCGTGATCGGCCGCAGCGGCGCCGTTCTGTCTTTTGCAGGTTCTTGAGGTGAATCGCGGTGAAGGACGGAGGCTAACACGGCGCAGAAGTCGATCCAAGTTTGACGAGGCAAGGTTCTTGCGTCCCGGTCAACAGGCAGGATCAGTTCTAGAGATGTTTCTTATATGCTCTTCCCCTCTTTGGACCTCTTCCTTGTCATAAGATATAGAGTTTGAACTTTGTTTTTGACTTGATTGTTTTTTCAAAATTTGTTTTTCAACTTTAATGCTAAGTTGAATCAAGTCATTTAAATCTTTATAAGGTAAAAGTTCAACTTTGTGTCTTATTTCATGTTTGAGACCACTTAAAAACCTAGATATTGTGGTATGGTTGTGTTCATTAATCTCTACCCTTATTATATATAACACCATCTTTTTCCAATAATCTTCTACACTTAGATTTTTTGATGAAGTCCTTGGAGTTTGTCCATTGACTTCCTATTGTAGTAGGGGGGAATATGGCGATGTCTTAAGGCTACCCTAAGATCATTCCAATACTCTATGGGAGGGTCCTTATGAAGGCGCCTTTCTCTCTCAAGGGCAGTCCACCAATATATAGCATTACCTTGAAAACTTAGGGTGGCTAAGGGTACTTTTCTCTCTTCACTCACATGGTTGCAAGCAAACAATTGTTCTACCTTCATCTCCCAATCTAGATATGTTTCTACATTTTCTTTTCCATAGAAATGAGGCAGCTCTACCCTAACCTCCTTTGGGTTCTCTTTTCTTTCCTTTCTAGCTTTCCTAGGGGATGGTTGATTATATTCATTAATTCTAAGGCTTTGTTCCTTAAAAGATTCATTACCCCTAGAGCTAGTTGCATGAGAACTCTTTTTGGATTTGGTATTTTCGTCTCTCTCTTTAACCATTTTCTACTCATCTTGTATCAAAGAAAATTGAGCATCCCTTTCTTTGAGTAGGGTCTCATGTTGCAATTGTCTATATGAAAGTGCTTGAATGTCTTGTGCTATTTTTTTCAAAAGAGATTTGATAGACTCTCCTTCACTTTCATTAGAATGACGAGAATGAGAAGACATGGTTAAAGCTATGTGCTGTAAGTAATTTACCCAAAAAAAGAGAAGGAGAGTAATGAAGGTAGCTTCCCAAGAAAGGGAGGTGGATCACTTGGATCTCTTAAGTACCAAGCCTTTCCTTGCCAGAATCTATCCCTCAAGACTTTTCACAAATCTTTTTCTAAGTAATTCACTTAGATCACAATTAAGGATGAAAGACACAATTTTATGCAAGAAGAATGCAAAGCAATTAAGCAATACAAAGCAAGTAAACAATGCAAAGCAATTAACAAAAACACAATTAAAGGTAGCTAACTAGAAAGCTTTTAAGCTAGACGAATCCTACGGTGAGGCTTCTAGGCACTTAGAACCATTGAAGACACACTCATCGTCTAATGCGTAATTATTCCACTAATTAATCAAGTTTAATGCAATTACAACTCAAAGAAATACAACGACAAATTGAATTGACAAACATTAGAAATCCTATTCTATGCTCTTCTTTTGCTTGTTAGCACTCCTTTTTGTTGTTGCTCTTGTTATTGACACCCACTCTTCGTGTATTTTTGTAAACTCACTTGCTGTTGCACTCTTGTTCAACCTCCCACAAATATTCAAATTAGATCTTCAAAACAGCACCTACTAAGTGACAATGGACTCACCACAAAGGTTAGCTCCAACTTAATCTAGCACCGCTTTTGTACTGACCAGTCCTCGGACATCGCTGACTACTAGTAATGGTGGGCCATGTAAGATGGGACCCCACAAGCGGCATGGGCCGTTGTCTCAGAAGCGACATGCGCCAAGGTGCCGATAGGAGGTCAAACGTCGATCACTAGGATGTGTCGATGTGTCCTCGACACATAAGTGAGGTCAATGTGACATCGGGCGTTGGTGACTCAAACAGCAGAACTGGACCACGAGAGGTGGATCCCAGACATACATCAGTTATCAGTAATACCATCCATAGTTAAGGGAATGTCCTAAGTCACAGAGAGCTAATGTGTGTGGTGTGAATAGCGCATTCAGGCGCAACACAAGTAAAGAACCGCTGGAAGCGCTAAGGCCCATTAGGGTTGCGTTCCAGGGGTAGGCTGCATGCATGGCACGTGAACAGCTAGGGCACCCCCAAGAAGGATGGCCCCAGAGATTAGGTGCACAAGTTGGTACCCAGGTGGCCATTTCGCCGAAGGTTGCACTCCAATAAGGGAGCCTTACGCGCTAGATTGCCTTAAGATTGGGTGATAGCGGCGCTAAGGCATACCCTCAGAAACCCTAAATGCGGGTAGCGAAAACCCTAAACTATATAAAGGGTAGTAAGAAACCTCACAAGGTACGCAACTTTTACGCAGTTCTTGAAACTATGACTGAGATACACATTTCTGTTTCTTTGCCCCAATATTGACTTGAGCGTTGGAGTGCAAACGGCCTCTAGGGCGCCCCTTTGTCTTTGCAGGTACAGGGTGTTTTGATCGAAGGAAATCATGAACCATGGCAGAGAGAAACGGGCGTGTGATTATTGTTAGAGGTACGAAGGCAATCGAGTCAACCGGCAGGAACAACTTTTGAAAATTTTACAACCAATCAAAGAGGTCAACAAATTTCAAAGCAAGAAACAAATCAATTTGGAATTAGACAACAACAAAGGGAGTAATTATATGACACAACTTGAAAGAGTATTGAATGAATATGACAATCAACAAATAAGGCACTCAACAAAAGGTGGCACACAAATTGAACCTAAAGAATGGCACTAGAATTGATTAATAAAACCAAAACAATACTACTGGAATTTTGAGGCACAAAATGCGTGACTTAAAATATATATGCTGAGCTGTATATTTCGAATTTGAATTTGAAATTAAAATCACAAACAGTTCAAGATCTTAGAAAATTTTTGGTGATCAAATCACACCAAAACAATACTCCAATTAATTGTGATAAATGTTCCGTCCGGTTGACCTGGGACGTCTTCGTTCGCGACCTCAACCGTCAGCTAGGGACTCCTTCCCACTGGTTACCTGTGGATTCCTGCAAAGAAGAAGGACAAAAGGGCGCCCTAGCGGCCGTTTGCACTCCGACGCTCAAGTCAGCCAGCAAGAAACACCAAAACTATGCACCTCCGTATCGAAGCACCGCGTATGGCACTCTAAAGGTGGTAAAAAGGCAACTGTGTCTAGTGTATATTTCTCCTTCTAGCAACAATCTTTCCCTAGTCCCTTGTGCGTAACCTCAAGGCTCGAGCAAGCAACTAGAGAGTTTCTGGGAAATTTGCCAAAAGTTCGAACCCTGTTTCCGACATTCCCGGCGCTATTTAAACTGCCCAAGCATTTAAAGCGCCTTAAAGCGCTTTTAATCACAAGCGTAACGCGCTCAATTAAGGCGCCTAATTAGAAAACGTATTGAATGACTTTAATTACCTGGTACCTGACTAGAGGGTGTTTCTATTCTGACACGGCTGTCGTACCCGTGGAGGGCCTCACAACGCCATGACCCTATCTGGGGGCGTTTCTGCCCATCTGGGGACGTTTCTACGTGTGAGTCCTCCTGCTCGGGAGTGCTACTGCGCAACGGGTGACCTTTTGGGTGCCAACTCCTGCCCCCAATCATTTAGTCACTCGCTTTGAGAGCGTATCTGCCTTCCTCTCGTACCCTGCATCCGGCTACCATGGACGTGACCTTCCTCTCGAGTCGTATCTGTCCCAAAGGCGTCTCTGGGGCGGCAGGGGTACTTCGCGAGTCAGGCTGCCCTACACTGATGTTGTTACTATGGCCTTGAAGCCACCTTTCTCTTCTCTTTATCACTCTCCCGGATCATCGAGACCTGAGGCCTTCCCACGGTGTCGCTCCCTCCATGGTCTTTCCTACCCATAGGTATCGGGGAACCACACTGTGATTGCCTTGCTTTAGTAATGTGTGATCTGGCGACGCCTTGGTTGGGCGACGCCTTCACCTAGGCGACGCCTTGCCTTGGCGACGCCTCTTCTTGACGACACTGGCACTTGGCGTCTCTTTACCTAGGCAACGTCTTGTGTTGACTTTGACTCCTGGTGTTGACTTTGACCTTGACTTAGTCAACGCCCGGATACGGGACGGTACACAAGCCCCCCAGTCTTAAGCCGAAGACTTGTCTTCAGCGTAAAGACTAAGGCCTCGCCCACGCCGTCCACGTGCCACCCTGATGACATGTTACTCCCTGCTGACTCAACAATTCTCGAATTATTGACGTGACACTCTCTGAACCATAGGAGCGCTCTTAATGACTGATTGGACATCCTCTGAAACGGGGAAAATAACACCTTTTGGGGCTACCCTTGATTGCGCGCCACATAGCCCATCGTACGGCCAGCCTCTAGAGACCGTTGCGTTTCCCCTGGGCGATTGATCCTTTGACACGTGGCACGATCTCACGGCTCCTAGTTAGCGCCTCTTGGGTTGCAAATGTAACGTTCAAGTTACCCCCAAACCCCGCGCTCACCCCACTGTTACATTCATTCCCTCTGCGTCTCTGCACTGTTCATCGCCTTCAACCCCTTTTCTCTGCAATTGCTGTTCTCTCCCTCCTGTGCTCCTCTTCCGCCTTCACTCTGACAGCAAAGGTATGATTTTCGCATATCCACGACTCTTCCCTTTCGTCGCATTGCATGATTTATTGAACTGCCTGGGACTGTTGACATTTATGCATTACTGCGTTCTTCCGCTTCTCCTTCCTTCTCTGTTCCCTTCTCTTTCTTTCTGGGTTTTCTCGCGTGGGTGGTGTTTCCTGGGGTTCACCCCTTTTTCTGTCTTGGCATCACTTTGTTAAAAACCTTTTTCCTTCTTCTTTCTCCAGCTATTTATTCACACCATGACGCACACAAATGCGGAGTCTGATTCCTCCCCCAAGACCCCCAAGTCCATCTACAAAGCCTTCTACCCATGGGCCCCCGACGAGCTCCTGAACGAGTGTACCAGCCTGACTACCTTCCAGGACCTGGAAGCTCATCGTGGGGATCCCCACTTGTACAACTTTAACGCTTTTTGCCGCACTCACGACGCCCACATATTCGTCCGTCCCGGCAGGCCTGGGGAACCTGTCTGTTTGGACGACAGACCTAGGAAGGGGAAACCCTTCTTCTTTATGTACCAGACGGTGTTCAAACGCGTAGGAGTGCGTCTCCCACTCACCCCCTTTGAAAGAGAACTCCTCACCGAAATTAATACCGCCCCCGCCCAGCTCCACCCCAACAGCTGGGCATTTGTAAGGGGTTTTCAAATTCTTTGCGGACACCTGGGCATCCTTCCCTCCGTAGACGTTTTCCTGGATTTCTTCGAAGTGAAAAAGCAGGGGAAAAGCTTCTGGGTAAGCTTTTCCGGGATCGCGGGCAGAATCCTCCTCTCCCTCTTCCAAAACTCTTACAAAAACTGGAAAGGGAAATTCTTTAGAGTGTGCAGCGCCAAGCACGACCCCACAGCCTTGGACGGCTTCCCCCTTTATTGGACGGAGCGCCTTAAGCTGCTTAGGGCCAAAGCCCTGGAAGAGCTATCTCCTGCTGACAGGGAGGTAAGCAAAGCCTTGGCTGGGCTGGGAATCATTTTTGATACATTGAAGCTTGTTGCTAGCGAATACAACGCTCACGCCCTGTCCACATACTTTGGTAAGGAGACTCTCCCCTCATCCTTTTTGTTGTGAACACCTTGCTACCGGATGTTTGTTCCCACAGCCTCTTCTACTTGTTTTCTATTGTGCCATGTTACTTGCATCTTACGCATCTATGCACTTTGTAATTTTGTATAGTTGCTTTGGTCTTGATTTCTGCTACTTGGTCTATCTCGATGTAGGATCGGTGATGGATGCCTCCAAAAGGATGATGCTGGCGAAAGCGATGAAGGAGGCTCGTGCTGCCAAGGCGGGCGCCTCCTCTGTCCCCGCTGCTGATCCGATTCCCCCACCAACTCTGCCACCGCCACCACCGGTCACCACCGAGGCCCCCCTAGGCTCATCTCCGTCATCTCCACATGGCCCCGAGGCTTTTCAGACTCCCGGCTCTCCTCTGCCCATCGCCGCCGTTCCTCTAGCCGTGGCCTCGTCGCCGGCTCCAACCCCCCTTGACAAAGGGAAACGGGTCTTGTAGATTTTATCGGATGATGAGGACTCGGAAGGTGTGGCACCCTTCAAGAGGAGGAAATCTGCGCGGGTTCCCCTTCTGCCAAAGGCGTCGCCCTAGGGAGGGAACTCCTTCATGGACAACCCTCCAAGTGCGACCTCACTTCCCCCACAACAGTCCAAGAGGAAGGGGGCGAAGGCGCCGAATCTGCCCCGCCTCCGCCACCGGCAGAAGTCTCTGCTTCCCCTGCTCCCGTCGCTGCCGCCCCCGATCTCATCGCCATCCCTCCTCCAATCATGCATATGATGAGGGGCTTCAGTGGCGGAACTATGCCAGAGGGCACCAATAGGAAGGAGGGCATGCCTTTCTACTTGGGGGCCTTCTTGGCGGTGGCCCTTGAATGGCGCGCCCAGGCCAGAAATGCGGTCCTGCAAGCTCAAACCCTCCAGGCCTTGGAAACAAGGGTAACTGCCCTGGAGGAGGAAAAGAAAACCCTGGAATGCCAAAACAAGGCCTACCAAAGCACTCTAAAGCAGGCTCAAGAGGCCCAGGAAAAGGCTGAGAAGCAACTGGCAGAGGCAATGGGGTTCTAGGCTGACTTTTATTCCCGGGAAGTCGTCCTCCAGGTTCAGTTAACGGGCCTTCAAGACTTGGTCGAAGCTGACGCAGAAGTTCAAAAGGACTTGAAGGACCGTTGCTGTGAGCAGGCTAACGAGATGGAGCGGATGGAGGGGGAAATGGCTACCCAGGCCAAGGCTATGGGCCTCCTCCAGGTTGACTACGACAAAGTACAAGTCGAGGTCAGTCGGCTTCGTGTGGAAAAGGAGGCTTTGGAGAAGCAGGTAGCTTCTGGGGACGCCGCCATTGAGGAGCTAGAGAAGGACAAAAAAGCCCTCATCCAGGACATGGCGTGCACTTTTGAGGAGGGGTTCCAGGAAGCTCTGGCCCAGGCAGTCTGCATGAACCCGGGGATCGACATTTCCAGCTGCAATTCCACTCACCACATTGTTGATGGAAAGGTCATGCCTCTGGAGATAGACGATTGAGCCGCCACCCCCGATCATCAGCCCATTCTTTTATACTTGTTTTAACCTTCTTTGATAAACTTGTAATTCTTTGAATCGTCTGCACTCTTGCTACAACTCTGGGATTTTGTATGATTACTTTCGTTTCCTCGCGACACAGAATTCTGCCTGTGTGATCTTATTCTCATTCTTTACCTTCGCGTGCTTCGGTTGTTTTGCTTGTATTATACCCGTTTCTTTCACTTCGTTGGGCGGCCTTGTATGCCCGGGAAAGGTCACGCGCCAATGCCCACGCCCATGGGGAGGCTCACCTAGTGGAGCCGTATCGTCCACGGGGTGTTTCTAAGACCGAAACGGTCCTTTCCTTGATCCTTAACGCCCGGCGTCCACGCCTAAGGAGAGGCCTGCTACAGCAGCGCCGTATCGTCCCCGGGTGTCTAAAACGCCGAGCGCTCTTGGGGTGGGTCGTTCCCTCCATGGTCTTTCCTTCCCATAGGTATCGGGGAACACCCTGCCAGTGATTCGCTGGCGTTTGGCGGTCTCGTCTCCCTCCACAGTCTTTCCTACCTGTGGGTATCGGGGAGTCGACGCCAGTAACTAACTTTACCCTCTTCGATTTCGTCTCCCTCCACAGTCTTTCCTACCTATGGGTATCGAGGAAGCGACCCTGCTGATATTTTGGTTGGCGACGCCCGCGACGTCTCACGCTGGCGTCGCCCTTCGCGTCCTTTCGGGCGACGCCTCGGGTGTCTCATGCTGGTGTCGCCTTGGGCGTCATCTTTACCTTGACATTGACTTTGACCTTGGCCTCGGTCGACGCCTGAGGACAGCGAAGAGCTCAAGGTTTTGCCCGTGCTATCCACGAGGCGTTTCTTGTATGGCTGATGGGACGTTCAGTCATTCGACTTGATCCACGTGGCGTTTCTTGTATGGCTGATGGGACATCCAGTCATTCAACTTGATCCACGTGGCGTTTCTTGTATGGCTGATGGGACATCCAGTCATTCGACTTGATCCTGACTCCTACTGTGCCCCTGACCCACTTTCGACGGCGCATCGTACCACTGGGTATTCTGTCGATACGACGTGCTCTGAGTTTTACCAGGGATGCGAAGGCCATCCTCCATCTTCTGCCACGTGGCTCGATCGTGCGGTGCATCCAGTCGCGTCGTTTAGCGCTCTAACTGCAATACCTCCATGTGCGTCGTTTGGCGCTCTAACCGCTATATTTAATTCTTCACGACTTTGAAACTGCACTCATCATTTATGTGCCTTTCGTAACCTAACTACACCCTTTCTCCTATCGTGAAGAGTTCTTCCAGTGTCTGTTCCCACCGGCGTTTTACCTCTGCCAAAACTTCGAAACTCCCTGAGTCTGTTCACGAATGTCGTCTTGTGCTACTCCCCCCAAGGTCGACCCCAAGGACCTGTATTTGTGGGCTTCGAGGGAGCTCCTCGACGAATGCTCCTGCTTACTCTCCACCAGGGCCATAAGGGAACACAAAGGGGATTCATGCTCCTCGCGAAGGCACGACGACGACATTGTTGTGCTCCCTTGCACTCTAGGGGAGCCAGTATGCGGGGATGAACGGGCCAACGATGGGGTCCCCTTCTTTTACTTTTACCAGGTGGTTTTCAAGATCATCGGCGTGCTCCTGCCCTTCTCCCGGTTCGAGAAGGAACTGCTGACGGAGATCAATGCCGCTCCGACCCAGTTATATCCCAACAGCTGGGCCTTTGTCAAAGCCTTTGACATCCTCTTCGGGTTTCTGGGTTGTGCTCCTTCGGTTGGCCTCTTTCTTCACTTCTTTGAGGTGAAGAGGCAAAGGCACAACCTCTGGGTAACTCTCAGTAACGTTCCCGGGAGAGTTCTCCTCACCCCCTTCCAAAACTCCTTCACCGGGTGGAAAGGCCGGTTCTTCAAGATCTGCTGCACTGACCTCGTTCCCACCGTTCTGGACGGTTTTCCACTGTACTGGGTGAGAGAGGCGAGGGCCCTCAAAACCAAACCCTTCAAGAAGCTGGCTCCGAGTGACCAAGTGGCTTGCCGGATTCTTGCTGAGGCGGGAAGTTTTGACTCCGCCACCTTGATCAGCTTGGAGTTCAACGTTGGAACTCTCGAAAAGTATATAGGTATGAGTCTCTGCCCTAGCGACTTCCGCCTTTATTGCTTTCTATCTGTGCCTGTTTTGCTTCATGGTGCCTCTGACACATTCATCTCCCTTGGTGCAAGTTCGAAAATAAACCAAGAGAGGAGGACACGACTTACCCGAGCTCTGCGGGCTGGGATCGGGGCTTCGTCTTCCTCAAGTGTTGACTCCGATGGCCACTGAGAAGTGGCTCGTTTGTGTTTTTGCATGATTTGTAATATTCGCCCCATTCGCGCTACTCCCATTGTATCGAACATTGCTTGTAACATCAACTTTTCTATATCATACTTGATTTTTTGCAACGCTGCTTTACTTTGCATACGTTTCGCATATTGTGCGCTTTCCTTGGTCATGTTCCTCAATGGCGCCTGCACTCAGGCGGCTCCTTCTCACTTGACGACGCCTTCACCTAGGCGACGCCTTCTCTCTTGGCGACGCCTTCACCCAGGCGACGCCTTCTTTCTTGGCGACGCCTCACATTACTTCAAACGGAGAAAGATAAAGGCTAAAAACCAAGGCACGGCTTTTTCTCAAACTTGTTTTTTCTTTTATTTGGGTGACCTCGTTAAAAAACCCCGGAAGGGGAAAAAGAGCGTCCCCTTTAACAAGATTGTTACATAGCTGCTTTACATAAGTCAAGTAAAATAAAACTTCAGATTGGCTGCATTCCAACTGCGCGAGATAGGACCTCCATCCAAGGTCTCTAGGCTGTACGAACCGTTGCCCCTAGCCTCAGTAACTCTGAAGGGTCCGGTCCACTTAGGAGACAGCTTATTCTCCAGCTCGTATGGGTGGGCTTTCCTCATCACTAGGTCGCCGATCTGGAACTGTCGTGGATTTACCTTGGAACTATATTGCCGCTCTACCCTTCTCTTCACTGCTTCAGCTTTTATTCTGGCTTCTTCCCTGGCTTCGTCTAGTAGATCCAGGTTTACCCACCTTTCTTCGTTGGATTCCTCCGCCACAAAGTTTTGAAAACGTGGTGAGCTTTAATGTATTTCTACCGTGATCATCGTGTCCGACCCGTACACCAGACTGAAAGGCGTCTCCATGGTAGAAGATTGGGGCGTGGTGTGGTATGCCCATACGATCCTTGGAACTTCCTCCGCCCACGCTCCTTTGGCCTTCTCTAACCTTCTCTTCAGCCCCCTCAGCAGAACTCTGTTTGCTGACTCCACTTGCTCGTTGGTCTGGGGGTGTTCGACTGATGTGAACACTTGCTTGATACCTATCAGCGCACAGATTTCTCAACTGCTGACTGGCGAACTGGGTCCCGTTGTCGGATATCAAGCGCCTAGGTACGCCAAAGCAGCACACAATGTTCTTCCACACAAAATGTTGGACCTTGTGCGCGGTGATCTGTGCCACGGGCTCTGCCTCTATCCATTTGGTGAAGTATTCGATGGCAACGATCAAATACTTCATCTGCCTGATTGCCAGTGGGAACGGGCCCAGGATGTCGATTCCCCATGTATGGAAAGGCCACGGGCTGTATATGGATCGCAATTCTTCTGGCGGCGCCTTGTGCCAGTCGGCGTGCTTTTGGCATTGCCTGCAGCGCTGGGCGTGTCGTGCGCAGTCCTCTTTTACTGTTGGCCAGAAGAAACCCGCGCGTATCACCTTGGAGGCTAAAGACCTTCCCCCCACGTGGCTCCCGTAAATGCCTTCGTGGAGCTCTGCCATTATCCTGGTACACTCGTCGCCACTTACGCATGTTAGGATAGGGTGTGCGAACCCGTGTCTGAACAACACCCCATCCACCAGGGTATATCTTGCCGCATTTCTTTTTACCTTCTTACCCTCTTCCGGCTCCACTGGGAGAGTCCCATCCGCCAGGTACCGCTTGTATGGCGTCATCCAGGTGTCTCCCTCAGTTAGGACACACACCTGCATTTGCCGTTCTTCTTCAGGCGTGTCCGCGTATATGCTGATGCGGGGGGTCTTCAGCGTATCTTGGGTTAGAGAGCGATGATTCCTGGGACTTTCTCTTGATGTACAGATCTGGAGGACATTCACCCTGTTATCTTCCACGAACTTACGTGGAGCTTTGAGCGTTTCCTGGATCACTGTCCTCTGCCTACCCCCCTTGCCTGAGCTGGCCAGCTTGGCAAGCAGGTCGGCTCTGGCGTTCTGCTCCCTTGGGACATGTATCAGCTCAAGAGCGTTAAATGCTCCCTTCAACAGTTGGATGTATCTTAAGTACGCCGCCATCTGTGGGTCCTTCGCCTGGAACTCACCCGACACCTGCCCCGTAATAAGCTGGGAATCGCTTTTCACCAGGAGGTTCTGCGCGCCCATCTCCTTGGTCAGGAGCATTCCTGCTATCAGGGCTTCATATTCTGCCTGATTGTTACTTGCCTTGAAGGCGAAGCGCAGGGCATGCTCAATCAGCACGCCGTTGGGTCCCTCCAAGACTATTCCCGCACCACTCCCTTGCTGGTTGGAAGAGCCATCAACCGAGAGCAACCACTGCGAGCCCACCTCCACCTCCTGTTCCCCTCCGGGCGAGAGTTCTGCTACAAAATCTGCATACACTTGCCCTTTGATGGATCCTCGAGGCTCGTATTGGATGTCGAATTCTGACAGCTCCACCGCCCAGCGTACCATTCTCCCAGCCACGTCAGGCTTCTGCAGCACCTTCTGTATAGGGAGGTTTGTCATCACTACCACCGTAAAGCTGTGAAAGTAATGACGGAGTCTCCTGGCTGAAAATACCACCGCCAGCGTTGCCTTCTGCAACGCCTGGTATCTGGTTTCTACGCCTTGTAAGGCCTTGCTTACAAAATAGATGGGTTTTTGAATCTGGTCCTGCTCCTGGACCAGCACCGAGCTGATAGCTCGTTCCGTTACTGCGAAGTACAGCCGGAGAGGCACACCTGTTACCGGTTTGCAGAGGACCGGTGGCGTCGCCAGATATTCTTTCAACTTAATGAAAGCCGCTTCGCATTCGTCAGTCCATGCGAAACGACTATTTCTCTTGAGGCACTGGAAATATGGGTGCCCCTTCTCTCCCCTAGCAGAGACAAACCTCGAGAGTGTGGCCATCCGCCCTGTCAGCTGCTGCACCTCCTTCACCGACGTCGGGCTTCGCATGGCGATAATCGCTGCGCATTTGTCGGGGTTCGCTTCTATCCCCCTCTTTGTGAGCATAAAACCCAAGAACTTACCGGCCTCTACCCCGAAGACACACTTCTCAGGGTTTAACTTGAGGCGGTACTTGGATATTGTGACGAACAACTCCTCCAGGTCCGCCATGTGTTGTGTCCTATCCTGCGACGCCACCACCATGTCGTCTACATAGGCGTACACATTTCTCCCGAGCATGGGCGCCAGGACCCTGTCCATTAACCTTTGGTATATGGCGCCCCCGTTTTTCAGCCCAAAAGGCATCACCTTATAGCAGTAACTGCAAGTCTCAGTCATGAATGCAGTTTTATTCTCATCCCTCGGGTGCATCTTGATCTGGTTGTACCCTGAGAAGGCGTCCAGGAAACTCAGCACCTTGCTGCCAGACGCACTATCCACCAAGGCGTCGATGCTGGGCAGCGGGTACGAGTCCTTTGGGCACGCCTTATTCAAGTCCGTGAAGTCCACGCACATCCTCCACTTTCCATTCGCCTTTTTTACTAAGACGACATTGGCCAGCCACTCGGGGTATTGAATCTCCCTGATGTGGCCAGCACTCAACAGCTTCTGCGTTTCGTCCTTCACCACCTGTTGTCGCTCCTCATTAAACTTTCTCCTTCTTTGGCGCACGGGGCAGACCGTGGCGTCCATGCTGAGGTGGTGACACAGGAAATCAGGGTCGATACCGGGCATATCCGAGGCGGACCATGCGAAGGCATCCAGGTGGCGCGAAATCACTTCTGCCATCCCTTCCTGTTCTTCTGGGCTCAGCAGACTTCCCAACTTGAATGTCTTGCCGCCAATCTCCCTCTCTACGGCGTTGGCCGCCGATTGTTCCCTGCTATCATCCTCAACGGGCGCCGCCTCTTCCACGGGCGCCGCGTCGTTAGGGCCTTCCTCCATTTGTGCATCTGTTTCTGGCGTCGCCCTCGCGGGTGCGGCCTCGCTAGGCGTCGGCGCAGCGGGCGTCGCCTCCATCATCGTCGTGTCTGCACACGACGGACGTTCGTACACCATGAACACGCCTCTCTTCGTTTTCAGGCTGTTCTCATAACATTTTCTTGCTTCCTCCTGATCTGACTTGATGACTATCACCTTGCCACTGAGGTCTGGAAGAGAGCGTGTGGAGGCCACTGCGTTCAACCGGTTCAACGCCGGCCTGCCCAACAAGATGTTGTAAGCGGAGCTGGCGTTCACGACCAAGTACCGGATACTTTCGGTACGCGAGGCTTCTCCGTCTGTGAACGTAGTCCTCAACTCCAGGTAGCCTCGGACTTCCACCTGGTTGTCCACAAACCCATACAGGCACCCTGTGTAAGGCCTCAGTAGGTCGGGGGATAGTCGCAACTTATTGAATGTCGACCAGAACATAACGTCTGCTGAACTCCCCTGGTCGACAAGTACTCGGTGCACCTTTCTTCCCGCCGTGCCAACTGAGATGACCACGGGGTCATTGTCGTGCGGCACCACGTCTCTGAGATCCCCTCTCGTGAATATGATGTCCGACTCCCACGGCGCACCCGAGAGTCTTTCTTCGATCGAGTTAACCCCCCTCGCGTATTTCTTTCGCTGGGAGGCAGTGGGACCTCCGCCGGAAAATCCTCCGGCTATGGTATGGACCTCGCCGAGAACCGGCGTCTCGTGTGCTGCTTCTTCTGCCGGCGACGGCAAGGTGGCGGTCGTTGTGGGCTCCGCCACATAGTCCTTCAAAAACCCGGTTCTCACCAGCTCATCCAGCTGGTAACCCAACGAAAGGCAGTTATCAATGTGGTGACCGAAAGCCTCGTGGAACTCGCACCAAGAGTCTTTCCGAGGCCCCAACACCTTATCGGACTTCGCTAGTCGCCTCAATCTCTCGGCTATATTAGGCACGGCGATCAGGTCCTTCAACTCCACCACAAAATTGTATCTCGCCGGCCTTGCTCTTTCTCTGGCCGGGCGATCGCCTCCTGCTGGACCCCGGGGCTGGGGCTTTCTGGCCTCGTAGGGGCGTCTCCCCTCGGGCTTCTTCCTTCCCGTTGTGGTCTCATTGACCCTGGCAGGTTGAGTTCGCGTCGGTCCCCTCGGGCGTGAGGGTACGACGCTGGTGCGCTTCACGCACACCTCTCCCTCATAAGCTATATGCTCTACCGCCCGGCGCCGTAGTTCTGCAAAAGTCCTAGGGCGGTTGCGAATGATGGATTCTCCGAAAGGACCGGGGCATACGCCTTTCACGAACGCGTACACAATCATAGGTTCCTCTGTCGTACCAACCTTGACCACCTGGGCCCCGAAGCGGTTGATGTATTCCTTGATACTGTTTCACATCAAACAAATCATAGGAGACCGGCGGCGGGGCTTTGTTTGCTAGGTATTGCTCCCTGAACAATCGCGACAGTTGTCGAAAAGACATGATATGACCATCCGGGAGGCTGACGAACCAATCCATAGCCATCCCAGTCAAGGTGCTCATAAAGAGCTTGCACTTGGCAGCGTCAGAACCGCCTACCAAGACCATCTGTGTGTGAAATGCAGCGAGGTGCGTCTCAGGGTCCTCCATCCCGGTGAAAATCACCTTGGGCCCCGCGAACGTGTTCAGGATCACTGCATCCAAAATCTCCAGCGAGAAGGGAGTGGAAAACTCCCTGAGCGGGGAGTGGTTCTCCATCTCGACATGTTCACGTTGCCCCCGATTATTTCTCAGACCCCGGCGCAACTCCTCGTTTACGCGGCGGAGCTCTTCATTCCTCTCATGCGAGGCTTCGAGATCTTCCTGCATGCGTTCCTGTTCCAGCTTCGACTCCGCCATATCCTCCTGCAGCCCCCGCATTATCTCCAGGACCTGTTGCATGGATAGTTCTGCTGGGGCTGCGCGTGATGTACTTCGTCTGGTGGGGGCCATTGTCACGGTCTCTCCCAACTTCCTCAAACGTTACTGTAACTTGGTAGATCTTTTCGAACTTGTGATGGGACGGATGTTTTATATCGGCCCCACGGTGGGCGCCAAATGTTCCGTTCGGTTGACCTGGGACGTCTTCGTGCGCGACCTCAACCGTCAGCTAGGGACTCCTTCCCACTGGTTACCTGTGGATTCCTGCAAAGAAGAAGGACAAAAGGGCGCCCTAGCGGCCGATTGCACTCTGACGCTCAAGTCAGCCAGCAAGAAACACCAAAACTATGCACCTCCGTATCGGAGCACCGCGTATGGCACTCTGAAGGTGGTAAAAAGGAAATTGTGTCTAGTGTATATTTCTCCTTCTAGCAAAAATCATTCCCTAGTCCCTTGTGCGTAACCTCAAGGCTCGAGCAAGCAACTAGAGAGTTTCTGGGAAATTTGCCAAAAGTTCGAACCCTGTTTCCGACATTCCCGGCGCTATTTAAACTGCCCAAGCATTTAAAGCGCCTTAAAGCGCTTTTAATCACAAGCGTAACGCGTTCAATTAAGGCGCCTAATTAGAAAACGTAGCGAATTTAAGACGTTGAAACGCTTGGGAGCCATTATAGTACCTGAACGCTCGAAACAGAAACTGTATTGAATGACTTTAATTACCTGGTACCTGACTAAAGGGTGTTTCTATTCTGACCTGGCTGTCGTACACGTGGAGGGCCTCACAACGCCATGACCCCATCTGGGGGCGTTTTTGCCCATCTGGGGACGTTTCTACGTGTGAGTCCTCCTGCTCAGGAGTGCTACTGCGCAACGGGTGACCTTTTGGGTGCCAACTCATGCCCCCAATCATTTAGTCACTCGCTTTGAGAGGGTATCTGCCTTCCTCTCGTACCCTGCACCCGGCTACCGTGGACGTGACCTTCCTCTCGAGTCGTATCTGTCCCAAAGGCGTCTCTGGGGCGGCAGGGGTACTTCGCGAGTCAGGCTGCCCTACATTGATGTTGTTACTATGGCCTTGAAGCCACCTTTCTCTTCTCTTTATCACTCTCCCGGATCATCGGGACCTGAGGCCTTCCCACGGTGTCGCTCCCTCCATGGTCTTTCCTACCCATGGGTATCGGGGAACCACACTGTCATTGCCTTGCTTTAGTAATGTTTGATCTGGTGACGCCTTGGTTGGGCGACGCCTTCACCTAGGCGACGCCTTACCTTGGCGACGCCTCTTCTTGACGACGCTGGCACTTGGCGTCTCTTTACCTAGGCAACGCCTTGTGTTGACTTTGACTCCTGGTGTTGACTTTGAGCTTGACTTAGTCAACGCCCGGATACGGGACGGTACAATAAATTTTTCAAATCTGTTGCCAAATCACCGTTTCTGTTCGCTCCAGAATGCACAATTTTTTAATTTGATTTATCATTTTTTTTTCTATTTTGAATTTTGATTCACTTTTTTTTAACATTGCAAACTATTCAGATCCAGAATTTCATAATTTGTCTCCAACTAATGTTTAATTTCATACGCTAAAACAGTCAGCACAAAATCAAAAACAGAGGAAGCCTAATTCTGGAATTAAAAACAGTTTCAAGAAACTTCAAAAACACAATGGAAGTGATATATATGAACTTGTGTGGTTATCACTCAAGCATGAACTCAAATCTAAAAGAAAAATGCACCAAAGGATCAAACAATTTAGATTATAAACTGGACAAAAAACAAATCAAGAAACCAAATCAATCAAGAAAAGTACTACTAGGATTTGATAACAATTCTTGGAAACACATGACTTGACAAAACACAATTGGATTCCAAAATTAAAATGACTCAAATCAACACCATATGAACCAATTAAAATTGAAATAAAAACTCAAACAGAGAAAAAACAAAACAACACCACAATTAGGAACCTAAAATTGTTTGTAAATGGAAACTCAAGAACAATTTATGCCAAATGCACCGATTAAAATTATTCAAACATCAACATTAACCAAAAACGAAATTAAAACAGCAAGACATATAAGGAATATGATAAAACTCTCGGAATTAAGAAGAGCACACAATTAAAATCAAGATAAGGAACTTATCTCTTGAAGACTATAGCTCATGATACCAAATGATGGAAAAAATGCCTTCATGTGTGACGAAACTTGAATGATGGTGTCGAAAGCATATGAAAGAGGTGTGCAAGGATCTCCTAAGAGGTGTGGTATCCTTGAAGATGCATGAGATGTATGGTGAGTGATAGGTGAGGCCTAATCACTTGGAGGGTGAAGAATGAAGATGAAACGTCTATCCTAGGGAGAGTAGGAGAAAATAGTGTAATTGGCACAAATTTGACAGCAATTCACTCATATGATTAATCTTGCAAATACATGAGCCAAGCACCTCATTATATAGCAATTGAGGGCTGAAAATTCAAATGAAAGTAAAGGGAAATTCAAATGAGAAGCATTTGAATTTGGTGCCAATTTCCTAGTCACAAGGGAAGTGTGACTTGGTTTCTTTCTTTGGCACCTCCTAAATCTACACCTACACCTTCTTTTTATGTCACATGGAAGGTGTGTCTTATCTTTATACATTTGCACCTCTTATATCTATATCTTCACCTCTTATTCTATGTGTTGGGCTTGAGCTGAAGCTTGAACTTGTATTTGGACTTGGGCTTGGGCTTCTTCTATCATGTGCTTGGGCCTCTGCCATCATAAGCCAAACAATTTAGTTATGGCCAAACATGATTTAGGGCACCTGAACTCAGAGTCTCACTGATAAAAAGTTGTCCCATCTAAATCACCATAAACATCAAAACACCTAGACTTGGAATCTTACCAAGAGAAGGTCACCTCATTTGAAAACAATCCGCACAGAATGCATGCTCGGTTATTCTACCAAAGCAGTTCGCCTTACCTAGCATTAAACAATCAAAATTTCCGGACGCCTGAATTTGGAATCTTCCCATGGGTACGATTTCTTTCATATCTTCTTGTGCTTAGAGTATCTGACTTGGGTGTCGGCTCACACGCCAAGTCTACTCTTTTAATGACTTTGGTTGGAGTATCTGACTTGCGTGTTGGCTTTCACACCAAGTCTACTCTTCAACACCGAGGTAGGTTAGCTTACCTACCCTCAGCCACTCAATCTTCAGCCATTTCAGGGTTCCTGCACTCAGAATCTTACTAAGAAGAGGTTTCCCCATCTGAATTGTACGAGCGTCGAGTCACCTAGGCCTGGAATCTTACTAGGGGAATAGGTCGCCTCGTTTAATAATTAATCATGCACACGTTGCGCTTACTCAGATAACTAGTCAGTCAAGTCGCCTTATTGTGTGTTAGCAAAATATCCTGACAAATCACCATTCAAGAACAACTTTTCATTGGGCGACCTCATTAAAAAACTCTCGTAAGGGAAAAAGAGTGTCCCCTTAATTATTTGAATTGTAAATAAAAGATTGACAAAATATATCAACTGAAATAAAACTTGAGGTTGGCCCCATTCCATGTTCGGGGTATGGCTCTACCCTTTAGAGTCTCGAGTGTAAGAATTGATGGCTTAAACAAGAGGGGGAGGTGAATTGTTTTATCAAAGACTTTCGCAAATACTTCATCTAAAATGAATCTTTAACAAACAATTCAGATAAGGACTTAAGGAAGGCAATCAAACAATCCAAAAGAAACAAATATTAGAATTTTAACCGGTTAAACTGTGTTTTATTCGGTTGTTTATAGCAGCGAAAATATCAAACAGTTTGAGAGAAAGAGAGATTTACACACAACGTTTATATTGGTTCACTCAATCCCTGAGCTACAGCCAGTTCTCAGACAAACCTATGAGTTTCCACTAGTAATCAACACAGATTACAATCACACATCATAGAGAGGTGACTTTGAATCCCACAAAGCCTACTCACCCGCTTTGCAAAACTTCACACCTCAAGACAAAACAACCTCTATCTTTACAGGATTTCAAACATAAACAGTATGTAAAAGAAGTACAATTACAAAAAACTGAGAAAGGATAGTGTACCGATCAGGTCATCGGATGTGATGACGTGGACAAGAGAAAGGTGGGTGGTCAAGAAGTCAACACAGTCGCCGTTTATGGAAGTGGCGTTTTGCGGTGTACATAGTCGCCGTTTATGGAAGTGGCGTTCTACACTGTACATAGTCGCCGTTTATGGAAGTGGCGTTCTGCGGCATACATAATCAGTTGTCGCCGCTTTGTGTGTCACCGACGTGTTAGATAATGGAAGATCAGGTGGTCTGACATCGCCCAAAAAAGGCATCGCCAAGCAAAGACATCGCCCAAGAGAGGCATCGCCCAAAGAGGGGCGTCGCCAAGTTAAGACGTCGCAAGGAGGCTTCGGGCCTCGACAGTCCAGAACAGTAGCAAGGAGAAGAGAAAGGTGGCTTCAAGGCCATAAGTTCTAGCACCAGTAGGGGATATCCTGACTCGTGAAGTATCCACGCCACTGCTGGGAGACCCTGGTATAGATACGACCCATGAGAGGGCGATGACCAGGGGAGAACCACGTGCGTGGTACGAGAGAAAGGTAGATACACCCCAGGGCAAGTGACTAGTGATTGGGACGCATAAGTTGGCACCCAGAAAGTCAACCCACGCGTCAAAAGCACTTCGAAGGAAGGAGGGCCCACACAATGGATTAACCCTAAGTTGGCTTGCGGCACTATGGGACCCTCTGCACAGAATAACGATCAAGTCAGAAGGGCACGTGGCAATGCACACGTGCTCATTAAAGGTTTCAGTGAAAGTTTGACAAGGTACGCGTTAATTTAGTTTACGTATCAAATGTTTCAAGGCACATTTTTATACGCCTTCAATGCGCTTCAACGCACTTTAAATGCAGAAGGTATATAAAAGGGGCCTTGGGTCGTTTGAAAAGAGGACCGAGTTTTGACCGAATTCTCGCAGTTTTACAAAGAGCACAAACCCTAGTTGTTTTTGCTGCGCACCCACTGTGAGCACAAGGCAATTAGGGAAACACAGTTTTAGTCACTTAGTTATTTCTGACCACCTTCAGAGCATTCGTTTACGGTGTTCCGATACGGAGGTGCGTCACCTTTGATGTTTCTCGCTAGCTGACTTGATCGTCGGAGTGCAAATGGCCGCGAGGGCGCCCCTTTGTTCACTTCTTTTCAGGTACTCACAGACGGAGCAAAACGAAGGTGCCCTAGCTCGCGAGTACAAGCCACGCCCAAAGACGATCCCGGTCAACTGGTGGGAACATTTGGCACCCACCGTGGGGCCAATATAAAACATCAGTCCCACCACACAAGTTTTTCAGTTCCAGTTCTCAAAACCCAGATAAGTTAAGAGGGTTTCCAGAAAGCCATGACCACAAGACCTGCACGCGCTAGGAATGAAGAGATGACCATGCAACAATTCATGGGCATGATGCAAGGGCTGCAGGAAGCAATGGCAGCGTCGAAAGCGGAGCAAGAGCGCATGCAGGCGGATCTCGCAGCTTCTCAGGCGAGAAACGATGAGCTCCACCGTGCCAACGAGGAGTTACGCCGTGGATGGCGCGATGTAGACGAGCCCGAGGCTGCCTCCCCACCTAGAGAATTCACAACACCATTCTCACAAGCGATCCTAGAGACAACGATCCCCCAACACGTTCACGGGGCCCAAGGTAACCTTCACAGGGATGGAGGATCCTGAGGCACACCTCACTGCATTCCACACACAGATGATGTTGGATGGCGGTTCTGATGTCGTAAGGTGCAAGCTCTTCATGAGCACTTTGACTGGGATGGCTATGGATTGGTTCATCAGCCTCCCAGAGGGTCACATCACGTCTTTCGCCCAGCTCTCACGACTATTCAGAGAGCAGTATTTAGCCAACAGGGCCCCAGCCCCAGTTTCGTACGACCTTTTCGACGTGAAGCAATACCAAGGGGAAACTCTAAAGGAATACATAAGCCGCTTCGGAGCGCAGGTGGTAAAAGTGGGTACTACAGATGAGCCCATGATCGTGTACGCATTCAGGAAGGGGGTGTGTCCCGGGTCTTTTAGTAAATCGCTTAACCGCAGCCGCCCCCAAACTTTTGCTGAAGTAAGGCGACGAGCGGTAGAGCACATTGCCTCAGAGGGCGAGGCGTACGAGAAGTGCACGATTGCTGCACCCGCACGGCCGAGAGCGCAGATACGCACGCAACCTGCTAGGGTTCACGAAGCTGCCACAGAGATAAGGAACCCAGACAGGAAGCGCACCTACGAGACAAAGAGGACCCAACCTAGGGGTCGAGCAGAAGGAAGGAGAGAGGGAAATAGGCCACTAAGGCACAAATTTGTGGTGGAACTCAAAGACCTCATCGTTGTGCCCAACATAGCTGATAGGTTGAGGCCACCAGTAAAGTCTGACAAGGTGCTGGGACCTCACAAGGAATCATGGTGCGAATTCCACGAAGCATTCGGGCACCATATTAACAACTGCTTGGCGCTGGGCTATCAGTTGGATGAGCTCGTGAAGAATGGCTTTTTAAAGGACTACCTCGCAGGGTCTACTACAACTGCGGCCACGACAGTGCCAGAGGATGGCCAGACACACGAGATGCCAGTCCATGGGGAGGTTCACACCATTTCTGGTGGCTTCTCAGGAGGAGGGCCCACTGCCTCTCAACGTAAGAAGTATGCAAGGTCCGTGATGTCAGTGGAGGCTTTTGAGGATCACTCACCTGACGTGGACATCACGTTCACCAAAGAAGATCTTAGGGATGTTGTGCCTCATGACAATGATCCCATTGTGGTCTCGCTTGTTACGGCGGGGAGGATGGTTCACCGGGTGTTGGTCGATCAAGGAAGCTCGGCAGATGTGATGTTTTGGCCGACTTTCGAAAAGTTACAGTTGTCCCCTGACCAGCTGAGGCTATACGGGGGCTGCTTATACGGTTTTGCCGGTGATCAAGTGGAGGTCAGGGGGTACATTGAGTTAAGAACGACGTTCACAGATGGGTCGGCCTCGCGCACAGAAAAGGTCAGGTACCTCGTTGTGAACGCTCCGTCGGCATACAACATCCTGTTGGGAAGGCCAACACTCAACAGGACAGGAGCGGTGCCTTCAACAAGGCACATGAAGGTCAAGTTACCATCAATGGAAGGGGTGGTTATCACCATCCGTTCAGACCAAAAGGAGGCGAAGAAGTGTTATGAAAACAGCCTCAAGAACATGAGATCGGTATGCCACGTAACCACAACGCCGCCCCCTGGTGTGGAGCCTGAGCAGGGAAACCAGCGAGTTGTGGATACAGCGTTGGAGGTGGCCACCGAGGGCGATGTGATAATGGAGGATGTTGAGGCGAGGTCCGAGAGCGCCGCTCGGGTGGAGGAAGAGAGAAACTGCCCGGAGATCGCTAGGGAGTCAGGTATTGCGAGAGCGCTGATCGCCAGCGAGAAAAGGCCTCAGCCAGTCGAGGAGTGGCTTGAGAAGAAGATCAACGGCAAGACGTTTAAACTGGGGAAAACCTTAGACGGCGAGACACAAAACCAGATCGCCAAGGTAATAAGTAGGCACCTGGACGCGTTTGCATGGTCTGCTTTAGACGTGCCGGGGATTGACCCCGATTTTTTATGTCATCGTTTAGCAATGGATCCCTAAGTCAGGCCAATTCGCCAGAGAAGGAGAAAGTTCAACGAAGAAAAGAGGCAGGCGATCAAGGACGAGACGCAGAAACTCCTTGCAGCAGGCCATATCAGGGAGATCCAATATCCAGAATGGCTCACCAACGTCGTTCTGGTCAAGAAGAGCAGCGGGAAATTGCGGATGTGTGTTGACTTCACGGATTTGAATAAAGCCTGTCCAAAGGACTCTTATCCTTTGCCAAGTATAGATGCCCTGGTAGACAGTGCATCAGGGTGTAAGTTGCTCAGCTTCTTGGATGCCTTTTCAGGATACAACCAGATTAGGATGCAT